>NC_073313.1:350303222-350603222 GCF_027595985.1 Sorex araneus | reverse complement strand
ACTGTGCTCAGCTGGGTTAAGTAGAGAGAAATGAACATTTAATAAGCATCCATGCCATAAAGAATCTCTAAGGAAAGCACTTCATTGCCAGCTGCCACACAGAGCCCGGGTCTGGAAACCAGAGGTGAAAGCTCAGACGTATAAAACTCAGTCCGCATCCATGTCTCTTTTTGTACCAGCAGGACTCAGGGCTTGGAAAACTAATTTCAATTGTGTTTTAGACACATGCGTTCATATGGACATAACGACATCTACAAAGCATATGTAGACAGTAATTTTAGAAAGTTATTCTGAACAGGGTAATTAGACACCAAGGAGTGGAATGAAAGAAGACATCACAGAGTATTATTTTGTGCTATTTCAATTTTTCTCATTTAAATACTTGAAAAAATTGATTTAAATCATTTAGCCTTGTCAAGACAATTCACTGGGAAGAAAACATTCTTTCTAACAAACAGGTCTATCCATGCAAAAGGATGACATAAAATCCCTTATCATCTCCAAAATTTGATGGATCACAGATATAAAACTGATGTCCTTAGGTGTCAATTTTCATGATCTAAATTAAGTCACGCTTCTTCAGATACTATACAAAAATCAAAAGCAACAAATTTTTAAAAATATTAAAAATCAGTGTGACTCAAAGAACACCCATCAAGAAAGTGAAAAAGCTCGTAGAATGAAAGAAGGTATTTGCATATCAAGTCATGTATCTGAATTCATACACAACTTACACAGCTCAACAACCAAGTAAGGCAAATAATCATCTGAGAATTGAAGAGCTTGAGTGCTCATTACAAATGGCCAATCATCATATAAAAACACGTCGTATATCATTATATATTAGGGAAATGCAAATCAAACCAGAATAAGATGCCATCATATCCATCAGGACACTCCAGTCAGAGCGATGGTGACTGCCGGTGAGGAAGTACAGAAACTGGAACTCTAGCCACGACTAGGTAAGAACGCAGCGTGAGGAGCCGGGGCGACAGTACAGCAGATAAGGCACTTGCCTGGCCCACAGCCGACAAGGGGTCAATCCCCGGCACCCCATATGGTCCCCCCAGGCCCAGCAGAGCCAGGAGTAAGCCCTGAGCACAGGCAGGTGTGGCCAACCGCTCACCCCCCAAAAAAGAATGCAAAATAATGCAATCACTTTGGAACAAACTTCAGCAATGCCTGAAAATGTTAAACATATAGGTACCATATGGTCTGGCCTAGCAACTCCATTCCTACATGTACAGCTAGGAGAAATGAAGCTGTCCAGAGAAAAACACTGAGACAGAAAGTGGAAAGAACACAAAGGAAGCAAAGTGGTCTAGGTACCTAGCGAAGAGCTTCTGGGGGATAAAAATGTATCAGGTTCTGACAGGAACTAAAATATTAATGAATTTTGAAAACATTATGCTGATTGGAAAACCATTCACAAAAGGGCATTTATTTTCTTTTTTTTTTTTTTTAAATTTATTTATTTTTAATTAGAGAATCACCGTGAGGGTACAGTTACAGATTTATACACTTTTGTGCTTATACTTCCCTCATACAAAGTTTGGGAACCCATCCCTTCACCAGTGCCCATTCTCCACCACCCGTAAACCCAGTGTCCCTCCCACCCTCCCCAATCCCATCTCCCCCCCACCCCACCCTGCCACTGTGGCAAGGCATTCCCTTCTGTTTTCTCTCTCTAATTAGCTGTTGTGGTTTGCAATAAAGGTGTTGAGTGGCCGCTGTGCTCAGTCTCTAGCCCTCATTCAGCCCGCAACTCCCTTCCCCCACATGGCCTTCGACTACAATGTAGTTGGTGATCGCTTCTCTGAGTTGACCTTTCCCCGGAACGTGAGGCCAGCCTCGAAGCCATGGAGTCAACCTCCTGGTACTTATTTCTACAGTTCTTGGGTGTTAGTCTCCCACTCTGTTATTCTATATACCATAGATGAGTGCAATCTTTCTATGTCTGTCTCTCTCTTTCTGACTCATTTCACTCAGCATGAAACTTTTCATGCCCATCCACTTAACTACAAAATTCTTGACCTCCTTTTTTCTAACAGCTGCATAGTATTCCATTGTATAGATGTACCAAAGTTTCCTCAACCAGTCATCCGTTCTGGGGCATTCGGGTTTTTTCCAGATTCTGGCTATTGTAAACAGTGCTGCGATGAACATACATGTGCAGATGTTGTTTCGATTGTACTTTTTTGCCTCTCTGGGATATATTCCCAGCAGTGGTATTGCTGGGTCAAATGGGCATTTATTTTCTAATTCTATCTATATATGCTGCCCAGATTAAACAAATCACCACAAAATGAGCAATTGTTGGAGAAAGGAAAACTGTTCAAGACTCCCAGTTTGTTCCCCAGCAGAGCACTGCAGGGCAGAGTTCCGGAGGCCCCTGAGCACTGCCAGCACTCGCCGCCCCCCCCCCCCCCCCCGGGCCCCAAGACCGCTGGCCCAAGCAGCACCACACTGCCAGCTGGACCACTGAACCATCGGGCCTGCTCAGTGCCAAGTACCACTGGCAGTGACCCCTGGGCCCCCTGAATCCCACCCCACCCGCCCCCAAATCCACATGATGGCGACCCACCTTCTTCTAACGTAATGTATGGAGTGCAAAATAAATGAAACGGAAAGGTGACTCGTGTAAGAATGCTCAGTGTCTAAGCAGAATTACTCCTAGTTGAGTCCAGTCTCAAATCCGACAGCACCAGGTGCCAGAGTGGCGACAAGGAATCAGCTACGGAAGCCGATTTTCCTCCTTAAACAAATTTTTAAAAAGTAGGAGCCAGAGAGCTAGTACAGTGGGTGCTTGCCTTGCTCACAGCTGAGGCGGGTTTGATTCGGTATCCCATATGGTCCCTGAGCACTGCAGGAGTGATTCCTGAGTGCAGAGCAGGAGTGACCTCTAAGCAATGCCCCGTGTGGCCCAAAAAACATAAACCAACAACAAAAACCACTTAGGAGTTTTATAGAGAAACTGCAACCAAATATCAAAGTCAAATTTGTAATCACACCTGTCTATGCATATGTACTAAGTTTCTACCTCATTTTTTCGACAATGGGAATTTGAGCACACAATAAAGCTTTCATTACCTTAATTTTGGGTTATCAATGTATTTCTTAAACTGCTTGACGTTATTCAAAGTTTGTTCAGCTAACTCTCGAGAGGGTTCCACAATGAGAGCTTTCGGTGCATTGGGAAGAAATTTTGTTTGTGCCACCTGTGCACTACCTTCAGGAAATAAAAGAATATTAGAACACATTCAAATCACACAAATCAAAATACCTTTCTTTGCAAAATATGAGCAGACCGAAATTTAAAATTTCTGTATCGAAATTTTAAATTACTGCCAAAACAGTCAAAGAGAACAAAGATTCGATTCCTAAGAAGAAGTTGGGCCTCCTTAAATCTACCTGCGATAATTGTGACGGGTTTGCATACTGTGTGACAAACAGGTGACCACACATACTTGTGTGAATGAGTGTAATACAAGTAGGCAGTGCCGTGGGGAGGAGCGTGAGCTTCGGAATCACACTGCTTGGGTCTAAAGTGAGCCCAACCACTTCCTTGCTCTGTGAATTCAAGTCACTAAGCCTCAAGTTCTTCGTCTGTAAAATGGGAGACCTTCGAGGGTTGCTGTGCAGATGAAATAATCCACACATGTAAAGTACGGGACGCCATGCTGCTGACGCCAAGCACACGGCCTGTGAGTAGGGAGGAACACCACCAGGACTGAGCATCCCCAAACGCCTGAGCTGCTGAGAGGAGTATCTGAGTGGGGTCTTGAAATTAACTCTTACTGGTGCGTGAAATAAAGAAGCATGACCAGAACGGCAAGGCGGGGATTGGGACTAGTTCACTACGAGAAGTTTTCACCAACACCCAGTTCTTTAAATCCTTACCCCCCGAGGAGCAATACCTGTATGCTGTGATTTGACAACGAAACTATCAGATGCCTTGGAAAGACCAACGAAACCATCCTTCGGTGGGAACTTAAAGTCTTCTTCACCAAAATTAAACTTCAGCTCCGCGTTCTAGCAGTGAATAAAGGGGATTTTTTTTTTTTTTTAATACTTAACCTACCTGTAAACTAACCAAAGCAAACTCCTGCCCGTCCAAGTGGCTTATGATCACAGCAAACTTTGACTGAGACTAATTACCTTGAGAACACAGGCAGGAAAAAGGGCTTGGTTCTTCAAATGTGGAGGTATTTCAAAGGCCAGACCAAGGTCTTTTCCTTAAAAATACAAGAATCAGTGTAAGGAATCTGTGGAGTATCAGAAAAGGAACGTCCACAGGCTCAAACTTTTGAATCTACCAAGTGACCTGAAGTCACGCTTTCCCCCTGAAAGTGGCTAAGCTACCTGCTACGCAAGACTACTCTCCTCTTTGACCTTGATTCACCAACTGTCCTCCTCCCCCGTGTCTTTAACTTAGGTTTGCTCTTGTGTAGGGGGGTTGTTTTGGGTTTGTTTTTGTTTCTTCTGTAGGAGGGAGTCCCTAGCAGTACTCAGGGGGCCCAGAGAGCTCCTCCTAGCAATACTCTCCCCACTCTACATTTTCAATATTCCCTACCCACTGTCACTAGACACCCCATAATGAAAAACAGAAAACATCTCTCATACAAACATCAAGACACACTTCTTCCGTTTACCTTCTACTTTTCATCTCCATTTTTTGGAGTAAAACACCCTATATCCATCCACTTCAACTGATTTCCAATCAAGCTCCCCGTCATTAACCCATTACTCCACGAAACCTCTTTTTTTTTTTAAACTTTATTTTAAAATAAAATACCCCTATTGCAAACCACAACACCCAATTGGAGAGAGAGAACAAAACGGAATACCCTGCCACAGAGGCAGGGTGGGGTGGGGGGAGATAGGATTGGGGGGTGGGAGGGATATTGGGTTTATTGGTGGTGGAGAATGGACACTGGTGGAGGGATGGGTTCTCGAACATTGTATGAGGGAAACACAAGCACGAAAATGTGTAAATCTGTAACTGTACCCTCACAGTGATTCACTAATTAAGTAATAAATTTTTTTTAAAAAACTTTACTTTTATTTATTTTTTTTTGCTTTTTGGATCACACCCAGCGATGCACAGGGGTTACTCCTGGCTCATGCACTCAGGAATTACTCCCGGCGGTACTCAGGGGATCATATGGGATGCTGGGAATCGAACCTGGGTTGGCCGCATGCAAGGCAAACGTCCTACCCGCTGTGCTATTGCTCCAGCCCCCCATCGAAACCCCCGTTGTATAACTTGCAGGTGGCCAACCCCGATCAATTCCCAGCACTGCATATGGCCCTGAGCACCATTAAGAGTAATGGTCCTCCAAGTCCCACCAGGAGGGATCCCTGAGCACAGAGCCAAAACAAGCTGTGCCCCCAACCCCAGGAAAAAAAAAAAAAAATCAGTAGTATTAAGTACCTCTCTCCTCTAATAAGATCCAAAGACAGCTTACCATTTTTGGAGAACTTGACTTGTCCTTTATCTATATCTAGGTAACATCCAATGGTATCATGCATAGTGAACTCCTAGAAAACCAGAAAGTCAAATGCTGTTAACAAAAGGAAAATCTTAAAGTTAAAATACATACTATCGCTGATGGGGGGCAGGGAGGATGGTGACGGGAGGGAAACTGGTACACTGGTGCTGAGACATGGACACTGGCAGAGGGATGTGTGTTGGGACAGTAATACTGTATGACTGAAACCTAATTATGAACAGCTTTGTCAAGATCTATCTCACAGTGATTCAGTAATGAAATCTTTTTAAAAAGATTACATACTAGCACTTCAAAAAAATCCCTTGAAGCTCAACTATAGGTCTTAAAACGATTCTTAGGGAGTGGGGGAGAAGGCTCCGAGGGCTGGACCTCATGTTCTGCATGCAGGAGTCTCAGGTGTAGTCCCCAGCACCACACCGTCCCCCGATCAGAACTCGGAACAACTCCCCTGGCACCATACCAAGATTAAAAAACCTGGGCATTCTTTGGAAGGGTCTATCTCATCTCATAGTGATTCAATTAAAAACTCTATTAAAAAAATAAACTAAAACAAATTTTAAAAAAGGGAAACAGCTTAAAATTAAAACAAAAAACCCTGGGCACTTCCAGGTATGACACTAAAGCAACAAAAATAAACAAAAATAATATTATAGTACATCAGACATTTTGATCAACATTACTACAGATTTAGACTCGCCAAAACAACTGTATTTAGAGCCACCATGACCAAAATTAAGAAATGAGTAATACATATTAACACCAGAGCCAAAATCAAGATAAGGTGAAGAGATGCAAAGTACACTTCAGAAGCAAATAATGACTATTATATTTATCACCATGTAACATGTTTACTTACATCCAAATTTGAATTTTACACTATAGAAAATATTCAGAAAATTCACTTAACTCTGAGAATCATTTTTAGATCCTTAGTCATGCACAAGTGATGCCACAAATATGAAAAGGCAAATTACTAATGCTATGATTAAATTAACAATTAAGTTATCCAGGCTGGAAGATAGTACAGTGGGTTACAGTGCTTGCCTTGCACACAGCGATCCTGGTTGAAATTTCCAGTATCACATATAGTCCCCCAAACTCCACCGAAAGTGACTTCTGAGCACAGCACCAGAGTAAGCCCTGAGCACTGCCGACTGTGGCCCCCAAACAAAACAGTTAATATTACACTTACCTCTCCATAATTATCGAACTGTTTGTTATGGGATTTTTTCCCTGTTCCACCAAAACCAAATCCAAACTTGTCAGTACCTAGATTTAAAGCATTCGATCAAAAAAATGTTTAAATGGAAAAGCCCTGAAAGAAGTTTATATTTTGGCATTAATGTTATGCAACTAAGCAATATTTTATGCATATTTATGAATGGCAACTACATCTTGACATCATTTACATACACATACACACATGTGTGTCCATGTGTGTGTCTGATGTGTCCCAGGGATAACGTCCAGGGTCTCATGCACTTACAACAAGTACTCTACCACTGAGTTACACAGCCCAAGCCCTCCCAATTGCTAAAGTTTATTCCTCCAAATGATTTTTCCCTTATACTTGGATATATTTTTTGTAAATCACTTCAAATCTCTTTTGGAACTAACTGAGAAATAACAACTACTAATTCCATGTCTGTAAAACATAAGCTTTACATAGTTACCGTTTTACTTCCCAGTATAATAAATGCTAACAGCCCACACGTATAAAGCGACAGATTCCTTTTATTTCCGAACACTTACCAAGGTCTAAGGAGGCCTGCATAGAAGACCACCCCACTCGGCATAACCCCTGATCATGACAGGAGACTTCATAGTAGTGTTTTCCTACAAGGGCAAGACATTTAAAATTGAAACGAATCATGCACGTAGGACTGACTTATCACACAGCCCCCTTCACACAGTTCCTCGAGTGCAATCTGCATGTACCAAATGAAGAGCTGTCAACTGTTCTGCAACATGAAAAAAACCTCTTCAGACCTTTGATTTCAAGCTCTTCAGAGAAAACTCACGTACTAACACATCACCGCAAAAGGCTACAGCTGCTTCAAAGTGGTTGCATACCTTTTGTCAATCCTCTCGTGGCTCTACACCCGTGCCACTCCTTTACTTCTCGGCTCTGACAACACAGGCCGTCTGAACCAATCGCTGGATTTGAGGGGAAAAAAGAAGGGTCAGTGCAGCTTGTACAAATTACACAACCTGAAGTAAGTTCTCACTCAGTCTCACTTGATTGCTTCACTTGCTGCAGTTCTCCAGACTTACACCTGCCGATTCCCGAGGGACAGCAGGGGCCTCCCCTGAGTAAGTGCCTGTACTCAGCAGCTAGGAGTCTTGGCTAGGATGAGTTTCTACACTTCTATACCTGTGCACTAGGACAAGATTTTACACCACGTCTAGAAGGAAATCCGCCCCGCCCCGCCCCGCGCCTAGCCACACTTGCATCCCAGAAGCTGCAGCACCAGCATGAGCGCGGCTAGACAACTACTCCCCAGAAGCCTTTCCAGAAAGGGACACTCAAGGATCCTTTGCACGAAATGACACCACAGTCACTTGTCAACACCTGCTGCTCTGAACTTAGGCTTGAATTTGAACCCGAGTGATACTAAACTACAAAACTGCCTCCAGCATGACTCCCCGTGCATGAATCCAGAAACCACAGGCAAGGCAGGACCAAGGCGTGACGAAGACAGCCTGTGGGCATTAGCTATACTATCAGCTGCACCAAGGCACTCCGAGGTGGAGTTTCTTTAACAGACATCAAGGTCAGCACGTAGTGTGCTGGCACTTACGGGCGCTAGCAAAGCACGTGGCTTTGGTCTACAGTGGGAAGTACACGTCACTTCTGCCCCAGAAAAGAGGGGCTTCCAACGAACTCAACGTCTGAATGCAGACCTTCCAAACAGTACCTTGCTACCATTTCTTTACTACCAAGAATTTTTTTTTATCTTCACATGCTTATTAGTCATTTAGATTTGCTCTTATGTAGACTGTCTAGTCTTACCCTTTGCCATTTTCCTTATTGTCTACTTTTTTTTCTCACCAAAACAGGTACCACTTCACCTCCTACCTATTCAAGAATGCTTCGCAGTCAACACTGCACATGTTCTTTCTACACTTATTTTTTGGCTACTGATTTTATTCCCTCTTGATATCTTTCATACATGTATTTTAATAGTATTTCTAGCTCTTATAATTTCTGAGTTTCCAATATGGGTTATGAAAATTTCCCCACTCCTAAATTGCTCACGCAGTGTTCTATGCCTGAATTTACAATTGTATATGTACATATTATGTCTTAAGCTTATATAAAAATGTCTAAAATGCACACAAAATACACAGTAATTAGAATGCTTCTGATTATGAATTAGTAATTAGAATGCTTCATTGATTATGATATAATCAATTTTATCTTGCTCCAGATGAATAGTCAATATGCCAACACTTTTACTGAATAAACTGCCTTTTCTACTGAGATGGTTTTTTTTCTACATATTAACTCCGCATATATATTGGAATTTTCATTATACCTCTATTAAGTTCCATAATGTAGTTGCAGATGCCTATATTTACATAGAAATATGCGGTGACATATTTTAACCTCCATTAAAGCTTTATTATTCTTTTTCATAACCTTAATATTTCAGCTATTAAACCAAGTTTCTGAATCACAATTTGCCAAAAGCCATCCACTTACCAAAAGCAGATCCTCTATCATATGGGTTCATCTGCCATTTGTTGAGCACTAAACAAATTAAAATGAAAACAAATCACCTACAAACACATGAAATTAAAAATACTTTATAAAGGAGAGGTAGCACAGGGCTTAAGCCACATGTCTGGCATGTGGCTGTGCCCAGTTCAAATCCCCAGGATTTTATATGGTCTCCCCAACACTGCCAAGAGTGACCCCTAAGCACAGGACCAGGAATATGGCCTGAGCGCCATTAGCTGTAGCCCCCCAAAACAACAAAATAAGACAAAAACATTAGATAAATTGTATTTTTTAATCAAAGGTCAAAGTGATTTTAATCATTGTAGAAATAACTGACCTATATCCCACAATCAAACTAGTTATCTCTGAACTATTACTAAAAGAAAATCATGTCCTCAGTCTTAATTCAACATCACATTCAGAAGTTGCACATTTTTCATCCTCAGTTGCAAAGATGCAACTGACACCTTTTTCTAGAGTATCTTTACTAACCTATGGATAATCAAAAAATCATTATAACTTAAGCCAACTGTAACCTTTCAAGCAAAACTTCACATGCAAAGCAGAAATCTTTTCTAGATTATTTCTGAGTAAGACATCTTTCATCTGCTAATACTCTGACAGATGGAGAAGTAACATTCTCTTGAGACTTACTCTTCCATTATTGGCTAAGAAGCACTTAAAAAGAAATCCTATGTAAGTTACTTGTCCTAGTCCTACTTTCCAGAATAATTCTTTTTCTCCCCAAATCCCATCAGTGATTTAACAATTATCCTATCTCTCTATTTTTTTTTAAATTACTTCTCCATGTCTAAATATCTAGCTTTCTTGCACCTCATAAGACATTTCTTTTGAACTATTATCATTCTGGTTACCTCTTGAAATACTCTTTTATGATCATTTCACAAATGATGGTTTGTAGTTCTCAAAGATTCTGAAACTATTTTTAGAGAATTGTGCTTTGGACCACACTGATGCTCAGGGCACTACTGGTCCAACTCCACCCTACTGTGCTCACTTCCTGGTTGTAAAAGTACTTTTGTCTGGGGCCAAACCCAACAGTGCTCGGGGCTGGCTCCTGGCTCTGTGCACAGGGAACCCTCCTGCTGGTGCTCAGAGAATCATTAGGTGGTACCAGGAATCAAACCCAGGTTTGCCATGTGCAAGACAAGTGCCCTGCCCACTGTACTAACACTCATGCCCCCTGAAACTACGTTTGAATAGGCCAATAGTCTAAGTAGTTAATATTCAATCTCTCTCTCAAAGTTCACTGACAGAGGAGATTATTCCATGAACTGTTGTCTTATTGTTACTCTCCAGCTACTAGAAGAACATGCTGAGAGGTCAAGCTGTTGGCCACTTAATGTTGCAATTTTGTGACAATGCTTTCAGTGCTATCAGACAGAAAAAATAACTTAAGATTTAGATAAAATTGGAAAAATATAACAAATCCATAGATAAGTCAAGATAGAAAATAATGCAGAAAACACTTAACAGAAACAGTGAAATTTAAAGATGAGGAAACTGAATCAAGATTTTACACAGAAGAAAACGGACCAAAAACTCTAGAAAAAGGAGCACTCTCCATGCTGACAGGACTTGAAGTAAGAAACTGACTTTTAGGGCCAAAGAGATAGTACAGGGGTAAGGTGCTTGCCTGCCATATGGTCGAGCCTGATTCAAGCCCCAGGACCACATACGTAAATCCTGAGCACTGCAGTGTGGTCATTAAAAAAAAACTAATTTTTAAATTTGCGCTGTTTTAATTTTTAAGCTCCCTCTTTAAGTTAAAGAAAAACGTGTGACACTTTTCCCAGAGGGTTTGATGAGAGAGTTTAATATTTGTAAAATCACTGGACCAATTCATTTTCATTATTAGGCATAAAATGTAACAAGAAATCATTAAAATAACTAAATAAAGTTTCTAAAATCCCAGTCTTCTCAGAGAAAGGACCAGGAACATTTGGGATTAATCTTTTACTGTATACTGCTTGTTCTAAATACCACTTCATACCAAATGCCAACTCCACTTCCCAGACAATGCACATACAAACCTAACATCTGTAAATGTCTGGCATTAGAATCACTAATTTAGGATTAGTAATTAAAAGGAAAATAGTAACATACAAAAATTACCTGAAGCACCAGTTTTAATTGTTGTTTTTCCTTTTTTGCCTTCCTGCTGGTCTTTCAGAGTTTCATAAACTATCTGGATGACTGGGATACTGAAAGCCTTTCAAAGAAGTGAGTTGGTGACGTTAGTTACAGTTGACTGAATTACGAAAGTTATGCACAAACTGGGATTATAGATTTGCTACTCTAATTTCATTTGCCCAGACTCAAAATAACACGAACATAAGAGCTGAGTTGATTGAGAGAGGGAAAAATCAAAATTAACTGGCAACAAAAACGTTGCTCTCAGTTGTAAGCAGTCATTTTCTTACAGCTTTGGGACAAGCTGCTTTATGATTTTGTCTTAAGCATTACGGTTCAAAATGTCAAAACCAACTCTTAGAAAGTAAGCCAAATTTAACTTACACCAGTTTTTCCACTTCCTGTTTCAGCAGCCTGGATGGGGGGGGGAGGAGAAATGTTTATGTTAGATTCTAAGTTGCCAATAAAAGAAGTCTGGAGCGAATATGACACATAGACAGCTCCAGCACTTGACCAGCAACCTCGACTTCCCCTGTGCCTGCTGATCACCAGGTTTCCTGTCAAAGCGGTCACTGCCCACCTTGTGCCTACCTTAAGAATCATCGGCTGTCTCCCTCTTTTCCACACTGCTGCCATTCAAATCCGAACCCCCAGTCTCTCCTAGAGTATTACAAAAGTAGACGAACAGGGGGCTAGAGCGATAGCACAGCAGGTAGGGCATTTGCCTTGCACGTGGTCAACCTGAGTTCGATTCCTTCGCCCCTCTCGGAGAGCCCAGCAAGCTACCAAGAGCATCCCGCCCACACGGCAGAGCCTGGCATGCTACCTGTGGCGTATTCAATATGCCATAAGCAGTAAAAACACATCTCGCATGGAGACGTTACTGGTGCCCGCCGGAGGAAATCGATGGGACAAGGGGACGACAGACTAACAGGATTTCATCTTTCAGGGCTATACGCATCGAAAACATCTACCAAATCGTCTCTCCTTACTAGCTCTCCCCATGTAATGCAGTCCTGCTTAAAGACTTTCAAAGATCCCTATGCCAAAACCCAAACACTGTAACAGGGCACCGACAAAGACTCCAAATACGATGCCCTGGGGGCGGGAGTGATAATGCAGCGGGTAGGGCATTTGCCTTACCCGAAGCCACCTGGCCACTTTCTCACTGCAATGGACATTCATCCACGTCCACATCTTACTGTGTTCCTAGGTTCAAGCTTCTCAAGGTCAAAGACGGTCCTAACCACTTGCATTCCCCACCGCTACCTAACATAGTGAACACAGAATGTGCATCATGAATGTTCGTGATAAACTTGGTGAAAGCACCCTTTATAAATCTATGGAGCATTTGAAAGTGGGTAACTACCACCCCTTGATTTGCGTGTCCCCAGCTCCCCACCACATCACCAAGTTCAAACCTACCATAAGGACATCTCCTCCTCCCAGGATCAATGGGATAGATTCAGCCTGGATATCAGTTGGGAGACTAGAAGCATTTTGAAGAAGTATAGTTAGTTGTTGTTGGGTTTTTTAATCACCTATTCTAATTTAGTCAAGTTAAACTGTAAACCTAAAAGGGAATACTATTTGGTAAATATTACCAAGTATTTTCAGGGCTGGAGCCATAGCACAGTGGGTAGGGCGTTTGCCTTGCAAACAGCCAACCCAGGTTTGATTCCTCCGTCCTTCTCAGAGAGCCCGGCAAGCTACCGAGAGTATCCCACCCGCAAGGCAGAGCCTGGCAAGCTACCTGTGGCATATTCGATATGCCAAAAACAGTAACAACCAGTCTCACAATGGAGATGTTACTGGTGCCCGCTCGAACAAATTGATGAGCAACGGGATGACAGTGGTACAGTGATTTTCAGCCAACAGTATCTCGAAGTCTTGGAAAGGAAGCTTTTCTCAGGGATGGGGTTGGAGACCAAGTGCCTTGGATGAGTGATGCCCCAGGTTCAATCTCCAGCACTGCATGTCCCAACCCACGCCTGTCACCAGTAGGAACAGGCCTGGAGAAGCACCACTGGGGATGGCCGCCAAATCAATTTTGTAAGAAGATAGTTTAGGGGCCGGAGTGATAGCACAGCGGGTAGGGCGTTTGCCTTGCACGCGGCCGACCCGGGTTCGATCCCCGGCATCCCATATGGTCCCCCAAGCACCGCCAGGAGTAATTCCTGAGTGCAAAGCCAGGAGTAACCCCTGAGCATCGCTGGGTGTGACCCCCCCCAAAAAAAATAATAAAAAAGAAGATAGTTTAAAGGGCTGAGAAGCACAGGCAGTCTGCAGAGGGTCTAGTTTGATCCCCTGAACTTACAAGGCGTCCCAAGCACCAACAGGAACAGGCGTGCCGCCCCCCCCACCTCCCCAAAACTAAACTTCTATATGTAGAGACTCGAAAGGAAACCGAATTCCACTTGCCCAACTAGAACCAAAAAAAAAAAAAAAAAAAAACATTTGACAACCTCACTAAAAGCTGTTTAGATTCTGGCCACAGATCCATTTAATCTTCGTGTACTTACAGCCAATCCATCTCTTCCACAGCTTGTGCAATCTCAGGCATAACACCCATCTCTGAAAAAGAAAATCAAAGACTTAAATCATACTGCTCTTAAAACGACTGCCCACAGAACAGGGGCAAGACTTTCAAGCATACTCCAGCTTACGGCACTTGCTTAGTGTGGCACTTTGGAACAACCGAGTCTTAGAGAGAAGCTTGAGTTCAAATCTAAGTACTCATTTACTAGAAACACCTTCATGGGCAAGCTATGAACCTGGTATCTCCCAGCTAGTGTAAGCTTGCAGAAAGTGGAAGATTAAAAACGGTATGTTATACACATGTAGCAGTTTCGCTTCAAACACTATTGGAAGAATCTGCCAGTTAGACAGCATCTCGTTACCTATAATGTGGTTGTCATACATCTTGGCTATTCAAGTATGATGTGAATACCCTCAGCTATGTCAGAAAAATGAACAAAGAAGTGGAAATAATCCACACCTACTGGCAGCAATAAGCAAAATTCCACTTAAATGAAAAGGAAGGGTCTGGGCTGGAGCAATAGCACAGCAGGTAGGGCGTTTGCCTTGCACGCGGCCGACCCGGGTTCGATTCCCAGCATCCCATATGGTCCCCTGAGCACCGCCGGGAGTAATTCCTGAGTGTAAAGCCAGGAGTAACCCCTGTGCATCGCTGGGTGTGACCCGAAAAGCAAAAAAAAAAAAAAAGAAAAGGAAGGGTCAATGGCCAAACCATGGACAACTGAGAATATCAGGCAAAGAAATAATCTATTCTTCGGCTTTTCACATGACAGTGCTACTTCAAAGTCAGTCCTCAATAGATTTGGGTTCTTCCTGAGTAGTTTTGTTCTTTCATCATTTGTCAAAGTGAAATGTAAAGGATAATTATATGTGGAATAATTAGTTGGCCAAAATAAAGACTCCTTTCCAAAGAAGTGATTTTCGCTTTCAGTTTGCATTTGTTAAAAATGCAGAATTACACATATCATAAAGAACAAATCTGTCTTATTATAAAACCTTTTTGTTTTTTTTTTTACAGCATGTGTTATTTTTATAACAGTGTGAAACCTTATAAAGGAACAATGTGTTTAGAAAAACTGTTCTTACAATGTCATTGTGTTTAGTGATTCTAAATAAAAAGTTGTGTGCTCAAAAAAATGCAGATTTATTATCCTCAACATATACATACTCGTGTTAGAAAAATAACAGTTCTTCAAATATGTCTAACCCCCAGAGACAGACAATTTTGCCTTGCTGAAACTGTTTTGAAAGGACAGGTATCGAGTCGAAAAATGTCCATTGCAAAAGTTCCTTTTCCTTCGCACTGAGTGATAGGAATCATATAACAGACACAACACTAAGGCGTCATAATGAACTGGCTAGTATCAGCATTGATGACATGGGCGTGTACATAAACCTTTTTTCCCCCAAAGAGAAAGGTCATCCACCTCTAACCCCCTCCTGTAAAAAACCCACAAATCAAAAAGTTCAAGATCATAAGCCTCAACAGAAGCAACTTTCTAAGAAACTCCCCTTTGGAATCTAGCTGCCTTCCCTTTCCCAAACTGCAAAGAAGTCGAAGAGAAGAGTTGTCTTTCCCCACAACTTCTTTTATTTATTTATTTATTTATTTATTTATTTATTTATTTATTTTTGCTTTTGGGGGGTCACACCTGGCGATGCACAGGGTTTACTCCTGGCTCTGCACTCAGGAATCACCCCTGGTGGTGCTCCGGGGATCATATGGGATACTGAGAATCGAACCCTGGTAGGCTGAACCCTGGTAGGCTGAACCCTGGTAGGCTGAACCCTGGTAGGCTGCGTGCAAGGCAAATGCCCTAAGCCCTAAGCCCTACCCGCTGTGCTATTGCTCCAGCCCCACCCCCCCCTTTTTTTTTCATTCTAATCATTTTCTGTCTGCATGACAACCAGGCTTCAAGTATAAGATTTTTTTTAACACTTCAGGAATAAAAGGAATAAATGTGCTTTAATTCTAGCTTCTTTTCCCCACGAAGCCCCTGACTCTTCTCCTCCTGTACTTAACCTTCCTGAAATGTACAAGACAAACTCTTCAGGAAGTGAAACCAGCCAACCGCAGCCCTTCCCTAAGCTGCTCTTCACTCCATCCAGCGGGCTTGGGAGGCACCCACAGCAACCCAACCCGGAGATGGGAGCTCCAGCCATCGGAAATCCTTTCTCTGCAGGGAAGATCTGGAAATCCCTCACGTTCTCTCAAGGAGGGAAATATTAAATATATATATATATAAACTTACATACATATAAAGATGAAAGCCCGGGAATGCCTACATAACAGGGTGAAGCCACCAGCCTGCCTTCACCATGCCCATCAATCGGAAGGTGCCCTGCGAGTTTTACTCCAGCTCCCGAGCTGGGGATGGTCAAGAGGGGGGTGGGGGGGTGGAGAAATGTCCAGCAATGAACCCTCCTCTCCTTTGGCCTCGATATTTAACGTGCATAATGACCATGTTGTTTCACAGCCAATCAAGTCAAGGTGCATGCCTCGGCCTTTTATTTTTTGGAAGAACTTGGAGAGTTTGAAAAAAAGGGGGGGGGGCTGGAGCGATAGCACAGTGGGTAGGGCGTTTGCCTTGCACACAGCCAACCCGGGTTCGAATCCCAGCATCCCATATGGTCTCCTAAGCACCGCCAGGAGTAATTCCTGAGTGCAGAGCCAGGATTAACCCCTGTGCATCGCTGGGTGTGACCCAAAAAGCAAAGAAAAAAAAAGAAAGGAAAAGAAAAAAGAAAAGCAGGACCAAGGCCCAACGGTGCTTCCCCGCTGCCCCGCCGGCCCCGGCGACCGGCCAGTCCCTACGAGGCGTGGACGGAAGAGGAGGTTCCCCCAGCCCGGTGGCCACGTCCCGGCGGCGGCCGGCCGGTGTGCCGGTACCCGCTGTCCCCAGGCCCTGCGCGGGCTCTGCAGCGGCCGGTGCCCCCGTGTCGGGTCGCGGCCACGGCGCGGGGTGGGCGGGAGGGCGGGCCTCGAGCCGCGGGGCCTGCACACGGGCGGCAAGTGCAGGCAGCGCTGCCGGCTGCAAAGGGCCCCCCCCACTTTCCCGCGGCTCCCCGCCTCTCCCCTCCCCACCCCTCCCGCCGGCCGGCACCCCGCGGCTGGCAGCAGCCGTCCGAGCCGCCCCGGCCGCGCCCGCCCCGGCCCCGCGCCCGGGACACGCACCCGAGAAGGCCGCCATCTTGGCCCGTCCGCCGCTCCCGCGCTCCCCGCCCGCTGCCTCCGTACGTCACGCCGCGCTCCGGGCGTGCGCGCTTCCGGCCGGCACACCGACCGACTTCGGAGTCGGGGCGGGACGCGGGGCCGGGCAGAAGAGTTCCGGCCGCAGATAGACGCAGAGAGTTTCCCAGCCTCCCCACTGTGAGACAGACCCTTACAAAGCGAATGTTCGTGATTGGGTTTTAATCATACAGTGTTTCCACAGCCATCCCTTCACCAGTGTACATTTCCCAGCACCAGAGTCCCAGGTGCACTCTAATCTCCTGAGATACAGTTACAAATACAAAGTTGTTATTGTTCCTTCAGTCATACAATGTTCCAACACCTATTCTTCCACCAGTGTACATTTCCCAGCACTGATGTCCCAGTTTCCCTCCTGCCACCCTCCCCACCTGCCCCCACCCTGTCCCACATGTCTGTCTCTCTGTCTCTGTCTCTGTCTGTCTGTCTCTCTCTCTCTTTCTTTCCTTTTAGGCATTGTGGTTTGCAATATTGATACTAAAAGGTTGTTAAGACTATCCCTTCACTTACTTTAATTTTTTTTTAAATTTTTTAAAATTTGTTTTGCTTTTTGGGTCACACCCAGTAATGCACAGGGGTTACTCCTGGCTCATACACTCAGGAATTACTCCTGGCGGTGCTCAGGGGACCATATGGGATGCTGGGATTCGAACCCGGGTTGGTTGCATGTAAGGCAAAACGCCTTACCCGCTGTGCTATCGCTCCAGCCCCTCTTCACCTACTTTGAACACTCAGTTCTTGTCCAGCATGATCACTCCCAGCTATTAAGCTATGATTGTCTTACTGCTTTCTTCTCTATCTTATCTACCTTCAGCCCCCCACACACTTGTGGTTAGTTCCAACCATTGACAGTCCTCCTAGTCCGCTTTCCCTGGCCATGGATATTCGTGTTCTATTATACATTACTTTTATATCCTTCACCAGTGTACATTTCCCAGCACCAGTGTCCCCAGGTGCTCTTTAATCTAGTGAGATACAGTTACAAAGTTACAGAGTTGTTATTGTTCCTTCAGTCATACAATGTTCCAACACCTATCCTTCCACCAGTGTACATTCCCCAGCACCAATGTCCCCAGTTTCCCTCCTGCCACCCTCAAGTCATGAATGAATGAATGCAGTCATTCTATACCTTGACTCACAGATGATCTAGGTTTTTGCACAATCTCCCTCCCTTCCCCGGACCCTGAAGGTAATTTCGTTTATTTGGCCTCAAGGCAAGCTTTGATTCCTTTCTCTGCAAAGAGGTATGTAAAGTGAATGTATCAATACCCCCACCACCCCACTCCACCCCAACATCTCGGCCAGGAAATGTAGTTATCGTAGAAGACACTCAGATGATTTGAGAGAGAGGTAAGCAACTTTTCTAAAGCCACCAAGCCACTGAATGACAGCATGAGGATCTCAGTTTTATCTTACTCAGATGGGCCCTGCTGTTACTCCTGTAGCCTGCCACTGAAGACGGAGAAAAGCAAATCCCTCCAACAAACATGGATAGAAGCACTACTTCGGGAGCCGTCCGTAGCCTCTGAGGTTGCGTTCTAGTTCTGACACATGGCTCCCTGTCTGACCTCGCACAAATAACTCTCAGTTTACAATAATAGTAATACCTATCTTATAGGATTGCTATCTTAATGAAAGTAGCCAAGCAGTGAGTGACTAAACAGCACAGCATATAGTAATAATATCACTTGTATCACTTGTTATCCCATTGATCTTTGACTTTCTCCAGCGGGCGGCAATAATGTCTCCATTTGTCCCTGTTGCGTTTTAGTGTAGCCCAATGATATCTGCTTGCTCCAAGAACAGGAAGAGCCTTAAATCATTCATTCAGGGTTTTCACAAAGCAGTCTGACCATCTAGTTGGTGGGCGGCCACGCAGTCTTTTGACATCCCAATATATAATATATACATATATATATAACATATATATGTGTGTAACATATATATGTGTGTAATCCCATCAACGGCCAACATCCAGAGACTTAAAAGCAAGCTCTCAGAAACGCGCAGACGCAAAGCGTCCACGCAATATTTTATAATCTACTTTTCCCTCTGGGAGAAACTCGCAAGCTACTGTGATCTTCCAGCCCACATGGGACAGCCTCACAAGCTTCCCATGGTGTATCTATATGCCAAAGCCAGTAACCAGCTGAATCTCATTCCCCTGACCCTGAAAGAGCCTCCAATGCGGCATTGTTGGGGAGGCCGAGAAGAGAAAGGCTTCTAAGATCTCAGGGATAGGACGAATGTAGAGGTTACTGAGACCGCTCGAGCCACTCGATGATCAATGGGATTTCGTGATTCGTGATGGTAATATTTGTGGTAATAATATATACATATATATGTAAAATATTTCTGTGCCCTTGGACTGGAGCAATAGCATAGCAGGTAGGGCATTTGCCTTGCACGTGGCCGACCTGGGTTCGACTCCTCCACCCCTCTTGGAGAGCCCAGCAAGCTACTGAGAGTATCTCGCCCGCAGGGCAGAGCCTGGCAAGCTACCCGTGGCATATTCGATATGCCAAAAACAGTAACAACAAGTCTCACAATGGAGACATTACTGGTGCCCGCTCAAGCAAATCAATGAGCAATGGGATAACAGTGATATAGTGATGTCTGTGCCCTTACTGAATTTCCACTGAGACGATTGAGAGTTCTAGGCAAGAGGAAAGATTTGCACCAAAGACAGGTTGGAGGTACTTTGGCATTCCTTGGTGGAGAAAGCATCTTTGCAGGACAAATTGGAGAAATGTTAATCTCTGGAGTAGTTTGGTCAGGCCAGCTGTGAGCAACGCTGTCTAGAAAACCCTGAGGCAGGAGAGGAGGCAGGAGGCAGAAGGCTGAGGAAAGAGCACTCTGCTTTTCCCACAGCTGGAGGGGGGGAAATGTGTGATCTGCCTCCCGCCCTGTGTCTCCTCCCCAAGCTACTGCACCTGTGGAGAGAGTGCGTGAAGCTATCAAAGAGAACACACTCAGTGATGCCCCAGACAGACCTTCCTCACCACTATAAGCTGTTATATTAACAGGCTAAATCAAAGGCGAGGTAGCACCTGCCTCATGAGAGCTGCATTTGGAAGCAAATAGCTTCGAGAAATATGTCTCCACATATTCCCATGGATCCACAGAAAATATCCCCTGAACAAAAGGATCAACCTTGAGCATGTCTGAGCTTAAAAGCCCCAGAATCAGATCAGCAGGCAGGAAACAGATCAAGGTGGATTCCCCCGCATGACCTGGGCTCGGGAATAACAAATGAGGGGGTTGGTGAGTGCAAAGACACCTTCCACCTCATTGCTAAGTTGTGGAGGGAAAAAGCAATAGTTTTTTGTTGAAGTTGTGGTTTTTGATATTTACACCGGACTCAAGAGTTGAATTCTAGAAGCGGCGCTAAAATTGAAATTGAAGTAATCAAAATGAGACTGCCGTCCTCCGGACAGAAGATGCCAGAGACATTGGGAAAAGAACTAACTCATAAAGAGTGTTCCCAGGCAACAGATGCTGCTTAGGCCTTACCAAGTTCAGCCCCTTCGGTGTAGGGTTTTTAAATATACGTGTGTTATTTTGTGTTCAAGCCTGGCAAGTTACCGAGATTATTCCACCCGCACGGCAGAGCCTGGTAAGCTCCCCGTGGCGTATTCGATATGCCAAAAACTGTAACAACAACTCTCACAATGGAGACGTTACTGGTGACCGCTCGAGCAAATTGATGGACAACGGGATGACAGTGCTACAGGGCTACAGACCTTTAGTGTGAATTTGGATATAATATGGTTCATATTCATTGGCAGGCAGGTCAAGAGCAGACAGAGAAATAACAGGAAACTCCTTAACAGAGCTAGAAACTGGATGTTGGTGACCTAGCCCAGCGTCCTACTGGTTTATCCTCTCCAGAGCAAGCTGACTAAACGGGGACCAGAATGCTTGAAATCCCTGTGCCTTCCCTGAAATCCTGCAAGGAATAAATATGTAGAACAGGTACCACTAGATGGCGCCAAACCGAAGCTGAAATAGGTAAAAATCAGAAGCCGGGACAGGACTTGAAACTTCCAGCTTAGGATTCCACCCGGCTCACCCCCATTTATTTCTCTAACTTCACAATAGCGCCACTTTTTATGTAATTGGATATTTTGGATCCCAGTTAGACTGGTCATGTCATGGTGGGATTCTGACGCTCCTTCTTGCACCCAGAGAGATTGTGTACTACGTTGTCAAGGAAGCTAGCTACACGCTGTGCCAGTAATGTTCAGCTACCTGGCTGCACAGCAGACCTAGTTCCGGTTGTATAATGGTTGAAAAACCACTGTTCTACCATCTCGGTTATAATTGCTGGTCTGGGAATAGTGTGTAGGACAGGGCAGCTCCACAAGTGGATCACTGATCTAGGCCATTTCAAAACATGGTTTTGCAACTGCTAAATCTAAGAAATAGGCCCTTCAGATCCCAGGTGTAGAGAAAGCACAAACCCTACCAAGGACTCTGGAGACTTATCCCTCAAAAGTCTTACACATTCCTTTCCCTCTTGTCTTTCCCTGGGTTTAATGTTGGATATTTACGCTAAGTATTTTAGGCTTCTTCAGTGAATTGCCCCTTTTTCTCCTCCCAGAGAAGTTTGTCGTGCCCTTGCTGTTACTGTCACTGTCATTCTGTTGCTCATCAATTTGCTCAAGCGGGCACCAGTACTGTCTCCATTCGTCTCTGTCGCATTCAGGGTCAGGGGAATGAGGCCCATCATTGCCCTTGCTAGCATCCCTAATTTAGTTAAAGTTTATCTTTAACCTCTCCTTTATGTTTTACCTCACATTTAATGAGATATATTAAACATATCTCATTATGTTTTACCTCTCATTATTCCCCAAGTCAGTCTTAATTACTTATAAGCCAAAACTTTCTGATAATTCTGAACTCTGTATTTGTACTGCTTTGCATTTGAAGTGCTGTATATTTGTACCTGGTTTTCTATTATCCCTATCACTGTATCACTGTATCACTGTCATCCCATTGCTCATCGATTTGCTCGAGCGAGCACCAGTAATGTCTCCATTCGTCCCTGTCACGTTCAGAGTCAGGGTAAGGAGGGCCATTATTGTTACTGTTTTTGGCATATTGTATATGCCACGGGAAGCTTGCCAGGCTCTGCTGTGCGAGATTCTTCCGGGAGCTTTGTTATATAGTCTCTGGATCTTGGCCGTTGATGAGATTACATGGTGCTGGGGGCAGTTTGTGGGTATGACTGCCAAGCTACTGGAAAACTGGGGATCTGGGTGGAAGAGGCCCAGTCCTGATCCGAGCAGGCTTGGAGATCTCAGCCACGGGTCCCACATACCTGGGTTCCTCTGGCAGTTCCTTCATGCATGAGGTTCGTCCAAGAGAGTGACCTTGAGCATGGCTGTGACTGGGTTATGGAGGTTTTCGGCTGCTATGGCCCTGCTTGGGGCAAGGAGGGAAATTTAACCCATCCCCCTCCAAGGGGGGCCCGGTGAAGACAGCCTGGAGTGGGGGTAGGAGATTCTGCCATTACCCCTATAGCCTTTTTATATTTTACTATAGAGCAATGTTCTTTGGTTAAACACAGAAAGACCACTAATGCTATGCTCCTAATATTTGGGAGTTGATTGACTCTGAAATATATCTAATCCTGGGAGTAATTATTTGACTCAGGCTTCAGTTGCTGTAGTTGCTAAAAACCCCAAAATGGAGGTCCCGCCATGGGACTGGCATGGACCCGGGGCAAGTGACAAAACTGCGCTGGCATCGAAATGGAACACTCTAGAAATCATAAATGCATGATCTTGATGCAAACTGTCATGACTTAAGAGACAGGACCCCCATGGGGAAGGACAAGCTGAACTGGTCTGAGGATTTAGTCTGGGATTTACGGTAAAAGTCTTGCTTGCTCTCAAAGCCCAGAGAACTAATTTTGGGATCCTTGTCTCTTACTGTGTTTATCCAAACAACTGCAAGCATTGATAACACACACAACTACAGGAAAAGATAAAAGCAATGTAGATGTCCCTGCGAGACAGTGTGGCCTGGAGTTAATCTCCCCAAGACAATTTCCTCTTCTTAATGTTTATCTATGTAAATGATCAGTCACACTTATGTCCTTACCTCAACCCTCTCAGGTGTTCTGTAAGTATGCTAGCAGCTCTGCATTAAACGGGCCATTTTCACCATCAGGCTGTGGTCCCCTGTCTCCCTGTCTCCCTGTCTCTCTGTGTGGGAGGCCTGGGCAAGATCCGGAGGCAGCTCTGGGCCACTGAACGCACCTACATCTTGAAAGCAGCACCCCCACATTTTACTTTGTGAACTCCCAGTCTGAGAAAAGGAAAGGGGGGAAATATGATACTGTATGCGAGTATGCATATAAGTACATTACCTTCCCAGGCTCCTTTGTAAAGCCAGTCACGAGAACCAGTTCTACCTAGAGAAATGGAAATGGAAAAGGTTCTTTACAAAGGAGAGAGATGATGCTGGCGTAAAGCCACTAGCAAGAGGCCAGCGCTGTTACAGTCCCTGGCTTCTTGTAGCAGCCCCCTCCCCAAGCCCACTGGACATACTTCTGGAGGCCCCCTAAGCAATGCCAAGAGACCAGGGCAATCCCCTGCACCACACCCTGAGCAGTGCTGAATCCTCAGGCCCACACTGAACTGCTGCCCAGGGCTGAGAATCACTAGGAGGGGCCCCCGGATTCTCTTAGCACTGCCGGCGAGATGCAAATCAATAAGCAAACAGAAAGGGCAAGACCTGACCGGCCTCCTGGAACATAAACATGGTGGCTGGAAGGACAGCTATGGGTCAAGAAGATGTCAGCATCTTGCTCAGGCTTTTGAAGCAGAAAAGGGAAGGAGACTGGGTTCGTGTCCGTGAGGGTGAGCTAAGTTACAAGCCTAGGTCTTTCTACGTCTAGATCTCTTTTGGTTTAGATGCCTTTCAGAGTCAAGTCACTTAATTATCTCATAGGTAACCTAGTACATCCATAAACTAACAGAACCGGGGGAAAAAAAGGAGATCAAACATTTATCAGTATAAATTGTGTGTAATGAATAATTCAGGTAGGGGGGGAATCTTCTAGCATTGCAGGTCAGGCACCTGCTTTGCCTGTGGCTGTCCCAGGTTTGATCCCTGGCACCCTATAGGGTCCCCAGAGCTGCAACAGGAGTGATCCCTGAGCACGGAGCCAGAAGGAAGCCCTGAGCACTTCTAAGAGTGGCCCCCAAATAAAAAACAAAGCAAGAAAGTGCATTTAGAAGAGAGGACCCCTGGAGTTCTTGCTCTGGACCCCAAATCTCACTTTCAGTGGCTGATGGACACATCTCCCCATCAGTGCCTCCCCTCAGTCACGGCCGGTAAGCTCCCGAGCTGTCCTGATGAGGGGTCACATCAGCCCCCTGCTACTTCTAGCTTATTGCATGGGCTCACTTACCCTTCCTGTCAAACCCTGGAGGTTCTCTTACACAGATTAGCCTGCCCCTTCCCTAACGCTCTGCCCCTACTCTCTGCTTTCTCCTCTCTCCGTATTCTTTCCCTTCTCACCCTCTCTCCTCAGCCTCTCCTTTCTTCTCACTCCGTTCTCTTGCTTCATCCATCCTTTCTTCTCGACCTTTTTTCTTTCCTCTCTCCTCTCTCTCCTCTCTCTGTCTCTCTTGCTCTCCCTCATTCCCTTAATTTCTTCCTCTTTCTCTCCTCTTCCCATTGTGTCCCTTCCCTTTCTCTCTCTTTCTCTGTCATTCTGTCTCTCTCTCTCTCTGTGTGTGTCTATGTCTGTGTCTGTGTGTCTGTCTGTCTCTATCTGTGTCTGTATCTCTCCCTGTCTCTATCTGTGTCTGTGTCTGTGTGTCTCTCTCTGTCTCTCTCTGTCTCTGTATCTCTATCTCTGTCTGTCTCTGTCTCTCTCTCCCCTCCACTCCCAGGAGTCCCTGATCTCCATTCAGAGGTCTCTCCGGAGGACTTCAATGTTCTTAGGATAAGACTCTGCTGGCGCTGCCTGTCATTCCTCTTGACCCCAAACCAGCCAGTCTAGAGAACAACACTGAGTGAGTGCTACTTTCCTAGGCCTCGAAGACACGCCTTGTCACTGTGTGGTGTCTCAGTGCCCAGCACACCATGTGGTGACTGCCCGTAGCGGAGGCTTATTTAAAGGCGTCCATTACCCCTTTCCCTAATAAGCCCTTTATTTGTTCAAGTAGAGGTGCTGATGTCTCAATATTAGGACAAAGTATGTTCAAGGCAAGATCCTTTGAGATAAATTATGTCCCTTCTAGGCCAGCCATTGTTGTCATTAAATTTGTTGGCTTAGCTTACCTTGTTTTTCACAAGTTACCTGACACAGAGAACAGTTTGGAGAGAGACAGACTCACATTTAAGCATCTTTTTTTTTTCTTTTCCTCCTGAATTTCCTACAGCTTCTGAGCGGAGTGACAATCATTGGATTTTATGCTTTTGTCAAAACAAGCTGTCAGAAACTGGTCCAGATCTATTAGAATGCAACATCGCTCCCGCTGCCCCCGCGTTCACCTTCTGGATCAGGGACCAGCGGGGGCCCGGCGAACAGTCATAAATCCGGAGATCTATAATTCTCCATCCCCTGAAGAAGGGGCCATAAAGTCCATCGCTCTAGATATATGGGGAGCAGGAGACAAAGGACAAGCCGGATGGGTTTCAGAGGGACTGTAAAACAGAAAAAGAGACCTCACTCACCGTGTCAGCCTCGGTACAGACAGGCCGGGCGGGGGTGGGATTGATGGGCGCTGCCTGGCGGGCGTAGCACTGGCCCTCCCGTGGGCGCTGCTGGGGGTTCAGGGGGACATGGCCACGCCTCCCACCCTGTGGATGATGCTGAAGGCTCAGGGAGAATTGCTCTCAGCATGTGAGCGCGGGAGCAGGGCCTGGGGAGTGTGGGCATGAAAGAGCAGACCGTGCATCAGGCAAACGTCTTCAGGTCCAGCTGGCCCGGGACCTTCCAGTCCTTACGTCAGAGAGCTCCTTGGCACCTGCCCCCAGGCCCAGGTGGGCTTTCTCAGCCTCCCTCTGGGCATGCTTGCTCCCTTCTCTGTTCTTCGTGATACATGGATCCGTTTACTTTGGTAACAAAATCTGGGATTTTTTTTTTTTTTTTGGCTGGAGCAATAGCACAGCGGGTAGGGCGTTTGCTTTGCACGCGGCCGACTCGGGTTCGATTCCCAGCATCCCATATGGTCCCCTGAGCACCGCCAGGGGTGATTCCTGTGTGCAGAGCCAGGAGTAACCCCTGAGCATCGCCAGGTGTGACCCAAAATGCAAAAAAATAAAAGGGATTTTTACGTAAAGCTGGTTGAAACAAAAGTTGATTTTTCCGTTTCCGGCCACACCCAGTGGTGCTCAGGTATGAATTCTGGCCTTGCACTCAGGAATGACACCAATCCTGGTGGGGATGGAGGGACCATATGGGATGCTGGGGATTGAACCTGGGATTGGAACCAGGTCAGCAGCCGGCAAGGCAAGTGTCCTACCCTCTGCACTATTGCTCTGGCCTCAAGATTATTTTTGGAAAGGGGGCAGGAATGTAACAAAAGGATGAAGTGAAAACAATGCTTTAATACTCCTGAAGAAAATAATTTGGAATATGGAAATGTGTTGCACCTGTCAAAGGTTCCTGTGACATTACAGTGATTAAGACGGGAAATTCGTGGAGGTTGCTCTAAATAGTGATACTTGTTTACAGGATCTGCATAACAAATGGCCCCCAAATGGGGTGTCATGACACACCTGCTTTTCTTGCTCACAGATTCAGTGAGGGAGGGACAGAGAGGGGGGTAGCAGGAAAGCCCGACTCTGTTCCTTCAGAGGGGCTCATCATTCACTCTCAGGGGGCTCACCGTCTACTGGAAGACTTCACACAGTGGGTGTACAATCACAGGCCCGTGTCTGTACTCTGCCTCCGTATTCTAACTGGGGCTGCTGGCCCCATCTGTGGCTTTTCTCAGTCACCTGGACTTTCCCACTACAAAAGGATCTTACTTCAAAGATAGCACTTCAAGGGCCATGAAACTTTTGGGGAGGAGATGGGGCCACATCCGCCGGTGCTCAGGGGTAACTCCTGGCTCTGCACTCAGCAGTTACTCCTAGCATTGCTTGGAGGACCATATGGGATGTGGGAGATCAAACCTGGATCCGTTGAGGGCAAGACAAACACCCGATCTGCTGTACTATCGCTCTGGCCCCACGGGGCATGAGTCTTTTTCAATGGTCATGCTTCATCAGTCTGGCAAGTTGTCTTCCTCCTATTTTATTAATTGAGGGAGTTTCAAAGTTCTACTCAGGATGTGGGGTGATACAGGAGATTCTACCACCAGGAATGGGGTGTCAATATTTCATGATCAGAAAAGCATGTGGAACAGGGTACACGTTGGTGTGGCCAAGTCTTCTTAGGGAATAACACCAACTGCACATTTCCCTATTGCAGCTCCTCCAAAAAGATCATTTCATTTTAACACTTAGGAGAAAAAGTAATTCCAGACAGTTCCTCAGGAATCTGCTTTCATTAGATGTCATCATTTCAATAAAAGTCAAAGGAGAAAGGGAATGGTGTGTATCTGATTAAGAAGATGTATTTAATCGGAAGGTCGGCAGTTCCTCATCTTCAGTGTGTATCAGAAGTCCCTAGGAGCATCTTTTTGTTAAATTTTATCTTCATAAGGTTGTTCACATTGATTGCATTCAATATTTCAGCACCAATCCCACCACCATTTCACCTTCCCACCACCATCATTTCAAATTTTCCCACCACCATTCAAGCCTGCCTGCCAGGATT
The DNA here is from genome assembly GCF_027595985.1 of Sorex araneus. NCBI lineage: Eukaryota > Metazoa > Chordata > Mammalia > Eulipotyphla > Soricidae > Sorex > Sorex araneus. The sequence goes on along the minus strand of NC_073313.1, from coordinate 350,575,254 downwards.
CTAAAATTGTAAATGGTTGGGGTCCAGAGACATCTCTGTAGGGAGCAAATTATTTTGAGATTCATTTGGGAGACTCTGGATCAAGGCCATTGTTGTGCTGAGATGTTGCCCGGAGGCAGGTCGTGGGTGTGACAGCCAGGACCTTGAGTGGGCGGGGAGACGGGAAAGGCCCATCTCTGCTGCTGCCACATCTGGGCTGTCTTAGTCCTTGAACCTGCATGCCTGGGTTTTGCTTCTGGAAGCTTGTGGCCATCGGGGTTTCATCTGGAGTGGGTGAGGAGGGCACACACGCTCCATCTGAGGTGCCCCGGTAGAATTGACTCGCCATGGGGTCCCGAAAGATCTCCAGTGCGATGCTGTCTTCCGGAATTCACTGCTGTGTCTCTGGATCAAGGCCATTGATGAGCTGAGATGGCACCTGGAGGCAGATCGTGGGGGTGACAGCCAGGACCCCAAGCCTAGAAGGATGTGTTAATTGTTATGTGTGGGGCTCTCGCCCCCAGAATTTCAGGCTCGGTAGGCTGGGTTTGGGGTTTCTCAACATCCCTGCCCGCCCCCTCACCACCCCGGTATGGCTCCTTTGCAACATATTTCCTTCCCGTGCTCTCCTAGCCTACTGGTTGGTCCCTGATCTTGTGCCATGACCCCCAGTGATGTGATTTTTCATTTGTGGCCCCAGTCAAGACACAGTGGATTTGACCAGGCATCTGCATTTCTCAGCCTGCTCCAGGGATACGCTGATACTGCCACAGTTTTGAGATTGGTTGTGAGTGAAGCAAATTTTTTTGTTTGTTTGGGGGCTATACCCAGTGGTTCTTGGGAATTACTTGTGATTCGGTACTCAGGATCTATTCCAGTGGTCCTCAGGAATCATCTAGTGCTGGGGACCAAATATGGCTTTAAGTAATTGAGGCATCTCCCTGGTCTGTATAATCTCCAGGCAGCCAGGGAAGGCCCTGAGAGCTCTCCCTCTCCCCACCCACTTTGGGGTGGTCCTTGGGCCTCTCGCCCAGCTGGGAGGCCCGTGCCATGGGGCAGATGTTCCAGTCTGTTCCAGTCTCTCTGAGCTCCCCATTCTAGGCTCACACTGCCCCTCATTTCCGTCTCCTCCTGTCACTCCCGCTCATCTCTCCATGCTCCTTCTTGCTCCCTGCTCTCTCTCCCAACTCCTCCAACTCTCTCCACTCCCAGAACTCTGGGCTACACCCAGTCTAGTAACAAAATCAACATAAGATAACCCTTCCTGACCGCCCATCAGGCTCAAGGGCAGAAACACATCCAGGAGTGTGCCTCTTCTCCTTAGTCCAATAACTTAACTAACATCTTAATTAACATCTTAATTCTACTTCTTTTTTTTTTTTTTTTTTTTTGCTTTTTTGGGTCACACCTGGCGATGCACAGGGGTTACTCCTGGCTCTGCACTCAGGAATTACCCCTGGCGGTGCTCAGGGGACCGTATGGGATGCTGGGATTTGAACCCGGGTCGGCCGCGTGCAAGGCAAACGCCCTACCCGCTGTGCTATCCCTCCAGCCCCCTCTACTTCTTAATATTAGTTCTTTTGTATGGACACAGTAAGAGATACATTGATCTTTTAGGGTGGCTCTCTTGGGAGCATTTTGCCAAAGACTCACACTACAGTGCTTGGGCCAGATTAATCTTTCCTAACACTAACAGGGTCCGAATCTAGTTATTACTTTTTGGATCAGGACAGAATTTGTTCATGACCAAGCTCTTAGCTTATATTTAAGCATTATGGCACTTTGTCCAGGCCCAGTTTGATGCCACTGTAGCACATAGCTCACCGCTTGCCCTGGGTCCATCTAATTCCTCGTTGGGACCCTACTTTTGGGGGTGCTAGGAAGTTAGGGTAACTGAGGCTTAAGTCAAGAGAACAGATGCCCGGGGCTGGAGTGATAGCATAGCGGGCAGGGCGTTTGCCTTGCATGCGGCCAACCCAGGTTCAAATCCCAGCATCCCATATGGTCCCCTGAGCACCACCAGGAGTAATTCCTGAGTGCAAAGCCAGGAGTAACCCCTGTGCATCGCCAGGTGTGACCCAAAAACTCATTCTCAATGATTTTATAAAAAGAAATAAAAAAAAAAAAAAGAGAACAGATGCCCCAGAGGAAAATATCATTTGGAGTCAAATAACTCCCTTGTTACAAAAGCATAGCATTAACTGTCTTCTTGTGCCCATACAAAAAGGACACTGCTCTGAATTAACAATGCAAAGGATTTAAGGAGAAGAGAAAAACAATATTTACAAGTCAACAGAGCACAAAGAAAGAAGTTCAAATAAACCCAAAGGAATGGGAGCACTGTGATGGGGGTAACCCAATAAAACCTAAGCTTCCTGTGGCAAAGCGAAAAAGACAAACCAATGATATCCTACACTGGTCCATAAAGATTTGGATCATAACCATGACAGTTCGAATTTACATGTTCTATAACTCATTCTCAATGATTTTATAAAAAGAAACAAATTATATAGGCACCATTAAAAGGTGGCAGTAGAGAGAAAATGTGTGAAATTCAGACAAGATGAAGGAAGGATGTCTAAACAAAATCTTTATACCAACAGGGTTTCCTGAGTCTGTGGGATTTAGGGGGGGTAGGAAGAGAATGGAATGGGAGTAAATGAGAGATGAGGAGAGGCATCATCCGTGCAACTGCCACATTCCAGGTATGAATAGAAGGGTAACTGTTACGACCTTCACTGAGAAGGAAAGATTAATGGACGGATAGTAGATTGGGGACATTTTGCATTTACTGTGAATGTCAGATTTCTGAGTGGAGATGTCCAATATAGAATTGACTTTGGGGGCGTTGGAGCAATAGCACAGTGGGTAGGCCGTTTGCCTTGCACGTGGCCGACCCAGGTTCGATTCCCAGCATCCCATATGGTCCCCTGAGCACCGCCAGGAGTGATTCCTGAGTGTAGAGCCAGGAGTAACCCTTGTGCATCGCTGGGTGTGATCCAAAAAGAAAAAAAGAAAAAAGAAAAAACGGCTATCTAAAGTAAACTGGCAAAAGGTAAAAATAAACAGCAATAGGTTTTAATTCCAATCTGACATATCATATGCAGGTTTATTACATTGTATATAACTGTCTTTATAACATTTTATATAAAATAAAAACAGAAACGGAGAGAGAGAATGTATTTATTTAGCACCTCTTCTCAATTTTTAGTGTTTTTGTCATTGCTGACTTTATGAGTTATTTATATAATTTGGATAATAGTCTTTTGTCAATTAAGATGTCAATATATTTTCTTTTGGTACAGACTTGTGTCTTTCTTCAAGTGCTTTTAATTTTTTTCCTTGAATTGAGGTGTTTTTTTTTCTTTTTGGGTCACACCCAGCGAGGCATAGGGTCACTCTTGGCTCTGCACTCAGGAATTACCCCTGGCAGTGCTCAGGGGACCATATGGAATGCTGGTGCAAGGCAAACGCCCTACCCACTGTGGTATCGCTTCACTCCCTAAATTGAGTTCTTTAGGACTTACAAGTTTACAAAACTATTATTCTCTTGTCTGTATCAAAATACAGCAATTTTAACTTTAAAAACTTTGAGATTTACTTTGAATATATTCTTTTTGTCTAAGGAGAAACTTTAAGTGGCCAGGACTTCATCAGGAAACAATTCACTGCATTAAATTCCACTGAAGAGCTAAAATCATTAAAATGGAGAGACATTTAGTAATTCCACCTCAAATGGTTCTTAATCCTTGGTGTTTAATTTAGCTTTCTCAAAGAGCGTCTGGTGCTGATATGTTAATAGCTTCTACATTTTTCAGTTAGTACTTAGCCCTATCAAAACACATTATTAATTCGTCATCAGCTTCACTGAATCCTTGTTCTGTTGGTTAATATTTCTATTGTAGCTTTTCATTAGAGGAAAGTCAAGGATATGCTGAAGGACCTGACCATAGCTTCCCTACAATTGTGGGGGGAAATTGCATTTCATTAATAGTATGTTTATTTGAGAAGTTTTCCCTAAGACTCTATTATTTTGCTGGAGAAAAGAAATTCCTTCAAGTTGCAATTTCTCTTTTAAGCAAAAAAAAAAAAAAAGATTTAATTGATCATGGCATCAACATAACATGAATAATTCATGTCTCAATAAAATTATATTTCGTGTTGCCTTCAAGCTGGGTTTCTAGAGATGAAAAACCGTTTTCTCTGTCCTTCAAGATTTGGGGCTTTTGGTTTTGCATTTGCCCTTTGAATTTTTGAGTGTCGCTTGAAACTCCCTCCACGTGCCCCATGTGTGGGCATGCATGGCGGTTGTGGTGATATGGAGCCCTGACACTTCCCTGTTGTTGCTCCTAGATGGTAATAGAAGTCTCAGCTATTTGAAAAACTCCCAACCAAATGATCCCGGGGAGCCTTAAAGGCATCATGGACCTGTTGGCGAACAAGTTTATTCCTTTTTTGTTGCTTTTTTTTCTTTTTGGGTCACACCCGGCGATGCACAGGGGTTACTCCTGGCTCTGCACTCAGGAATTACTCCTGGTGGTGCTCCAGGGGACCATAGGGGATGCTGGGAATCGAACCTGGATTGGCTGCGTGCAAGGCAAACGCCCTACCCGCTGTGCTATCGCTTTGGCCCTGAGTCTATTCTTTTGAGCGGCTGCTTCTCATCTCCCTTTGCAGCCATTGAAGGTGTGTCCTTTGTGGCTGGCCTGTAGTCTGCGAGCTCTCTGCTTGGCTGTCTGTGGCAAAGCCATGGGAGGGTCTCCTCCCCCACCCCAGTGTTTCCCAGGTAAGGTTCCCTGTGTCATTTCAGACAAGACAGTGTCTGGGTGTTGAGGGAGCTCATTTGCCTTTCTGAGTTTTTCCAGGGCTGCACTAATAATCAAAGCAGAAAATTACAGAGGTTAGCAAAAGAAAAATCATTTCATAATACACTCATGGAGAATTTACATGGCAGTAACTTTTAACAAAAAGTGAATGGAAGTTGACTTGATATTTAGTCTGTGTTAAGAATCCTGTGGGGCTGGCAATAGCACAGCGGGTAGGGGGTTTGCCTTGAACGCGGCCGACCCGGGTTTGATTCCCAGTATCCCATATGGTCCTCCAAGCACCGCCAGAAGTAATTCCTGAGTGTGTGAGCCAGGAATAACGCCTGTGTATCGCTGGGTGTGACCCAAAAAGAAAAAAATAAAAGAATCCTGAGATGTCAAGGGGTTGATGTCATGTAATAAAAGAATTTTTTTCTTAAATTTAATTTAATTTTATAAAGTTGTTCACAATAATTTATTACATTCAATATTCCAACACCAATCCCACTACCATTACACCTTCCCACCACCATTATTTTGAATTTTTCCACCACCCCCAAAGCCTGACCCCAAAGCAAGACCTATAGAATTTATTTTAGGCTGGAGCAATAGCACAGTGGGTAGGGTGTTTGTTTGCCTTGCATGTGGCCAACCTGGGTTCAATTCCTCCGCCCCTCTCGGAGAGCCCGGCAAACTACCGAGAGTATCCCGCCCTCACGGCAAAGCCTAGCAAGCTATCTGATATGGCATATTTGATATGCCAAAAATAGTAACAAGTCTCACAATGGAGACGTTACTGGTGCCAGCTCAAGCAAATCAATGAGCAACAGGATTACAGTGATAAAGTGATACAGTGATGCTTGTTATGAATAATCTGTTAAAAACGGTCCAAAAAAGTTTCCTTAGAGGAAAGTGTGTGAAGATGGTTGTATCTCACCCTGGAGCCATTAAGCTCTTGTATAAGAGATTATTAACATGTTGTTATAGGTTAAACCTTGTGTGCTAATATATAGATGTATGTATGTGAATTTCCAAGAGAAAGACATAGGCACAAAGGGGACTTGAGCGTTTGGTGACCGAGAGCCGCCCCCCCAGGCCAGACAAAGAACCAGGGGGAACAGAGAACCAGAAATTGGGCCCCAGGCTGGTCCGTAGACAGTTTATTTCTCTCTCCTTTGAGTGTAGTTCGATCTCTTCCCTTATGGCACAGTCACAGTCATAGTTTGGTCAGAGGCCCAATCATCATAGTTTCTTGATCCTAGTCTCCTCGCAGACCTCAAAGTCCTCTCCTTCGTTATCTCCTTCCTGGTCTGTCATAGTCTCATAGTCTTCTCATTGTCCTCATATTCTTGTTCTCAAAGTCCCAAAGTCTTCAAAGTCTCAGTTCTCCTCGTCTACAATTTCTCTTCATCGACTTTCTCGTCCTCAGAGTCCCAAAGTCCCTGTTCTCCTCCAGTCTTCAGCATCTAGTCCTGACTCTCTTGTCCCCTCCTACCCCTTACAGCATAGTTACATGAGAATCATGAAGGGTCGGGATACACAAAGGTGGGGTTGAACAGTATCATAACAACAAAGAGATGTAAAGCCAGTCCTTCAGGAGATTAACTCAAAGACAAAATCTCACCTGAGAGTTCAACACTCCAGATCTGCTCAGGGGGATTCCATCCAGGGTGTATTGCTTTCTCCTTTCCTCAGCTAACAAACAATCATGGTAAATTTACTTCTTATAATATTTCTAGTCACTTTGCATGAACACAGTAAGAGATATGTTAAGCTTAAAGTTTGGCTCTTCCCGGGGACATCTCGCTATATATTCCAGACCACAGTCCTCAGGCCAGGTTAGTCTTTCCTAACCCCAGTAGGGTCTTATTCAGTTACTTCTTTCTGGGTCATGACAGAGTTTGTCCATGACCATGCTCTTAACTTATATTTAATTATTGTGGCACTTGGCCTGGCCCATTTTGATGCCAGGGTAGCTCGTGTCTTGCCCTGGGTCCATCCAGTCCCTAGTTGGGACCCTGCTCTTGAAGTGGTAGGAACTAAGGGCAACTGAGGCTTAGGTCAAGAAAATATGAATGCCCAGGAGTAAATATTACTTTGGAGTCAATTAACTCCCATGTTACAGAGCATAGTATCAACTGTCTTCCTGTGTCTATACAAAAAGGACATTGCTAAATAAACCATGCAAATGACATAAAGGAAAGAGAAAAGCAATATGGGATTATTAGTGTTTGAGGGAATTGGGTGTGCCTCAGGGGCACTGTTATGGTATGAATAGCTCAATAAACCTTAAGCTCCCTGTGGGAGAAGCAAGGACATCCCAATGTTATCCAACATATATACATACACACGCACACACACACACACACACATATATACACACACTTTGTTGAGATTGGTTGCCTTCTACTTTAAACCACATCAAATGTGGTGTGCTGCGCTTGGTACAAAAGTGACACTGAGTATGAGATGTCGTTCCAGGAATTCTAAAATTTTAAATGGGGTGATATAGCTAGAATTAAATTTTTAACTGGATGGTGATTGGGTTCCAGAGGCATTTCTGCAGCTTGTTGCTCTCTTCTAAGATTTATTAGTGAGTCTCTGGATCATGGCCGTTAATAAGCTTATATGGCATCAGTGGCAGTTCATGGGCATGACTGCTAGTTTTCTGGAATAACAGTGAAATGGGGGGAGGTCACCCATTCCCGACTTCATGAGGAGAATTTTTTTTAAATGGTGTTTTATTATTATTATTATTATTATTGAATCACAGTGAGATACAGTTACAAAGTTTTTCATGATTAGATTTTAATCATACAGTGTTCCAAAACCCATCCCTTTACCAAAGCACATTGTCCCTAGTTTCCCTCCTGCTGCCCCACCCCCAGCCCGCCTCTAAGGCAGACACTTGTCTTCTCCTTCTCTCTCTCCCTCCCTCTCTCTCTCCCTCTCTCCCTCCCTCTCTCTCTCCCCCCCTCTCTCTCTACCTCTCTCTCTCCCCCCTCTCTCCTTCTCTCCCTCCCTCTCCCTCTCTCCCTCCTTTCCTCTCTGTCTCTTTCCTTCTCTCTCTCTCCCTCTCTCCCTCCCTCTCTTTCTCTGAAAAGGCAATTTCTTTATTTTAACTCTGAGGGCTAAACAATTTAGTTTCTTAGGTTGGGAAGCACTTTCCCTTAAAAACGTTTTCCTGGTTGACCCCTCACCCCATCCAAAACTATATTCTTCTGGGTCCTAAACAGGATGAGGAGCAGAGACAACTTCTTCAAAGAAGGCAAAGGACTGAGGTGGGCCAAGAGCTTCTTCTCAGTCTCTAGCACTTTCCTTATTTGCCTGCCGGAGAATGGAAACAGCTTCTTTCTGTTCAGATCCACAGAGCCTCACTGACCGTCAATTGCCCATGCCTAAGTGGTAACTTTGAGTAATAGGCCCATTCTGGGCATACTGAAAAAAGTCTGAGTTGTTGTGGCAGACTGATCTGAGGATGTCCTGGATGCTTCTGCAAACCCAAAAGTACCAGATCAAATAATCAGATTAAAACAAAACTTTTATTTATTGAGAAAATATAAATTTACCTGATGGCACGTGTTTCTGTGGCACAGCTATCCCACCATCACCGCCAAAGTACCTATATCACTCCACCCCAGTTCACTGGACACCTTGGCTACTTTTGACCCTTCTGGTCCTCTCAGGTAACCTCAGCTCTATGGTTTTCCTTTATTTTTGTCTTTTCCATTACTTTACTTTTCTATATACCACCTATTTAGTGAGATCATCAGATATTTGTCTTTTTCCTTTTGACTTACTGCACTTGTCACGAACCCCTCCACCTCCATCCATCCTTGTTGCAAAGAAGAGATCTATTTTTTCTTTTGGGTATTCTAAATACTAGTTATTATTATTTATTTAGAACTATTATTCATTCTAACTAATATTTAGAATATTATTATAGAATAAAATTAATTAAAATGACATAATAATGGAATTATTCTAATAATTCTATGTAAAAATATATTTGGTTTCTGAGCCACACCTGGCGGGGGTCAGGAGACCATTTAGAGTGCCAGGGATTAAACCTGGGTTGACCATATGCATGGTAAGGACCCTACCCACTGTACTATATCTCTACTCCCTATATATTCTTTATTTTTCTGTCATTGAGTATTTGGGTTGCTTCTAAATGTTGGCTGATATAAATGCAATGCACATAGTCATATACATATAATTAAAAATTTTGTGTGTATATGTGTGTGTGCGTGTGAGTTATTGGGATAGATATGTAGGAATAAAATTACTGAATCATATGGTAGTACTATTTTTAATATTTTGGGGGTTCTCCATAAAAGTTGGACCACTTTAAATTTCCCTTTTGTGTGTTTGTTTTGGGGCCACACCCAGAAATACTCAGGGGTTATTCATGCCTCTGTACTCAGGAATTATTCCTGGTGGTGCTTGGGGGACCATGTGGGATGCCAGGTGTAGGATAACATAGCCTCAGTAGTTTAGGTTTATTGGGTTACTCCCGTTACAGTGCTCCTATTCCTCTTTGTTTATTTGTAGCTTCTTTCTTAGTGTTCTGTTGACTTGTAAATAATGTTCTCTTCTCCTTGAGTCCTTTGCATAGTTTATTCAGAGCAAGTCCTTTTTGTATGGACACAGGAAGACTTAACAAATGCTATGCTTTTGTAACCTGGGAGTCATTTGACTCTACATGATATTTTCCTCCAGGGCATCTGTTCTCTTGACCTAAGCCTCAGCTGCCCTTACTTCCTAGCACCCCCAAAGCAAGGTCCCGACGTGGGACAAGAAGGACCCAGGGCAAGCGGTGAGTTGTGTGCTACCCTGGCATCGAGATGGGCCTGGCCAAAGTGCCTAATGCTTAACTATAAGTTAAGAGCTTGATCATGGACAAATGCTGTCATGATCCAAACAGTGATACTAGATTTGGACCCTGCTAGGGTGAGGAATGATTAATCTGGCCTGAGTGCTGTGGTCTGAGCCTGTGGCAAGATGTTGCCAGGAGAGCTGCCTTGCAAGCCTCAATGTATCCCTTGCTATGTCCATACAAAAATAACTAGTATTGAGATGTTAATAAGTTCCTGGACTAAGGAAAAGAAAAAAACCTTAAGAGTGAGGAAGGGCTTTGGAGTGCCCTGCCCTCAGGAAGGGCTTTCTTATGTTGATTTGGCTACTTGGCTGGTTGTAGCCTAGAGGGCAAGGTGGGAGAGACAAGTGGGAGGAGAGAGAGAAGCCAGGGAGAGGCAGAGTTGAGCAGGAGATTGAGAGAGAGGCCGGAGCTGGGAGTGCGGGAGATGAGAAAGTTTGAAGATTGAATAAACGGTAACTAATCAGCAACCAGCTTGGTCCTCGTTCTTCCTTCGCCTGTCCTTGACCACCGGCCGTCCCGATCCAGTCCACACACTGCGGATCCAGAGCACCGAACGCGGGTGGTGAGACAGAGCCGCCCGGAGAGCCCGCGAGTGCACGCGCCCCTCGGCGCTTTTTTAGTTTTTTACAGCCAGGGATGGCCATGTGCAAGGCAAGCGCCCTATATCGGACCACTTTATATTCCTATGAGCAGTGTGCGAAGGTTCCTTTTTCTCCACATCTCCCCCAGTTCTTGTTTCTGCATTTTTTTGATATGGGCCATTCTCACTAGTGTGAGGTGATATCTTTCTGTGGTTTTGACTTGCATTTCACTGATAATAAGCGATAATGAGCACTTTTCAAATGTGCCTCTTGGCCATCTGTAAGTCTTCTTTAGAGTCTGTCTGTTCAGCTTCTCTCTCATTTCTCGGCCATGCTGTTTGTTTTCTTGTTGAATTTTGTGAGCTTTTAAGTGGTTTTTGAATATCAGCTTTCGTCAGCCAAATATGTGAATTTTTCTCCCATCCTGTCAAAAGCCTTTTTAAAGATGGCTTTTATTTTGTTTGTATTTTGATATGACAATGTTTTAGTTTACTGTAATTAGATTTGTTTATTTTTATTTTGCTATTGGTGCTGGATCCTGAATACATCACAGAAGCCAATATCATGGAATGTTTTGCTTTTGTTTTCCTCAACATATTCTATAGATTTAGATTTAACATTCAAGTCTTTAATCCATTTGGGTTAACTGTTGTGCATGGTACGAGATATAGTGACCCAGTCTCATTCTTTTGTACGGAGGCTCTACAGTTTCCTCAACATCACTCACTGAAAGAGAATTTCCTTCCTCCATTCTATGCATTTGGGCCTTTTAACATAGATCCACTGTACATATGTAAGGATTTCATTATGGGCACTAAATTCTCTTCCATTGATTTGTGTCTGTTTTTATTGCAATAGCATACTTTTTTGATTTCTAAAGCTCTGTAGGATGTTAAGTAGGGGAACATAATGCCTCTGTTTTTCTTTTTTTTTTTTTTTGCCTTTTGGGTCACACCTGGCAATGCTCAGGGGTTACTCCTGGCTCTGCACTCAGGAATTACTCCTGGCGGTGCTCAGGGGACCATATGGGATGCTGGGAATCGAACCCGGGTGGGCCACGTGCAAGGCAAACGCCCTACCCGCTGTGCTATCGCTCCAGCCCCAACCTCTGTTTTTCTTCTATCTTAGATTGCTGTGGCTATTTGGAGTCTTCTATGGTTCCATACAGATTTCAAGTATCTGTAATGTTTGCTTGGTTTCCTTCAAAAATTTCATTGATATTTTTATAGGGACTGCATAGAATCAACATAATACAAAAACAGAACTTTTAAAATAAATTCATGCCTAGGTGGCTAGAGTCATAGCACCGCAGACAGGGCTCCTGCTTGACACAAGACGGAGTCAGGTTTGATACCTGGCCCCCCGTACAGTCTCCAAGCCCTGCGAAGTGTCACCCCTGAGTGCAGAGTGGTAATACCTGAGCACAGCAAGGTGTGGCCCAGTCGACAAATAAACAATAAGAAAAAATGAAGTAATGTCTACAAGTAAAGGAAATTCTGATCCTTGGCCCACTTACGTCTTGTTTGGATTTTTTTTTCTTCACTAATTTGTTCCCTTACCTCGGCACTTCCTGCTCATTTATTTTTGTATTTGTCATAGCTTGTGCCTCTGCTAAAAACCTGTCCCTCAGCTTATTGTTCCATTTCATTTGTGAGTGAGGAAAAATGGCCTGTGTGAGCTGAGTAATTAGGATAAATGAGCTTTAAGAAAGGGACTGCAGAGTTCTCCTTTCCTAATACCATTCATGAACTTTATGTTATCTACATGGCCGCCAAGAGATACTATAGAAGCCTTAGAATATTTATGGAAAGATTGACTGAATTCCCCCGGTTTTGTAGAGGAAATAGAATTTTCTGATTTGCTCTCATTATTATTTTATATTCCAATAAAAATTTACTTGCTTCATAAAGACTAGTTTACTATTCAATCAAGTACAAATGTCTGACATCTATAACAGGTAGATTTAGAGGTCAAAATTCAATTTTATTATGTAACTTCACATGATGAACTAATCTCTTTTTGTCATATTTTCAGAATTATAAAGAATTAGGTGCTGAATCATTAATGATTTTAGCTTTGAAAGCTAAAATGCCCAACTCCTACAAAATACACATGTGATTAATGATCGTTACACCTGGTAGAATTAAGGTGAAAAAAACTGAATCCTTTTTTTGAAACATAGTTAAGTATATTTTGTCTGACTTTAGATACAATTTTTTTTTTTTTTTTTGCTTTTTGGGTCACACCTGGGATGCACAGGGGTTACTCCTAGCTTTGCACTCAGAAATTACTCCTGGCGGTGCTCAGGGGACCATATGGGATGCTGGGAATCGAACCCAGGTCAGCCATGTGTAAGGCAAATGCCCTACCCGCTGTGCTATCGCTCTAGCCCCTAGATACAATTTCTATGTCTACCATCAAAGTGAAAAAGAATTATTTTAGTTTGTAGGGGCACCATTGACATGCTATAAGGAGAGAAAGAAATAGAAAAAATGTGCTTTTTATCTTACCCAATATCAGCTGCTTATACCAATATCAGATTACTTCTCTTAGAAATGGATATAGCAGGGCTGGAGTGGTAGCGCAGCGGGTAAGGCATTTGCCTTTCATACGACCAACCCGGGTTTGATTCCCAGCATCCCATATGGTCCCTTGAGCATCACCAGGGGCAATTCCTGAGTGCAGAGCCAGGAGTGACCTCTGTGCATTGCTGGGTGTGACCCAAAAAGCCAAAAAAAAAAAAAAGATATACCTTAGGGGGCAGAAAGGGAGGAATGCATATATCTGAGCACCTTCTCTATGAATCTTTGGAACATCAGACACTGAGTTATAATCCTGGCTTCACTATTACCCGTGTGCACGTCTGGATCACAATGATTTGAGTCTTAGTTTTCTTCTCTCAAAGGATATAAACTTTTTTCTGCAGAGCTCTGTGAGAGGAAGAGAGAGAACGTTTTACAAAGTATCTGACACAGTGATTAGAGCAGGAGTAGACCCAGGAAATATTGTCTCTATTCTTATAATTTCTGTTACTCACTGTATCACTGTCATCCCATTGTTCCTCGAGTGGGCACCAATAACATCTCTATTACACTCAGCCCTGAGATATTAGCAGCCTCTCCTTACTCGTCTTTCCCAGCGATTGGAGGCTCTTACAGGGTCAGGGGAATGAGACCTATTGTTACTCTGCCGTTGTGGGCTGGATACTCTCTGTAGCTTGCCGGGCTCACTCAGAGGTATGTATATATCTGTTACTGTATTTTGGATATGAATACACCGCGGGGATCTTGCCAGGCTCTCCCAAGTGGGCAATAGACTCCCAGTAGATTGTCAGGTTCTCTAAGAGGGAGAACTAGGCTGTTAGATGTCTTCCGGGAGCTTGGGTTTATAGTCTTTGGATGTTGGCTGTTGATGGGATTACATGGTGCTGGGGGCAGTCTGTGGGTGAACTGCCGAGCTACTGGAAAATGGGGGATCTGGGTGGAAGAGGTCCAGTCCCGATCTGAGCAGCCTTGGAGATCTCAGCCCTGGGTCCCGCACACCAGAGTTTCTTTAACCAGTCATCTGTTCTCGGGCACTTGGGTTTTTTCCAGATTCTGGCTATTGTAAATAGTGCTGCGATGAACATATAAGTGCAGATGTCATTTCGACTATACTTTGTTGTTTCTCCAGGATATATTCCCAGAAGTGGTATTGCTGGATCAAATGGAAGCTCAATTTCTAATTTTTTGAGAAGCGTCCATATTGTTTTCCAAAGGGGCTGGACCATTGACTGAACGGTTTTCTAATACATCTTACATGTTGGTACTTTTGATCATTCCCAAACCATTCTTTCCCACTTCTAAGCACCCCATCTCTATTTTCTGTGCTGTAATGGTGCAGTGTGCCAAGAAGCAGCACACAGGATCAAGATTAAAGAGCTGTGTTTGAATTTTGACTCTGCTTTGATATTGGATTTCTTTAAGCTTCAGGTTCCCTGTCTGTAAAGTAAAGGTCTGAATCTCCTGAGTTTCTTTCTGTGCTGAATGAAATAACTCTGTAAGTCATCAATGCAGTAATGACCACGGTTATTGACTATCTATATAATAACATTATCATTGCATGAATACAGTATTAACATAATTCATGACTCAATAAAATAACTGAGGACTCAATTTGAATGCAATGTTGCAGAGATCTAAACACTAAATACAGAGTCTGAAGTAGGTAAATCTGCAGAGTGCATTGGAAGAACATTGAGTGGAATGGTTTTAATGCACTGAAATTCAACTCAAATTCACTGGGCCACTTATCTGGGAAGATAGATATACATAGATGTCAAAACTTTCAGGCATGCTGATATCATCAGAAATCCAGTTTTTCTCAGTGTTCTGGTTTTATTTCCTCACCTCCCTTGAACAGCTTTAGCAATGCAGTGTGAAAAAAGATGAATGCTGACAAACTCTAACTGATATTTGTCAAGTCTGTGATCCAAAAGGATATGTGCTTTTTTTTCTCTACTTCTATCCAAAGGAGAAAAAAAAAACAAAATAAATAAAATCCAAGGGAAAAATTCCGAGTCAAATTCTTGAATCATGCATGAATTCTGCTCTTAAACAACTTGGCTCAATGAGGCTGAGTTCAGAGACTGTCAGTTCCACCGGAATGAAAAGACTTGAGAGACAGAAGAGCAGTGGGAACATTTCTTCAAAGCAAGGAAACGGCCTGGGTAGACAAAAATGATAAGTACTGCTTGCATGAAAGAGGAAGAAGATAATTGGGATGACAGAAAAAGTCTTGCTGTTCCCATGAAACACCCAGATTCTTGCCTTTAACTCATTCACTCTGCCATTCCGTGACTAGCATGCCAATTTCCCCAGGGATGGCTTGCTCAGGAGGCTTCTTTCCTACCGTAAATATCCTCAAAAATGCCTCAGTTGGTACATTTAACTTTATAGTACCTGAAAAAGGCCAAATTAACTCTCTGACTTCCGCCACCCAATTATTTCTGACAGTTGATTTGCTTTGAACTTAGATCACTTCATTTGGCTTATAGAGCTTTCCTCCGAGTCTCTTGTTGAATGAATGAACCAAAGAGGTTGGCAGTTTAGCTGTCTCGAAATAGTTCCTTAAACTATCATTATTGTTTTTTCGGGCTACACCCTGCTGCTTTACCCCACCGTGCTACTTCTCTGGCCCCAAGTCCCCAGGCTATCATTTCAACTTTGTTGCATTCCCCACCGCACAAGCCCAATCTCCATTTGGGTTCTATTCAATTGCCAGCTATTTCTAGGGACAATCTCTGCGTGCTTCTGCCACCCACAGCTCCTGCTAGTGGAAACGGTCGCCTCTGGACTTCTCCCCCTGTTTTAAATTCAAGCTGGATGTTGCAGAGGCGGCAGAAGGGCCACTTCCCGCAGAAAGCCCCCTCCGGGCACGCAGCTTCCATCGCCCATTCTGAGCGCTAGCAGCCTCTTTCCTCGGGTCGCTCTCGTTGGCTTAATCTGCGGCACGGGGTAACTTTTCGGTATTTATTTGCAAAATCCCCGATTGCACTCTTCCTAGATAGTAGGCAAACACTTGCACGGACAATCGGTCCGCTTTACAGAAGCAGTCTAGGCGAAAGGCTCGGACTTCGCTGATCTCACCAAGATTGCTTCAATAAGGAGCGCCCCAAGGTCCAGAGAGTCGGGGTGTGCAGTGCAAGGGAACGATAGCCACGACCTTTCCGCGGACTGGACAGCCCCTGGGCACTTCCTTCCTCCCCCTGCCGGGAGCGCCCGTCCCGCCCCGCGGAAGCAGCGCGGTCGCGGCCGCGGAATCGTGACCCCCGCGGGCTGCCGTACCGCCCCTCCCACCGCGGCTCCGCGGCCAACATGGCGGCCCCCGGGTCGGCGTCGCCTCTGGTTTCCAACCCCGCGGAGGGCGAGGAGGAGACGATTCTCTACGACTTGTTGGTTAACACCGAGTGGCCCCCGGAGACTGAAGTGCAGGTGACCCAGGCCCAGCCGGCGTTGCCGTCGGCTCCGCGCGGGCTGCACGGGCAGAGGCGCCTCGCAGTGCCACGTCGGGCAGTGCCCCCGCGAGGGCGGGGGTGGCGGGGGGGGCGGTCGCCCTGGCAACGGCGCGGCGGGACCGGAGTGGGGTGGAGGTGGGGGTCCCGAGGTTTGCTTGCAGCCCGCCTTTGGCTTTCTGGGCTCGGGCACCGAGTGCTCCAGAGCCGCGCATGGACTTTTGACTTTGCTGCTCTCTTGTCGGTGTCGCTGGCCGCGCCCGCAGGGGTGGACACTGGCCAGGCGCCGGGGGTCCGTCCCGTCCATCTCTGGGCTCGCGCCGCGCTCTCGGGGTGGGGGGCGCGGGCTGACTCGCCGCGGCGCGGGAGAACTGTCCCTGGCCCTGACAGGCATCTGTGCGTCTGGGCGTCTGGGCATCTGGGCATCTTGGCATCTGGCTGGCCACTCCGACTGGGGCTGAATGGTGTGTTTGAATAAATAAGCAGTGACGTGTGTGTGTGTGTATGTGTGTGTGTGTCTCCTGTCCCAGCAATGACTTAAGATTTTATGTGTGTGTGTGTGTGTGTGTGTCTCCTGTCCCAGCAATGACTTAAGATTTTATGTGTGTGTGTGTGTGTGTGTGTCTCCTGTCCCAGCAATGACTTAAGATTTTATGTGTGTGTGTGTGTGTGTGTGTGTGTCTCCTGTCCCAGCAGTGGCTTAAGATTGTGTGTGTGTGTGTGTCCTGTCCTGTCCCCGATCGGGGGCTGAATTGGCGCCTGGACTTCCGTGTGTTTAAATAAATAAGCAGTTACTAAAGTTTGTGTGTGTGTATGTGACTTAAGTGTGTGTGTGTGTGTGTGTGTGTGTGTGTGTGTGTTTGTGTCCTCTGTCTTGTCCCAGATCGCAGGCTGAATTGGTGCCTGGACTTCTGTTTCCAATAAATAAGCAGTGACTTAAGGTGTGTGTATGTGTGTGTGTCCTGTCCTGTCCCAGATCCGTGCTAGGAGCTGGCCTCACTGAAGTGACCAGCTTTCTTGGAGCATGCCGCAGTGGAGTGGAGACCAGCCGCTAAATGTTTCTATTCAAGCACTAAAAGCACTAAACATTCCTATTCAAGCCCCAAAGTAGGGAGAGAAAGAAGGAAATTGTTTGCCTTAGAGGCAGAGGGCAAGGTGGGGTGGGGGGGCACGGGTACATTGGTGGTGGAAAATATACACTGGTGGAGGGATGGGAGTTCAATTATTGTATGACTGAAATTCAATCATGAAGGCTTTGTAACTATCTCACGGTGATTTAATAATAATAATAATAATAATAATAATAATAATAATGTGAAATATAAGCAAAATACCCAGAAGAAGGCCAGTTGCCACTGAGTGAGGGTGGGTCAGAACACAGTTACTGGGATAGGTGAACTGAACTGAACCTTGAGGGTTTGAGTTGTGCCAAGGAATATCTTCCAGGTACACAGTGATGAGTAGGAATCTGCAGTCTGCATTCATGCAAGATGTATTTTTGAGTGCCTAATACCTGACAGTTGCTGTTTTAGACTCCGACAGGCAGCATGAGCAAAAAGAATTTTCTTTAAAGATCATGTAATCCAGCCCAAGAGAATTCCCTTTTGCAGTACTACTCCTTTAAGTATTTCTCTTCCGGGGAAGCTTTTCATTCTCCATAAAGTTTGTGGTTTTCCTTTAATCTCCTTCCCTCAGTTGTTCTTCTCAAGTGGTGTGTTTTGTGGGCTGGCAAGATCTCTGAAAGTTACTGTCCTATTTTATTTTATTTTTTTAAGTATTTACTTAGTTGCTGTTTTCTGGGAACCGTGTGAATGTTTCGTGGGTTATGCAGCTGGGAAGCCGTGCTGCTGCCAGGATAAGAATACGTTTCTTTTCGGGGGGGGGGGGGGGGGGGGAAGGGGAGGGGGATTCACTTGGCTGTGCTCACGGCTTACTCCTGGCTCTGTGGTCCCTGTCACTCCTGGGGACCTCAGGGGACCATATGCAAAGCAAGTGCCTTACCTACCCCCTTTTACTAGCTCTCTCACCCAGAAGTAAGTTTCTTCCCTTCTGCACCTTTTGTTTAGTTATAGCAACGTTTGAGAATCACATTCAAGTTGACTTAAAAAAAAAAAGCACAGTCTCAATTTAAAACCTCTCTCGGAGAGCCCGGCAAGCTACCGAGAGTATCTCGCCCACCCGGCAGAGTCTGGCAAGCTACCCGTGGCATATTCAATATGCCAGAAACAGTAACAAGTCTCACAATGGAGACGTTACTGGTGCCTGCTGGAGCAAATCAATGAGCAACAGGATGACAGTGACAGTGACAGTACCTTTCTTGAAGTGGATGGTCAATTAATGTTTGTCAAATGAAAGACTTTTCTTTCTTTCTTTTTTTTTTTTGGTTTTTGGGTCACACCCCGCGATGCACAGGGGTTACTCCTGGCTCTTCACTCAGGAATTACCCCTGGCCGTGCTCAGGGGACCATATGGGATGCTGGGATTAGAACCTGGGTCTGCCGCGTGCAAGGCAAACGCCCTACCCGCTGTGCTATCGCTCCAGCCCAAGACTTTTCTTTTTTAACCCATTTAGTTTGTCTCAAGACAGTTACTCTGTATCACCACTTTTTGGGCAGAGGAAAGGAAACTTAAAATTTAAGTCTCTGTGGCTTACTCAGTGCTGAACTGGCAATGCCTGTGTATTTTGCTCTTGACTTCTCTTGTCTTTGGGTTGATGTGTTTTTTTTTGTTTGTTTGTTTTTTTTGTTTTTGGGTCACACCCGGCGATGCACAGGGGTTACTCCTGGCTCTTCACTCAGGAATTACCCCTGGCGGTGCCCAGGGGACCATATGGGATGCTGGGATTTGAATCCGGGTCGGCCGCATGCAAGGCAAACGCCCTACCCGCTATGCTATCACTCCAGCCCCTGGGTTGATGTTTTTTTCTGGAAACACCTAACACATTTCTGGTCTCAAGTTGGCCCTTCTCTGCAAGGTTCATTGATACCTATCACTCTGCAACTCTAATATTTTTAGTGGAACTGTTCCCAATTTGGTTTTTACTTGCTTATAAGTACTGTCTAAATATTGGTAACTTGTATTCACTAAGTATTAAGTTTACTGGACATATAATTATTTTTTTATATTAAAGATATGTAACTGCCTGATATGTGTTACTAGAAAATCATGAATTTTTTTTTCTCATTTGTAGCCTAGAGGCAACCGAAAACATGGTGCATCCTTTATCATCACAAGGGCAATTAGAGGTAAATGGAGCTTACTTATTTTTTTAACATATAATGATATAGTTAACAGTTCCTCCCTAATGAATCCCTTGGGGCATCATGTACTGTGCTGGGGGATTGAACTGGGTTGGTTGCATGCACGCTAAGTTATGGCCTCAGTCTAACCGTTATAGACCCATTAAAACTCTCAAAGACTGTAGACATTGGAAGTGAAAAGACAGTGACAGACTATTTCAAGTGAAGCTTCAGATTCCTCTCGTGGGTTATAAATTTGATTTATGAGAACTTTTATGAAACACCCGGCATGCTTAACGCTTGAGCTAATGGGATCTCAGAATGTGTTAGGAACAAGCCGAATTGCTGGTGCTAAGAGGTTTGTATGTATTAATGTAATTAATCCCTTCCTAGCTTGGCAGGGTAGGTACTGTTGTTACACATACATGTTTTAAAATAAGGAAACTTGCTCAAGATTGTTTATTTAGAGTCTCACTTCATATGTTTCTGACTCTAAAGCCTGTCCTTAAAGTGAGAATTTGAACTATTCAGAAGGCAACGATTCAGTATCAAAAGAGTTGAGTAGGTGAAATTGACTTCCAGAAGTATAGCCTAATTTATATCCTCTGATACAAGAAGCTCTAACATTTAGTTTTCTTTATCACAAATGCTTTGGTACATTTTTGTTTCTTTTGGTTTTTGGGCCATACCTGGCGATGCTCAGGGGTTACTCCTGGCTCTGCACTCAGGAATTTACTCCTGGTGGTGCTCAGGGAACCACATGGGATGCCTGGGATTGAACCTGGGTTGGCTGCAGGCAAGGCAAGCTCCTTCCCATTGTGCTATCGCACTGGCCTATACTTTGATATTTTTTTTAAATTTAGAAAGTGTATATATGAAATCACTTTGTGGTAGAAAATTTAGAAACTATAGATAACCACAAATTTGAATAAATTGTTCCTCATTGTATCATCTAGAGACAATGGTTTATGCTTTAAGACCTTTCTCATTTACAAACATATAATTGCATATACATGCCTACACTTACATCTACATTTTAAGTGGGATCATTCAGAATATTTTTCTTTTGGTCATGTTTGATGGGACTCAGTGCTTATCCTGGCTCTCTGTTCAGAATTCACTCCTAGTGGGCTCAGAGAATCATATGGGTGCTGGGAATCGAACCCTGGTCTGCTTTGTGCAAGGCAAACAAGCACCTTATCAGTTGTACTATCCTCTGACCTCAGTGTAGAGCATTTTTTAATACTGTGTTTAGTATTTTGTTTTTTATGGACTTTCCCAATATAGGTGTATTATTTTTATGATCTGTGCTATAAAGTGAGAAATGATACTTTTTAAAAAAATGTTTTACTTTCTACGGTAAAATATGAATTTTTTTTTTTGTGTGTGTGTGTGTGCTTTTTGGGTCACACCCGGCGTTGCATAGGGGTAACTCCTGGCTCATGCACTCAGGAATTACTCCTGGCAGTGCTCAGGGGACCATATGGGAGGCTGGGCATCGAACCCAGGTCAGCTGCATGCAAGGCAAATGCCCTACCCACTGTGCTATTGCTCCAGCCCCGGTAAAATATGATTTGTGGTTTATGGTTTATCTAAGCTTTATTTATTGTTTATTTATGGTTTGTCTAAGAGATTTAAAATCTCTTAGATAAAAGTTAATATTTTAAGTCACTTTTACATTTATTTGTTAAAGTATTTTCAATACTTCAATGTTTAGAGTTACAGACTTTCGACTTAATGTAAATACATGATCCTGTAAAAGTTGCAGTGTGTTTTAGATGATATTGATCCTCTTTAAGACTTGTGTCCTTTGTGTTTTGTTTTATTTTGTAATGTTGGCCATACATTTCAGATATGCTGTTAGTCCAGTTTGGAAATGATTCTTTCTGAATAGCTGATTCATATTTGGCTTTGTTATTTCTTTTTTATTGCAGATCGTTTATTATTTTTACGCCAGTACATTTGGTATAGGTAAGTTGACAGTTCTTAAGAAAACAGTATGAATATCACAAGCAAAGAATAGTACTACATCTATGATTTATGTTTTCATAATTGAATCTAGATTGTGATATAGGTGCTAACATTTGGATGAACCCAGTTTTTAAAGTAGATCCTTCAAAGATTTGGCATATCTTGACGAGAGCTCTGTAAGTGTAGGGCAATTTTGGTTCCTTTAATCATTATTAAGGATGTTTCATGAAAACTTCCATTTTCCCAGATGAGTTTCGCAGCAGTTTCTTGAATGCCCACATGATGGATCTGTAGCTTTCATATCACTCAAAAGCATTTTTTTTCTTATTGTCGTATTAACTCTTGTGATCAATAGTCAGGTGTTCAGCTGCAGAGAATGGTTTTTAGGTCTTAGTATTTGAGTCCTTTTTAATTCTTGAGAGCTTTAAGTGTGCTTTGGGTAGTTCTAATTTTCACTCTTAAAAAGTACCAAGAAATGGTTATTCTGACACATAATGCTTTTAGGTATGTGTACAGAAATTGTGTTTTAGAATTTTTTTCTACTACAGATTGCTTTTTCCTTGGAGGAAAAAGGCTGGAGGACATCTAATCTTAAAAGCTCCAAGGGTAAAATGTAATTCATATAAAAGAACTTTGATTTTTCTTTAGGGAGAGCGCCAGTGTTTTTTGCTTTTACTCTAGGGCGTGTGTGCGCGTGTATGTGTGTCTATATGCACACTATTTAAATTACTTAGTTACATCATTTTTTGAGGAGGAGGTGTGGATTTTGATGAATGAGAAAGAATGAGAGCAGGAGAGCGAGAGAGCATGAGAGGGCTGAGGAAGAGCGAGAGTGTGAAAGAGACTGAGAAAGAGAGACCACGAAGGAGAGTGAGACTGAGGGAAGACAGTGAGAGGCACACGAGAGAGTAAGGGTGAGAGTGAGCTCGCACAAGGGAGAGAGTGAGACTGAGGAAGAGAGGGACACACACGAGAGACTGAGCACAAGGGAGAGAGTGAGACTAAGGGGGAGAGAGAGAGAGAGAGAGAGAGAGAGAGAGAGAGAGAGAGAGAGAGAGAGAGAGTTATTTGAGTGAGTAGGGTGAGTGGGGGGGATAAATTGCAGTTGGCAGGTTTTCCTTGGCTCAGATGCTCTCTGGACTCGGGCAGGAGCGCCCCTGACAGACAGGTGTCCTGTGTGTGAGTCCCTGTGGAGGCACCCGGAGGTGTCTGCCTCTCAGATGTTCTTCCCTGTCAGTTGGCTTGTTGAGCGGTCAGCAGGCTGAGGCGATTATCTAATCTTTTGGTGTTTGGCTGTTTTCAGAGAGGTTGTAATAAAGCTTTTGTCTTTGAGTTTATGGTAATTAAACCTGAAACTTTGGAGACTAATCTTTAATTCAAAGTCCTTTCTACTCCTCTCCCAATTCCTTTTCTCCTTCTCTTCTCTCTCCGTTTCTGTTTTTATTTTATATAAAATGTTATAAAGACAGTTAAATACAATGTAATACACCTGCATATGATATGTCAGATTGGAATTAAAACCTATTGCTGTTTATTTTTACCTTTTGCCAGTTTACTTTAGAT
Organism: Sorex araneus; assembly: GCF_027595985.1. Taxonomy (NCBI): domain Eukaryota; kingdom Metazoa; phylum Chordata; class Mammalia; order Eulipotyphla; family Soricidae; genus Sorex; species Sorex araneus. The sequence continues at coordinate 350,552,242 of NC_073313.1, read as the reverse complement.
AGCCGTTTTTTCTTTTTTCTTTTTTTCTTTTTGGGTCACACCCAGCAATGCACAGGGGTTACTCCTGGCTCTGCACTCAGGAATTACTCCTGGCAGTGCTCAGGGGACCATATGGGATGCTGGGATTCGAACCCGGGTCGGCCGAGTGCAAGGCAAATGCCCTACCCGCTGTGCTATCGCTCCAGCCCTGATATCCATTTTTCTTAAACAGAAAGTGTCTCCTAAAAGACTCCCTCACCTGCCTCCTGACCCCTGCTCCAGAGAAGATCACACTCTTTGTGATGTTCTCCTTGCCTGTATTTGTTTTATCATTTTATTTCAATATTTCTGAAACTTCTCTGGTATTAAACATTTTATTATTAAAAAATGATTGTAGATATTCTAAATGTATGTTATCGGTATTTTTAGTTTTGGTTTCTAAGTTCTGTTCTTTTTAAAAAAAAATGTAGTTTAGGTAACATAGTTACGGTAGTGTTAATGTTTATGGCTTTCATCTATACAACATTACTGTACCTTCACCATCACCATATTCCTCCCCATTATTTTATCTTATTAAAATTTATTCTTTCTCCTCATTTCTCCACCTGTCTCTTCATGTGTAATTCCTCTAATCAATTGCTGAATCTCTTAGAATGGGCCATTTCCTCATGTCTTTTGAAAATGGTGTTATTCTGTGCTTGGAAATTGTCACACCCCTGAGCCTAGTGAAAATGCCGCCCGCCTTGCTTCCAGGGCAGACTTGGGTTTTGAGCTTTTCACTGGGGCGTTCATGCTCAGCCGCTGCAGATCAGTGTTCCGGCAGCCGTGCGGTTCCTTGCAGTGTCCCTGCGCCCTGTGAGAGGTTTGTCGGCCTCTCCTTTGGGACAGTCGGCCTCGCTGTCTCACTGTCCACCCCTGTCCTCGCCAGGGCTCTCAGCACTTTTCCTAGCCCGGGGTCAAGCCCAGGTGTGAGTTCTTCTCTCGCTCAGTCTAATTTTTCAATCCCCGTTTCGTTTCTAGTAGGTGGAGATTGCTCCTTTTAAATTAGTTACCTGTGTGCTAGAATGTGTTTTTGTTACACTAAGGCAGAATGCCCACGTGGGCCTAGCCCGGAAGGTTTCAATGTGAAATCGTCTTTTAATTGGCTCCCTAGATTTCTTTTCCTTAGAAAGGAAATTGACAGACCTGATTTTTGGAGCCAGGGAAATATACCTATACGGGGTCAATTTCACATAGTCGGTTGGTGTTTGAAAAATAGTCAACGTTTTTCAAGTATTCAAATTTTGAATATTCAAAATATGCAAGTCTAGTGGAAAAAAATCTGTGCCTATAGATAAACATGCTATTTTAAATTATTTACTTGTATGAGAGTTTATGATTCGATTTTAAGAGAGACAAATGTGTTATGATTTCAGCCCTGCCCCTTTTTTGCTTCCTGATGAACTGGTTCGCTTGATTAATAAGCAGATAAACTGGCATTTGGTGTTAGCAAGGTAAGACTATACAACATTTATGTAGCTTTTTTCTACTTAGATTAGCCTTTAAATTTCATTATGGACATTAGTTTATGTGTCCTTATGGGTCCTTATATGCTTTTTATTATATGTAAATTCCCTTTGTCACAGTATTGTTTACACACTAGTATCCTCACACTAATATTGTTTAAATATGTTAATTCTTGAATCATTTGTATGATTTTGTATCTAAATATTCTTCTAATTATAATGTCAGAGATGGATATTTAAAGCATATTAAAAATTTAGGAATAGTGTTAACTCCTTAAAATAATTTCATTCAAAGATTGCTATAAATATTTACATGGAATTTGTTTTCTCTCTTCCTCTGAAAGCAATGGAAAACTTTTGGCTGCTGTTCAAGATCAGTGTGTGGAGATTAGGTAATTATTACTATCATTCATAATCAAAATATGCTTTGAGAAAAATTGTATTTGATTAATGGAAACCAAGCTTTTTAAGGCGGTTTAATTGAAAGGATTTTTCTATGGACAGTTTTTTGAGGCATCGTGCATTACTGCATGTAGTTGAAGGAGGGAAGTAAATCTCAGTCAAAAAATTTTCTGAGTTGCATGTTCACTTTCTTTTTTCCCAGATCAGTCCTCAGTTTTCTAAGAAAGTTTATTTCCCAGTAGATGGGACATATCTTCCAGAATTTAGAAATGCTAAACTGAGTGGTGCTGAATCAGCCTAAGCAGATGCTCAGGAAAGTATTAAAAAAATAGGAATTGCTTTTCTCCCTTGGCATAAAATTGTAGTGGAAAATAACCTGAGAAATATCAAAACTACTTATTAATTAAGACCAGCAATCTTCTCTGTTCACTGGAAGCATTCAGTGGAATTCCATTCACGTCTGGAAGGCTACCCTGAGCTAGATTTTCTACGCCCTTTATGTGTAAATAATGTAGTTGAGAAAGGTAGTAATGATGCAATTAACTTATAAGCACTAGCAGACTGAATGTGGTACCTGTCACATTGGGAGCCACTCCTTTTTCCAGGAAATTCTTGCTTTTTGGTTTGGTTTCAATCATAAGTAATGAGAGAACTGGGGAGATATTTCGGTGATCAGCAGTGGATCCTTTGCATGCAGAGAGCCCGAGTTCAGGGCTGGGTCCTTTGCATACATGGAGCCTGAGTTCAGTTTCAGTCCAACACGACCCGACATGACCTCTTTATCCCTGTCTCCCCTGAGCACAATTGGGGTCCCCCGGTGGCCCTTCGCATCATCTGCCCAAGCAGCATTGCCTGATTGACTGAATATTGCTGGGAATTTCCCTTTGGTGTCCTGAGCACTATTTGGTCTGAATCCTGTACCCACCCATTCCTAAAAAACTATCAGAAAAGCTGAAGTTTCAGGATGTCAATGTCAGTCTCAAAAAGGATTTTTTAGGGCCTGGAGCGATAGCACAGCGGGTAGGGCGTTTACCTTGCCCGCGGCTGACCCGGGTTTGATTCCCAGCATCCCATATGGTTCTCTGAGCACAGCCAGGAGTAATTCCTGAGTGCAGAGCCAGGAGTAACCCATGAGCATCGCCAGGTGTGACACAAAAAGAAAAAAAAAAAGGATTTTTTTTTTCAGTACTTTTAGGATGTCAATATAAGTCAAAAAGGTTTTTTTTGTACTTTGTTACACTGCGTAGAACTAGTCGTCATACTGGTTTTAACTTTCTATTTGTGAATTTTTGTTTTTCATTTATCAGAACAGAGCAGGACCTCTCAACTTTTGGGGAGTAGACAAAGGCTTTGCCCTCATTGGGATGTTGTTTTCAGATGGGGAGGCTTCCCGAGTCCACTTTTAATTATCAGGATAGAAATGATCGACAAAATTGGCAGTGTCTCAGAACCACATCACTTGACATGACCGTAACAGGCACTTCCCCTTTTAGGGGGGTGGAGGTGGGGGGGTTAGGCCACACCCAGCTGATTAGAAAATAATCTGTGACCTATACTTGAATTTGTAACTTCGCGGGTCATGTATATGATATGTGGCTAAATATGTTCTCCCCTCCTTAAATAAGTGAAGTAGTAATTTCTTAATTTTGGCCTGTTGTACATATGAGGGTTGGAAACCACCATAGAACACACAGTAAAACCCATTGCAGTAAGGCTGTCTTATGACAGAGGCCACTCCCCGAGTTTGTTTGATCACCTTTTTCCAGACCTCCCGAGAGGTCTCTAGGGGCCCCACGGCCAGCCCCAGTGATGCTCAGCTGAGCTGAGTGGCTGCTCAGTGCCAGGCCTGAGAGCACAGTGCTGCTCCCGGCCTGCAGGGCCTTTGCCCTGTGGTGTGAGGGTCTCCAGGTCTCCAGCTGGCCGCCTTCATAGCTACGTGAGACGGTGCTGAGGGGCTGTATGGTGCCCGGATCAAGCCAGGGTGGGCTGTGTCTGTATGCAGAGCATGTGCCTTGACCCCTGTGCTATCACCCTGGGGCCTTTTAAATAATCTTCAGTGAATTAAATTCAATGAAGTTTTAGCAAAACCAATTTCTCTCTCTCTCTCTCTCTCTCTCTCTCTCCCCCTCTCGCCCCCTCCCTCTCCTTACTTCGTCTCTCTCCCTCCCCCTTATTCCAGAGAAAAGAACAACTGTTATTTATGATTACATTTATAATGAAAAGAATGAAGATTTATTTAGGTCTGGTTCATACTTCCTTATACATAATGATTTACTTAATTCTTCCACTAAGCTGTGAAGGTTTTATTACCTTTGTGTTGAAAATAAAATTAAATCCACAGTGAACATTTATCCAGCGTTCCAGATAACGCTGACATCGGTTCCTTCACTTAGGAGACTGTGTTCTTTCTGCTGAACAGCCCAATATTTGAGGAAATTGAGTTTCTATTTAGAATCGACTTGTCATAATAAAACATAATGTTTGAATACATAGCTAAAAATGTTAGTCTTTAAAATCTGTTGGAAATATAATGCGTAGATGGGTCAGAGAGAGAGTACAGGGGTCACACATTGCCTTACATGTGGTAGACCCAGCACCACATCTGGTCCCTCTGCACTACCAGGAGAAACCGTTGGGCACTGGAATAGGAGTAAACTCTGAGCACTGACAGGTGTGGCTCCACTCTGGGGGGGGGGGCCGAAAAAGTAATGTTAGACATTTTCTGAGTATTAGACAATGTAGTTAAATAGAAGAGTGCAGTACAAATTTTCTATATTTCTCCTTTCCGGAATTGTCTACTATCAACATTTTTTATAGAAATTTTTTATAGAAACCCTGGTGGTGCACAGGGTTTACTCCTGGCTCTGTGCTCAGGAATTACCCCTGGCGGTGCTCAGGGGACCATATGGGATCCTGGGAATCGAACCCGGGTCGGCTGCATGCAAGCCCTACCCGCTGTGCTATTGCTCCAGCCCCTAAATAGAATTTTTCTAAGCAATTAAACTTGATAATATTTTATAAACCTGTGGCAGGGATTCCACTCAGGGCTTTGTGTATGTAAAGCAGACTCCACCACCATTGCCACTGAGCCATTTCCCAGCTGTCACAACTAGTACATCTTGACCAGGGTCATTTTGGATCTGTGGAGCCTTCTAAAACTCTTTTGCTTAGTTTTTTTTTTTAGATTTTTCTGAGTCAGAACCTTTGGAAATGGGAGCCTGCTTCTCCATTATAAATGACCATGCTTACCTTCTGGAAAACAATTTGGACGACTCTCAAAAAATTAGATATTGAATTCCCATTTGACCCAGCAATACCACTGCTGGGAATATATCCCAGAGAGGCAAAAAAGTACAATCGAAACAACATCTGCATATGTATGTTCATCGCAGCACTGTTTACAATAGCCAGAATCTGGAAAAAACCCGAATGCCCCAGAACGGATGACTGGTTGAGGAAACTTTGGTACATCTATACAATGGAATACTATGCAGCTGTTAGAAAAAAGGAGGTCAAGAATTTTGTAGTTAAGTGGATGGGCATGAAAAGTTTCATGCTGAGTGAAATGAGTCAGAAAGAGAGAGACAGACATAGAAAGATTGCACTCATCTATGGTATATAGAATAACAGAGTGGGAGACTAACACCCAAGAACTGTAGAAATAAGTACCAGGAGGTTGACTCCATGGCTTCGAGGCTGGCCTCACGTTCCGGGGAAAGGTCAACTCAGAGAAGCGATCACCAACTACATGGTAGTCGAAGGCCATGTGGGGGAAGGGAGTTGCGGGCTGAATGAGGGCTAGAGACTGAGCACAGCGGCCACTCAACACCTTTATTGCAAACCACAACAGCTAATTAGAGAGAGAAAACAGAAGGGAATGCCTTGCCACAGTGGCAGGGTGGGGTGGGGGGGAGATGGGATTGGGGAGGGTGGGAGGGACACTGGGTTTACGGGTGGTGGAGAATGGGCACTGGTGAAGGGATGGGTTCCCAAACTTTGTATGAGGGAAGTATAAGCACAAAAGTGTATAAATCTGTAACTGTACCCTCACGGTGATTCTCTAATTAAAAATAAATAAATAAAAAAAAAATAAATGACCATGCTTAAATGCACTTATGCTGTGTCATTATTTCATACTTTGACTTCATTAATAGTGAAATAAAATTGTGTGAGAATATTGTCACAATAAAAGTTTCTCTTAGACAGCCAGGATCATCTTTTATTTTTTGCTTTTTGTTAAATCACTGTGAGATAGATCCTTGTAGACACTTTCTACTATTCATAGCAAGCAATACAAAATAAATGATCTAGCATCTGCCAGTGGGGCAGGCTTGATAAGTGGTGGTGAGACACATCAAAATAGTGGTGGAGGGAAGGTGAATGGTGGTGGGATTGGTGTTGAAATATTGAACATAGTCAATTACTGTGAACAACTTTATGAAAATAAAATATTTAAAAGAAGTAGCAAAGAAAAAATAGTTTCTCGTAGAGGCACAAAATGATCGCAGTAAGAAGGAATTTTTGTCGTTGTTATGTAGAGACGTTGTTTAGTCATCAGTTTCTATGGTATTTGGTGGTGTTTCATAGTATAATTGACAATAACAGTATGGTAAAACTGTTTTGCTTTTTCACATGTTTTACAGGTCTGCAAAGGATGATTTTACATCTATTATTGGGAAATGTCAAGGTAAGGGCTTCTTCATTGTCAGATAAAATGAGGATGTCAAATCTATAGTATTTCCTAAAACTAGAACAGATGTTAAGTCATGTTTACTTAGGATTATTTTGCCGATTTATTAAAATAATTAAAAAATTGTAGCTTATTTATTATACTACCTTAAATATTTTGCTTTAATATGTTTTTGGAGAGACTTGCAGTTGGGTTTGTGTTTTTAAAAAAGCCTGGGAATTGGAATTCGCTTTACCACACAGTATCCCCAGAATTCTGGGAGCTACTTTCAAGTATCAAGCTGGGAGTAGGCCCTGAGTACTTTCAGGTATGGCCCCCAAACAGAACTTAAGCCAAAGCCAGTTTCTACATAAAACGTTAGTCTTTCATTTTGAACACAATGAAGAAAGAAACATTTATGTGTAAGTCAAGAGTTGATCAGATACACACTAGTTAAAATTTAAAAAAGTGTGGGATTCCATTATTGTTTGATTAGCTCAGCAGCCTTTTTTTTTTTTTAATAGACTACTGCTATTTGTTCAACCACATTGATTGGGCTGATTGAATTGGGCATGAACTCCACATTACTTTAAAAACATTTTTTAATTGAATATTCATGAACTAGACCATTACAAAGCTGTTAATAATTTGATTTCAGTTATACAGTGATCCAGCATCCACCCCTTCATCAGTGTACATTTCCCACCACCAGTGTCCTCTGTTTCCCTACCCCTCTTACTCCTCCCCCCATCTCTCTCTCTCTCTCTCACACACACACACACACACACACACACACACACACACACACACACACACACACACACACAGAGCCTCCCTCTATGGGAGGCACTTTGCTTCTGCTCTCTCTTTCCTTTTCCTTTTGTGCTTTATGGTTTGCAGTGCAGGTGTTAAGAGGTCAATGGTGTTTGTTCAGGGCATTTGTGTGGGCGGCCGGACTCTGGGAGAGGGATGGAGGAATCGAACCTGGGTCCGCCTGTGCAAGGCAAACACCCTACCCGCTGTGCTATCGCTCCCACCCACATGGCAGAGCCTGGCAAGCTACCCACTCGTATTTGATATGCCAAAAACAGTAGCAAGAAATCTCACGATGGAAACGTTACTGGTGCCCCATAGAGCAAAATGTTGAACAACGGGAATACCGTGCTACGATTATTGCTACAATGTAACTGGTTATTGGGGTTACAATCATGAGCAAAACTGTCTGGTTTCTTTCCTCCTGAGGCAGATTTACAGATTTGATGAAGGCAGAATACAGAGTACAGTAAAAATTTTCCTCCCCTCTCCTCCTCTCCCTGCCTCCTTGCCTCCCTGCCTCCCTGCCTCCCTCTCTCCCTCCTTCTGCCTCCCCAGCAGGCAGAACCACACTCCGAGAGAGCATGACCAGGGTGAAGGGGAGCAGCTTCCTTGGGTAGGCCGCAGGGACATGCTTTGGAAGGGAGGTGGCTCTGCCTTGTTGAGGGTAGTCTGCCCGGACAGCAGGGGGTGCCCATCAGTCATGGACAGGGAGTCCCAGCTATTCCCGAAGGGAAGTCTGTGTGGTCTCTCTGTACAAGAATTGCTTGTGAAGAATGGAAATAGGACCATCATTTAGCAGCTCTGAACAATGGGAACAGAACCACCACTAGTTGTTCCTAAATAATGGGAACAGGACCTTCATTATCCCTTTTTAATTCAAAGTGCAAAAATCTTTAAATAGACCAAGATTTGTCTCCTATAGCTACCTCTGGCGGAAATGGGGTTTAGTGATGTCTCTAATGTTATGTTAGCTGTTTGAGGAAAAGAGGTGTTGGTTCCTCAGTTGAATTTATGAGACTAAGATGGTATTTTGGAAAGAAAAGAGGCAGAGGCATAGTTAAAGATAAAAGGGAATTTGGGGTGGAGGGGGCAGTACAATAGTACTGTGGCAAGGTGCTTGCTTGCCTTGCATGTGGCTGACCTGGATTTGATACAAGGCATTCCATATCGTTCCTTGAGCTCTGCCAGGAGTGATCCCTGAGCACAGAGCTAGGTGTAGGCCCTGAGCACAGTTGGGTGTGACCCAGAAAAATAAACATGAACCGAAAAGGAGATTTGGGGAGAATGAAAATATCCTGGACAGTGAAATTCTGCAAGGTTATGAACCTATAAGTTAGACAATCAAGATGAAATCACCAGGAGTCTGAAGGAGCACTGGGAAAGTAGTAGGAAAGGGAATAGATGGAAGGGCTCTGAGGACTAATGAGTAGAGTATGGTGGCAGGCTGTGAGGGATTAGATGGGTTTAGGTGAGGTAGGTGAGTTTAGTAATGACCCACGTCCAAGGAAGGGGAGGGGTGATAGTCGAGTCAGGGTTAATGATCACCCATGGGAGATGAATGAGGAGGAGAGTCTAGGTGATAGTGAAGAACATGCCCAGAAGAAGGCGTGGGTCCACTGGGCTGGAGTTTTGTTTGTCACTTGTTATGGGATGCCACTTGAGAAGTTTGAGATCTTTCTCCGGTTTGCATTCCCAGTTATCCAGTGGTGTTTCTGGAGGTGTTTCTGGAGGTGAGGAACTTGGCATGACACATGGGAACGAGGGTTCTGGGATGGGTCGTCTGGCAATTTGACACCTGTTTCAGCTGTTTAGTGTATCTGTAAGGGGCCAGTCCGTTTGAGCTGTAGAAGCTGAGCTTGGGGACGGAGAGTTTTGACTAACACCCCATCACTTGGCTCTGTTTTGGGATTATGTTGGAGAGAGAAAGATGAGTCTGGTCAAGGTAGATAGCTCTGAGTATATTTACATTTAAGTTTAATGTCCTGATCGAAAGATGTTGCTTAAAGAGGTAAAGTATTAAATTCCAGGACCAGGAGGAAACAAATTCTGAAATGTCAAATTAAAAAAAAAAATTTTAATGAATCACTGTGAATAGTTACAGATGTACAAACTTTCGTGATTATGTTTCAGTCATAAGATGATTGAGTACCCATCCCTCCACCAGTGATCATTCTCCACCACCAGTGTCCCCAGCATCCCTCCAGCCACCTCCCCTCCCCTTGGTGGCAGGCACATTCCCTTTTACTCTCTCTCTCCTTTGGGTGTTATGGATAGAAATACGTCATGTTCGGTCCATAGTCTGCTTTCAGAACACATCTCCCATCCTGAGCGAGCACTCCAAGTATCATAAAATGCCAACATTTTTTGGGAGGGGGGGTTTCTTTTTTTCTTTTTCTTTCTTTTTTTTTTTTGCTTTTTGGGTCACAGCCGGCGATGCACAGGGGTCACTCCTGGCTCATGCACTCAGGAATCACCCCTGAGTGCATTCCTGAGTGCATGGCGGTGCTCAGGGGACCATATGGGATGCTGGGATTAGAACCCGTGTCAGCTGCGTGCAAGGCAAATGCCCTACCCGCTGTGCTATCGCTCTAGCCCCAGGGTTTCTTTTTTTAAAGTAAGTTAAGACCCTACTTCCAAACCAGCAGCGTGTACATGTAGTGTGAGGATGGCATATTTTGAACTATTTTTATCCCTAAACCATTCTCCCCAGTATTTGGGAGAGTCAACCCCTTCAGATCAGGCTTGCTAGGAAAAAATTGTTCTGTATTTTCCAGCACAGGAATGGCTCAAGGTGTCTGTTGGGTCACTTTCAGGTACTTTCACTGTAGGGTAAGAGCCTAGCAGGTTTTAAAAATTACTTACAGGAGCCTAATAATAGGATCTGACAGTTTTTGAGTACTCATGCAGGAGCCTAATAATAGGATCTGACAGTTTTTGAGTACTCATGCCCGCTAACCATTGATGCCCCTTGGCTTTCTGTCCTCCCCGTGCCCGAGGAGGCCTTCAAACCTTACGGCTCTGGCCTACAGTCAGTCTAGTGGCCTCTTCTGCCAGGAGAGCTGTGGTAATTACAGCCCACCACACAACTCTGGGGGAAGGTAATTAATGGACAAGGATTAAGTTTTTTTACTCAGAACTCCTACTATTTTGCTTGTGTGATTTTTTTTTTCCTTTCTTTTTGTTGGTAAACAGATAAAATAGGTGTTTTACATGGGGATCAGTATACATTTAATAATTTATAAATTTAACAAATTTTGAGATATTTTTTTGGGAGGTGGTGGGGCTTGCTGGCGATGCTCAGGGACTGCTCCTGGCTCTGTGCCCAGCGGACCATAATGCAGTGCCGTGGATCGAACTGGGCTTGGCTGCACACAAGACAAGCGCCTTAAACCCTGTACTCTCTTGCCCCTGGGAAGAATTTAGTTCTTTAAAAAATTTAGGCACCATGATTTGCAAAGTTATTTATAGTGGTGGTTCAGGAATGCATTGTTCCAATACCAACTCCACTGCCAGTGTCCACTTCCTTCCATCAGTGTCCCCTTCCATGCCCCCAGCCTCCCTCCTTGACAGCACATTTTAAAATTTGCTTATTGAAGTTTAGGGTCTCGGGCTTGCAGTATTGTAGACTCGGTGGTTATATAGACATATCTCTTACCTTTACCCCTCCCTTGTGCCTGAGGCCGAGGGCACTTGTGCCTATTACTTCGTCTTTGCCTTTTCTTTACCCTTTCTTTCTTTTTTATTCTTTCTGTAACCTAGGGTCAAGGCTAATCTAGGTATCCTCCCCCCCCTGCATGAAACCTTGCATTCCCTACCGACTGATCCAGTTTTTCTGGAAAACAATATGGACAGTCCTTCAAAAACTAGAAATTGAGTTTCTATATGACCCCACAATGCCACTTATGGGAATATATCCCGAGGATGCAAAAAAGGCACAGTAGAAATGACATCTGTACCTATATGTTCATTGCAGCATTGTTCACAATAGCCAAAATCTGGAAACAACCCAAGTGCGCTAGAACAGATGACTGGTTTGGTACATCTACACAGTGGAATACCATGCAGCTGTTAGGAGAGATGAAGTCATGAAATTTGCTTATAAATGGATAGATATGGAGAGTATCATGCTAAGTGAAATGAGTCAGAAAGAGAGGGACAGACATAGAAGGACTGCACTCATTTGTGGAGTATAGAATAACATCATATGAGGCTGAACCCAAGGACAGTAGATACAAGGGCCAGAAAGACTGCTCCATAGCTGGAAGCCTGCCTCATGAGCAGAGGGGAGAAGGCAGCTGGAATAGAGAAGGGATCACTAAGAAAATGATGGCTGGAGGAATTGATTGGGATGGAAGATGTGTGCTAAAAGTAGATAATGGATCAAACATGATGACCTCTCAGTATCTGTGTTGCAAGCTGTAATACCCAAAAGTAGAGAGAGAGTATGGGAAATACTGTCTGCCATGGAGGCAGGGGGAGGGTGGGAAAAAGGGGGGAGATACTGGGGATATTGGTGGTGGGGAATGTGCATTGGTGGAGGGATGGGTGTTTGATCATTGTACATGAAAGCTTGTAACCATGTCACGGTGATTCAATAAATTAAAAAAAAAAAAGACCCTAGAACTAGTTATGGCTTGAAACTGGACATCAACATAATAACAACAGCAAAAAAAAATAAAGACTTTAAGGAAAAAAAAGAAACCTTGCAGTCCCTTATTGTGAAACTTTCATTTTTTATGGGGGGTGGGGGCATATCTAGCTGTACTCTGGGCTTACTTCTAACTCTGTGCTCAGAGATAGTTCCTGGTGGGACCTGGGGGACCAATGACCTTGGTAGGCCAGTGTAAGGCAGTGGCCCTACCTGCTGTACTCTCTCTGCCCCCTCGAGCGCCCCCCACCCCCATTTTTATATTCTTCTTGCCTCAGACTTAATGGGGGGGAATTTCTCTTTTCCAGAGGAAAATTTATGGTTCTTTCAACTGAATTTGGATAGGATCTACTCCCCCTCCACCTCAAACTTTATTATTCTAGACTTGAACTGAGGGTTTTTTTATTTTTTTGTAATTCTCCCAGACACTCCAGGGGAAATAAATACCAGAGTAACAGTCATTAAGGGGTTGGCCTCTTTAATTTCCCAGGGCTGAGTAGTGAATCGGACAGTGATGCCGAATAGATGGAGTACACCTCTCCTTAGTGCACGCATTGGCATTCTGCTGTCTGTGGAAAGGAGTGGGTGAGGGGAAGTGTCAGGAGCCGGGACGTAGGCTGGTCATCAGCTGCCGTCACTGCCCCATCGGTGTTGGAGTGGCGCTCACCAGCTGGAGTCATGACGGGGGCTCCCACTGCCCGGCTGCGTAGTGATGGGGGACCCAGGTGGGGTTGGGGCCTGCCAGGCCTCTGTCTCTATCGGCCGGACTGGGCGTTCCCTCATCTCAGACTCTCCGGGAGATGCTTTCCTTTAGGGCTGTCAGTTAACCGTCCCCCATGGGGGGAGCCCAGGGCGCCCCCTTTTCCTGTGCCTCTCCTGGCCGTGTCTGTCATCTGCTTCTGAGACCGCTTCACTCCTTCTTCGGGCCAGCCCTGATTGCACTGGACTAGCCTGCAGCAGGTCACCTGAGTGAGGGCTGAGGGAGGACAAGGTGACGGCTGGACTGTCCCCGTTCTGTTCTTTCCCTGGTCCTAGTCTGCCTGTCGTGGTTTTCAAAGCCCCTCGAGGCCTCCCCTCCAAAGGATGACAGGAACAGCTGAGGTCATGTTTTCACATAATATTGGAAAAGTTATATGGACATAGTATATTTGCAGCTCGTAATATCTGATCCGTAATTGTTACTTGAAGACATTAAGCTGCTACCACTTCTGCTGTTATTTTGCCTACAGTCTCAGTTCACCACCTGTCTGATGAACACAGCTCAAACCCAGGACGCAGGGCCTTTCACTGTTGGCCACTCTGTCCTGTCAGGTGCCTTCACCTTTGATTCCCCGGGTCCATTGTCCGGCAGCTTACAGTTTACCAGCTCCTGCGGGGTAGGGCGATGGGCACCAGAGCAGATAAAACCTGACCTTGCAAAGTGACCCTGAAGTGAAGCCTCGCAAAAAAGGAGTAACTGGGCAAAGTGAGCAAAACAGGGTGTCTGCAGCAGGTGTCCGGCCTTCAGCCTCACTCAGCCTCCTAGTCACATACACCAAGAACGCAGAAACTGTCACGTACGCCTCTAGCAAGTCATTCTAACCGCAACATCTAGCCGTGAAAAGGACTGGACTGGGGCACAGCAGAGAGGAGAAGGTGATAGACCAGTAGTGCTAGACTTTATGTGACTAGACCTCCTGTAAGCCAAGACCTATAAAAATGTGTGTATTTGGCCATAAAGTGAGTTATGATCAGTTGCTCTCGGAGGGCATTTCTCCACCCCATGACCAGGCACCTGCCCGGATCCGGTGCCCAGTGTGTCCGGGCATGTTGGGGATAACTGTTCCCCAGCAAACTCTGTCATGCTTTCGTGCCTTAGTGCACCAAAGTTCCTTTTGCCTAGAAACTCTGACCTTCCCAGTCCTGCATATTTTAGTTGCAGTATCAACTCCGGAGAAACCTCTCTACCCTTTTCTCCGTCAGTTGTACGTCTTTTTCCCATGGTCCCCTTGTACTCGTTTGTACCACTGTAACACTTAGCCCGATCGACTTTCAGTTGTTGATTTGCTTCTCTGATTCTCAGTCAGGTTGTAAATCAAGGGATGCTGGTCCACGCCACCAGTGGCTCCCATTTGGATGGCACGTCACAGGGATGTACCAGCAGGAATGGTTATTGTTGTCGAAATTTCTTACTAAGTTCACCGCCATCCTGCAGAGCAGAGCATTGTTAATGAAGCTGCCAGATGGCGAGAAACGCACCGAAGCGTCAGAGGCAGTGTGCTGTTTGAGGGCAGGGCTCCTGTGTTAACCTTTCTTTACTTTTTAAATTCTGAATGTCTCGAACGGCTCATTGGTAGTCATACGACTTTGGCACTATCAAGTTGCTGATGGTACTTGGGAGTTATCAAAATGATTATTATAAATGAAGGTATGAGTAAAGCATAGCTCCTTCTGTAATTGTTTTGAAAGATTATTTTCTTGTAGAAAGATTTTTTTAGAAAGATGTTTTAGATTTTTAGAAAGATGTTTTAGAAAGATTTTTAGAAAAAAATTATAGATTTTTTTCTTATGTATTATTTTTAGAAATTCATAACTATATATGAAGCATAATATTTTTGAAAATTGCACATATCTGAATTTCTGGTAGGGGTCATTTTAGGTAAGATTTTTATTTCCAGTGAACACAAATGGGTGTATGTATTGTCAATGGACAGTGATTATAGAAAAGGTGCCCTGCTTGCCTAGAGCATTTGAATTTCTAAAGTTTGGAACTCGAGCATTTTCCAAATTTACTTTTTATGATTCTTTTCATCAGTACTTCTTCTTTTTTTTTTTTTTTTTTGCACCAGTGATGCACAGGGGTCACCTCTGGCTTTGCACTCAGAAATTACTCCTGATGGTGCTTGGGGGAACATATGGGATGCTGGGAATTGAACCCAGGTTGCTTGGGGGAACATATGGGATGCTGGGAATTGAACCCAGGTTGGCCGAATGCAAGACCCTCCCCTCCCCTCATTAAAGCGGACTAGACTCGGATTAACTAACATGGATGCAGAGAGATAGTACAGCAGGGAAGACTCTTGCCTCGTCTGTGGCTGACCCAGGTTCAATCCCCCCCACCCCACATGGTTCCCTGGGTCCTGTGGGAGTAGTCTCTGAGTACAGAGCGAGAAATTCCCCCTGAGCACAACCGGGTGTGACCCCAAACCCATAAAACAAAACAAAACAAAGAACATATCTCAGGATCAAGAAGTTCCACAAAGAATAACTCGGGGCTATCCAGTTGCCTTTTATCAGTGCTGCCTGTTAGTTGGGCGAGGGCTTGGAGAATTGCTGGGTACCTGAGGATTAAGTACAGAATGTTGGCGTGGTTCAGCATGAGACATCTGCTCTCAGCACTAAGTAAACTGAGAAATCTGCAAGTTCAGGTGACAGGAAGGTTAACCCTTCTATGTATGATGCCAGTTATAATATTTGTTAGCACATTTAACATGGATGCTTAATGTAGCAGCCTGGATGAGATGATAATGCTTTGAGAACTAATGTTTTATTTTTTTGGCTTCTGAATGTGTGAATTTATGGCCTTAATGCTGCATTAATGGTCTCTTTCCATTTTATATAAAGTGAGGTAATGATCATTTGATTATTATCTGACTCATTTTTATGGGAATAAGTCTTTTATGCCAAATGATATTTCATTTTCATGCCTGGAGAAAAGGAGCCAGATTGTTGTTAATGCATTTTTAAAACTACATCTTGCAGAATCTGCAGACTGAAGTAAGAGCTGTTTGGTTTTGCTTTCAGATTTTTCAATTATTTTATTTTATGGGTTTCTGGCTATGTCCAGTGGTGTTCTGGGTTAGCTCCTGGCTCTGTGCTCTGGGATCCCGCCTGGCTGTGCTCAGGGACTGACTGTATAGAGGCGGTGTCAGGGATTGAACCTACGTCTGCTGAGTACATGGCAAGTGCTGTACCTGCTGTGGTAGCTCTCTTGCCTGATTATTATTACTTTAAAGATAATATATATGCCACTTGAGACTCTTTTAAGTGACTTGCTACTTGTTTTAGCCCTGCCAGATCGTAAGTAGTAATTCAGTCTTATCCTCATATGTTAAATGGTGACCTAAAGTTATCACATGGAAGTAGATGTCTTTAGGATCTTGCTATGTCAGTGAGGAAAATTTTTTTGTTAATTTATTTATTTTTAATTAGTGAATCACCGTGAGGGTACAGTTACAGATTTATACACTTTTGTGCTTATACTTCCCTCATACAAAGTTCGGGAACCCATCCCTTCACCAGTGCCCATTCTCCACCACCAGTAAACCCAGCATCCCTCCCACCCTCCCCAGTCCCATCTCCCCCCCCCCCCCACCCCACCCTGCCACTGTGGCAGGGCATTCCCTTCTGTTCTCTCAGTGAGGAAATTTTTCTCATGTTTCTTACTTTGAGAGTAAGAACCAGAGCTTTCTAAATTTCTTTTTTCCCCTCTCTTTAAGTTTGGGACGATGCTCAGGGGTTACTCATGGCTCTGAGCACAGGAATAACTCCTGGCACTATTGTTGGGGACCATAGGGAATGCCAGGGATCGAACCTAGGTCAGCCACGTGACGGCAGATGTCCTACCACCTCTACTATCCTTATGTATTTTTTGAGATGCATCTATTCATTTTTTTTCTCCCCATTTTTGGAAAGGTTTGTTTTATTCTTTTAAATTTATTTTGACTTAGAACCTAAATAAAATTTGTATTTATTTATCCTTAAATATTTGGTAGGTTTTGGCTATTAAAATAATATGGGCCTTTTAAAATTATTTCTACATTCAAATTCAGTTATTGAAGTGTTGATAGGACTGAGTTACTGAATTTTATAACACGTGGCCTGGTCTTTCAAAAAAAGTTTACTGAGGCTTACTTTGTAGCCTAACATATAGTCTTTGTGGTCAAAAATTTCTTTTAGGGGCTGGAGCAGTAGCACAGTGGGTAGGGCATTTGCCTTGCATGCGGCCGACCCGGGTTCGATTTCCAGCATCCCATATGGTCCCCCAAGCACTGCCAGGAGTAATTCCTGAGTGTATGAGCCAGGAGTAAACCTTGTGCAGTGCCGGCTGTGACCCAAAAAGAAAAAAAAATTTCTTTTAAACAAAAGAATTAAAAATATGTTTGCAAGAATTTACAATCATTACATTCTTGGCTACAATTTACTTATTGATTGTAGTTTTATAAGTGTTACGTTGAGTTGGTTGTTAGAGCTGTTCAGGTGAACTGATTTCTCTATCAGTTATGGAGAGAGAAGGATTGAGTTTAATTTTCTTTTTTATAGTGGGAGGGGTGCACATATAGTTAGTTTTGCTCAGGCCTTATCCTGGCTCTGTGCTCGGGGGTCAGTCCTGGTGGGGCTCAGGGGACCGTATGTGGTGCCAGGGATTGAATCTGGGGTGGCTGCATAAAAGGCAAGCGCTTTAATCCGGTACTACTCTTAGATTCTTTTCTTCTCCCTGCCTCCCTCCCTCCCTCCCTCTCCTTTTTTTCTTTCTTTTTGTTTTGGGGCCACACCTGGCGATGCTCGGGGTTCCTCCTGCTTGCACTCAGGAATTACTCCTTGTGTTGCTCTAGGTTCCGTCTGGGTTACTGGGGATTGAAGCTGGGTTGGCCATGTGCCCAGCGAATCCTTAACTGCTGCAGTATCCCTCTGGCCCCTCTTCAGTGATTTACTACATTTACACATTGACCTTCTCTTCATATCCTTCCAGATCTACTAATTCGTTCTTCTAACTGGTTTTTTAATTTAAAGGCCAAAGAGTGGGACTGGGGAGATGGTATATGGGTTAAGGTGCCTTCGTTGCATGAGACTGACTTTGGTCTGAGTGTACGTGGGTGTAGCCCTGCAGGCTGAGAATCACTGGGAGGGACCCCGGGTCTCTTGAGCATCCAGTGGAGCCTCTCCCCCACCCCAGCACCCCCAAACAATTGAAAGTCGAGAAACAGTTGTTAGAGATGGCGCCTTTTTGTAAGTGGGGAAATTGAACTTGGGCGATCCACTTAAGGTCACACCAACCTTTTCCTGCGAGCATTGATAATTAAATCCTTGCTCCTTATTATCTTTTCCCACTCCCACTTTTAATTGGAATAAATAAGTTTTGGGTTGAAAAACACTCCTCCAGTCCCCCCAGGGCACTTCTGTGCCCGCCACAATGCTGGTGCAGGTTAGCCATGGCGTGGACATGCCTCCTGACCTCCGGGGATTTAGAATTCAGTGACAAAGACTGACAGGGAAATGTGACACACGGGTGTGTGATTATTATCTGGGAAACGACTGATGAAGGGGGCAAAGTCCTTGGGGCCAGCTGGGAATGGGGCTGCTCAGGCAGGGTGGTTGGGGAATGCCTCGGGAAGCCATCCTGAGTTGAGGCCTGGGAGAGGAGAAGGGGCCGGGGAGGAGTTCCAGGAAGGAGGGTGCCGGCAGGAAAGGGCCTTGCTAGGCGCCCTGAGGTGGGAAGGAGCTTGGCACCTGGCGAGGTAGAGAGGCTGCAGCCGCATCCAGACGTGAGCACTTAGAAAGTTTCGTCATGACCGTGGCAGTTGTCAAATTGCTCGTTAAGTTTCCCATCAGCCTTTCTAAATACTCTTGGGAAATTCCACCGACACTTGTGCTTTGTAAAAAATCTGTGCTGTTCATTCCTCTTTATAACCACCTAGGCAGCCGGAAGAATCTGCTGGTAAGGTCTTTATTTTCACATTGTTACGTGAAGTCTTATCTTGTATGAAAACATATCTTTATCTGGGTCAAAACACATGCTGAGTTTTCTGGAGCGACTGCTCGTAAGTAGGGGTAATAGTGGAAACAAATCCCCTTCAGATGGGACTTGCTTCAGAGAGATACGAATGCAGAGCATAAATCTGTTTATCCTATCAAAATGAATGGGTAGAAAGATCTGTTATTGCAGGTAAAACAGTAATAAATAAAAAAACGTTGCCTGTTTTAGCATGTGAATATTTTTCAGGGCCTGCAATTATCCTCTTGCTGCTATTTATGTAGCATCTGTACATGTGGGTCTTCTATTCTCTGTTATTTGTCATTTTGTGCCTATCTGTACTTCTAAATGGTTTTAAGCTATCAGAAGACAGAGCTGGTCTTTTTCATCATTTTATTCCCGTTTCAAAGTTGCTATTCTGGAATGTATGTAATATTTTCCTAGGTTTTAATAAAAAAGATTCATGAGATTTTTCTAGGTTATAGGGGATTTTTTTCTTTTTTTTTTTTTTTCTGCCACTCCTTGTGGTGCTCAGGGTTATTACTGGCTCTGTGCTCAGGGATCACTCCTGGCAGGCTCAGGGCACCTTGTAGGGTGCTGGGGATTGAGTCTGGGTTTGCCACACGCAAGACAAGTGAGTGCCTTACATTCTATATCATCTCTCTGGCTCCAGATTCTGATTTATAAGATCATTTTTTTAGGCACCGTGATTTAAAATACAGTTAATGCTCAGATTTTACACATACAATTCCAAGATCACATCCTCCACCAGAGTACCGCCCCCCCCCCCCCTTTACCCAACCTAGGCCCAACCCGTGCCACCCTCCATCCCCTATGTCCCTTGACCCCCATCTTGTCATTCCTGGGATTCTAAGTGATGAGAGAATGAAGAAAACTGCCAAGAACCTCAAAAACACCTCACGCAGTGTAGCATTTCACAGCTGTCTTCTTCTCAGAGCCTTTCTCTTTATTGTGCTACAGAATAATTCATGTCAGAAAGAAATACAGGCATTGACTTAGAGCAGTGTTGATTTTAAAAATTCTTACATTTGTGATGTATGTTTACCTCTGTCTCTTTCCTTCTACACACACACACACAGACACACACACACACACAGACACACACGCACACCTCCTAAAACATCTATATTTTTCTGTTTCTCATACTTTGTCACCATAATCCAACTTTGTATTTCCTTTGCATTTTTTTTTCTGTTGTGTTTAAGATATCTTGACTGAATTTACTATTTCTTTTTTTTTTTTTTTTGCTTTTGGAGAGACTGGACCAGGGGTGGGGGTGGGGCCTGGGATTGCAGCCCACTGGTAGGGTACCTGACTCCATGAGGCCCAGAACTCAGGCTCCAGCACCCTCCAGAAAAATCCCACCAGACCAACAGAAAAGAAAAAATTGAGGTGCTGGCTGAAATGATTTCTGGCCAATCTCTGTGCTTCTGTTTTCATATGTTAAAGTATTTCTCTGGTGCCTTATTCCTGTGCCCTTCCCCCAGAGGGGCACCCTCACCACTCACTGGCACACTGGTGTCAGTGGTGGCTCTTGGGGGACCCTGTGGGATGCTGGGGATTGAACCTGGGTGGGCCGCATGCAAGGCAAACGCCTACTTGGGGACCGAGCTATTTTTTTTTTTTTTTGGCTTTTTGGGTCACACCCGGCGATGCACAGGGGTTACTCCTGGCTCATGCGCTCAGGAATCAACTCCTAGCATTGCTCAGGGGACCATATGGGATGCTGGGAATCGAGGGACCGAGCTTTTAAGGGTTCTGTCTACTCATACTGTGGGGGGCTTCTGGGCACCGCCAGAGTGGGGCGGTTTCCCCCTTGCCCTGAGAATGGGCTCCTCACTGGGCTGCTGCCGAGCAGTTGGCGTGGGAGGGGTGGGGGGGAGGGGGGAAGCTGCACTCTTGCCTCTGGTGCTACGCTTTAGAAACCCACTTGGCTCCCCCACTTCGTAGTCCAGAGAATGCTTAGTGCAGTGCTTTAGCTTGCCCCCGCCCCCTCTCCGTCCTCGTCCTCGCTGCTGGGAAGCCTGGGGTCGCAGGATTGCTCGGGGCGCATGCCGCCGGGGTGCTGGGGTGTTGCCGTATGTTTGGTGAGGTGCCACGGCACTGCATACTTGCTTGGGTGCTCGGAGCCAGCACACACATTGCGCGGGGCATCCCAGTGCCAGTGCTGCCGCGGGGATGGCATTCCTCCAGTTGGTGGGGTTGCCCCGGAGCCAGCTCGTGGCCACAGGCCTGCAGGACAGGTGCTCTACCACCGAGCCACATTCCCGGGCCCCAGAATGGTTTCTTTTTTTTTTTTTTAGTGGATTTTAAAATTGAGATATGATTAACAAGCAGTACAAGTGTATGGTGTCCAACTAATGATTAGCTAATTTATAGATTATTTATAGCACATTGCAAAAGGATCACATTAAGTTTGCTTGCTGTCTGTAATCATGAATACAGAATTAACTTTGTTCGTGTGATAGGCCTTTTATATATTGGTTCAGTATTGTGTAGGCCTTTTTTTAAAAAATTTATTTTTAAGATTTTTAAAATTGAATCACTATGATCTAGTTTCTTACAAAGCTGTTCATGATTAGGTTCCAGTCATACAGTGTTCCAACACCCATCCCTCCACTGGTGTGTATTTCCCAGCACCAGTGTCCCCAGTTTCCCTCCCGTCACCCCCCATCCCTTCCAGCCTGCCTCTATGGCAGGTATCTCTCTGTCTCTCTGTCTCTCTGTCTCTCTGTCTCTCTCTCTCTCTCTCTCTCTCTTTGGGCATTGTGGTTTGCAATATTGATACTGAAAGGTTATCAAGTGATTCCCTTTACCTACTTTTTTTTTGGGGGGGTCACTCCTGGCTCCTCACTCAGGAATCACCCCTGGCGGTGCTCAGGGGACCATATGGGATGCTGGGAATCAAATTTGGGTCGGCCGAGTGCAAAGCAAACGCCCTACCCTCTGTGCTATTGCTCCAGCCCCCGCCTTTACCTACTTTTAACACTCAATTCTTGTCCTCAGTTCTTGCTGAGCATGACCCTTCTCTTTTCATCCGTGTTATAGCGAAATGGAAAATCTCACATTTTCTAATAAATGCTTATTTTTGTTGCAGTCCTTGTGTTACCCAGCGTCACAATGTGCTGTTACACACATCTTCTTTTCATTCTAGTTCCCAAGGACCCCAAGCCCCAGTGGAGACGAGTAGCCTGGAGTCACGATTGTACCCTGTTGGCCTATGCTGAAAGCACAGGAACTGTGAGGGTGTTTGACCTCATGGGAAGTGAACTCTTCATCATCACCCCGGTATGGACACACTTGAACTGAGGATGTGTGGGGGCTAATTTTCATAAACAAATGAATGTGAAGAGCCGGGAAATACAAGTCAAGCCAATAAGGTTTCATGCTCAGATAACAAGATAAGAATCTAGTTTGTGATTAAACACCCAAGATATTCATTATTCGTATTTTGAAGCACCTGATTTATGTTTAATTTTTTAAAACATGGTAGTGAATATTAACTAGACATTCAGACAGATGGTATAAAATTTCACTGAGGAAAAGAAGTCTCTGGGACACCACAGCAGGAATAGCTTTGCGGGGTAGAATTTGGCAGGTAGAGGAGGTTGGAGTGATGGTATAGCAGGTGGAGCACTTGCCTCGCAGGTGCCTGCCATGGATTTGATCCTGGTCACCCCATATAGTCCCCTGAGATGGCAAGGAGCTGTCCTTGAGCACAGAACCAGGAGTAGACCCTGAGCACTACTGCGTGTGGCCCAAAAATCCCTTTCCCCTGTCAAAAAAAATAAATAAATAAAAGAAATTGACAGGGAGGTTGGAGAAAACATTAAATAGTGGCAATAACGGTATTTGATGCTTTATGCTTTGTGAGTGACACACACACACACACACACACACACATATCTATTCTTGTTTACTAGTGACAACAACCTTCTGTGTTATTTGAGTAGATTGGCCTATACTCACCTCATTGTATGGTTTAGAGAAATAATTGAGAGTTAGATGATTTTTCCCGTGACTTTTCCCAAGTTCACTGCCTTCGCAGGTGAACAGGAGACAGGCAGTTAGAACAGTGGCTTCAGTTCTTATTGATCTGAACACAAAACCCCTGGGAAACTTTATCGAGGGATAAAAGAGCTCAGGTTATGGTCTCCCAGGCTCAAACTCCACTTAGAAAAAGTTTGAATTGATTGAACTGGGCCCTGGGTCTTAGGAGTGTTTGCAGATTTTTCAGAGGATTCTGATAATCTAGAGATTAGAACTAATGCTATAGAGAAAGATTTTTGTGCAGAAGTAAAGAGTGTCAAACTTGAAAAAAGGCCTTGGCTTCTGGATGTCCTGGGGAACCAAGCTAACATTGTTTGGGTTATTATTTTCTACAATATCACTGTCCAATAGAAATGAATTTTGGGGCTATGACACTTGCCTTACTTGCACGCAGTTGATGCCAATTTTATTCCTGGCACCACATGTGGTCCCCTGTGCCAGTCAGGAGGGATGCCTGCGCACAGAATCAGGAGTACTCTCCGAGCACTGCCAGTTGTGGCAAAACCCTCTGCCCCTAGAAATAAATGGAAAGAAATGTAATGTAGACAGTATATGTAATTATAGATGTAATTAAAGATTTTGTAATAACCGTATTTAAGAATTACTAGGTGAGATGTAATGTTCCATTTTACATTAAATAAAAAAAAATTCATTATTAGGTAATCCATCATATCCAGAATGTCATATTAATGTGTAAACATTGTATAACTACTGGGATATTTCACATTTCTTAGTCTTAAGCTTCTGTAATTCTGTGTGTGGTTTTGGAGGGAGGAGACGTGCTCATTGGCTGTTCCTGGCTCTGTGCTCGGGGTGACCCTGCCAGTGCTCGAGGGTTATATGTGGTACTGGGGATTCAAACTGGGCTGGGTGGGTTGCAGGGCAAACACCATAACCCGTGACTATCTTTGAGACTCCTGGATTTCTATTTTTTTTACTATATCCTTCTTCCCTTTTGCTTTATTTTGTCTTGTTTTGGGTTCACACCTGGCTGTGCTCAGGGCTTACTCTTGTCTCTGTGCTCGGTGATTACTCCTGGTGGGACTCTGGGGACCATAAGGGGCGCTAGGGACCGACCTGGGCTGGCCATGTGCAAGGCAACTGGCCTACCTGCCTTCCTGGCTCCCAGGCCCCTGTTTGTGGTATATCAGATGGACCCCGTTTCAAAGGTTCAGGAGCCATATACAGGTACAGTGTTTTATTAATGAATTTATTTAGTTTTGGGGTGCTAGGAATCGAACCCAGGTCGGCCTCGTGCAAGGCAAACACCCTACACACTGTGCTATTGCTCCAGCCCCCAGTATACTGATTAATGTTGGGATTCTGTTATTGAAGGTGGATCAGTGTTGTGGCTATCCTCCAATTATAAATTGCTTTAAGTGTTAGTTTCTACCTGGTCTTCCTTTTGTCACCTAATTTCCTCCCTCTTCCACAGGCATCTAGTTTACCAGGTGATCTGAGCTATGCCATTGCTGGGTTGATATTTTTAGAGTATAAAGCAAGTGCACAGTGGTCTGCTGAACTCTTGGTCATCAATTACCGAGGAGAACTTAGAAGTTACCTTGTAAGGTAAAAAATACACTTTCTTTGGGGAAATTCTATTTGAAATGATAGTTATTCCACTGGGGTCAGATTGTTTGTTAATTCTCTTTCTTTCAGTATTTTGCTATGAATAGTTGTAATATAATAGAAAGGCTAAAAACGGTGTAGTGAACACTCACGTACTCCCACTAACCTGTCAGTGGCATGTTCTTATACTTGTGATGCCCTGTTTCTGGTAGCCATCTCTTAGGACACTCCTCTCTCTGGCCATTAACCTCATTTTAAAAATGTATTTCAAACTATTTGTACTTTAGTATGAGCATTGTTAATTGAAGTTATTTCATTATTCAGTGAATCAGAAACTTCATTATTTGTTTTGTTTTTACTTTTTTTTTTTAACTAAACACTGATCTTTTTATTATGTCTTTTATTTATTTATTTATTTTTTCAATTCATGAACATAAGAGATCTTTTATTTATTTATTTATTTTTTAAAACTTTCTCTTTCTTTTTATTTTTTTTTTATACAGAGTTCTCAGGTTTATGTCTCAGTTATACCGTATTCAAACACCATCCCTTCACCAGTGCCCATATACCACCACCAAAATCCCCGGTATGCCCCCCGCCCCCACCCCAACTGTATAACTGATGAACCTCACTTTATTTTCTCTTCGCCTTGATTACGTTCCATATTTCAACACAAAACTCACTATTGTTGTGGGAGTTATATCCCCAAACAAGATAGCCCTAATAAGGAGGCATTTGATAATTAGTTTTCCATTCAAAGATTGTATGTTTACAGGTTTTAGAAAAGGTCGCGCGGCCGCATTAGCGACCGCATTAGCTCAGATCTGTCCCAGTCCCGAATCCTGGAGCCGTGTTAGTTGCTGCTCAGTGGCGCCGGGGTTCCATCCGGAGAAGGTGTATTATGTCTTTTAAATGATCTTAAAAATTTTAGTTTTGAAATTATTGGAAATTTTTATTATTTTTTATTATTATCTCTTAACAAGTGAGCCATTGTCTCCCTCCCCCTAAGATAAATCACCCTTCAAGGTGATATTAATAATAATAGTGAAGGTCAGTGCGTTTCATCATTCATTTTAATGAAGAGTGCAGGAAATTACAAGCAGCGCGACTGACTTAGATTTCAAACCAGAGCAGTGGCTGTGATTGGCGGCTGTCCTTGGGGCTCCTCATCTTCTCGGATGTCTTTGTGGGGAGATCTTTTTTTTTTTTAATTTAAATTTTATTGAAAATCACCATGTGGAGGGTTACATAGTTCTCAGGATTATGTCAGTTATACAATACTCAAACATCCTTCCCTTCACCAGTGCCCATATTCCATCACCAACTACCCCATTATACCTCCCGCCCCCTCCCGCCCCCTCCCGCCCCCCAGTCCCCGCCCTTATAAGTGATAAGTTTCACTTCATTTATGCTTTTTCTTGGTTACATTCCATGTTTCAACACATAACTCACTATTGTTGCTAGGGTTTCCCCCCAAAAAAGAAAAGACAGTCCTACTGTCAAGGAAGCATTTGATGGCTCTCCATTGCTGAGAATGTAGAGATATTAAGTCCCGCTGTTTGTTACATAACTTTTCTATTTTTTTCCCCCCTTGTCCCGCGCCACCGAGTTCACGCCTGTTTAGTAATCACCATGCTGCCTGACAAAGGGAAAAAAAACCGAAAAAGATGGTTATTTCCCATCATCAGCCGGCGTGGGGCTCTGGCTTAGTTGGTAGTCTGGTAGAATGTCTGCAAGCAGTTTCTGGAACCAAAAGTAATACGCTGGTATCATCCCCGGCTCGAGATTCCACCAGCGTCCCGCTGTTCCAAGTACATAATAATTTATTTCCTTGTATCCCATTTCCATGCCACCAGGTCCGTGTCAGCTTAATGGACATCATACTATGGTTAACGCCATGCTGTGTTTCTTCCCGAGAAAGAAGGATATTTCTTCTCAGCCGGCATGGGGATATGGCTTAGTTCAGTCTATAGAGATGGCTACCACTTTGGTGGCCTTCAATATTTCAGCAAAAGACTTACTATTCTTGTTAGGATTTCCCACCAAGGTCTGACCCGTTAAAAAGGAACCATTTCATATTGGTGATGATTAAATGACATTAGGTTGCGTGGCCATGGCAGCGGCCTCGCGGCTTTGAATTTCTGTATAAAGTCCAGGGAAAGTACAGCCAGAAATTACACGTCGCTACAAACTTTAACCCTATTATGGTCCCCCCAAAGTCCAACCCGTTACAAAGGAACCATTTCATATTGCTGATGATTAGATGACATTAGGTTGCGTGGCTGTGGGAGCGGCTGCGCGGTTTTGGGTTTCTATATAAAGTCCAGGGAAAATTCTGCCTAAAATTCTATCGCTACAATCTTTTACCCTTCAACAAAAAACTCAGTACTATTGTTTGGAGTTTCCCCCCACGGTAAGCCCTGCTAAAAAGGAACATTTACACGTTGCTGACAATCAAGAGATATTAGGTTTTGGATTTCTATATGAAGTCCAGGGAAAATTCTTTTGGTAATTGCATCACTCGCTGGCGGCGCCTGGGCCAGTAGCTCCGAGCACACAGTTTGGAGGCATTTTGGGGGCGCCGCTCGTGTCCAAAGTGGTTCAGTTGCCTCCGGGGTCGATCTTGTGCGGGGGCAGAAAGTAGCGTCCCCACATGGCTCTGTGCTTAAATGTCGGCACAGGGTGGATCCGCTTGTTTTTACTTTTGAGAAAATTGCATGTTCTAGATCTTATCTATACCTGGCAGTGGGTTTTGACCAGTGCAAATCCTTATCAAGGCACAGAACATTAGCATTATGCTAGACAATTCCCTCATATCTGTGCTCAATAAATTTCTGTATTCTTATTCACAGACCAGCTACTTTAATTTTTTTCCCATAACCATACTTTCTTGCCTGTTCTAGTTATGCACCTTCTTATACTCCTATAGTTTGTATAGGAGTATATCCTGTTTCCGTCTTTCATTCTACATAGTTTGAGATCCATCCCATTTTTACATGCATCACTACTTTATTCCTTTTCATAGATAATATTTTACCCTATGAAATATATATCTCAGGTTTCTTAATTCAGTGTGCTGTCACAAAACACAGTAAACTAGGTGGCTTAATAGAATGACTAATTAATTTCTCATAGTTCTGGAGGCTGGAAGTCTGAGATAATGGTGTAAACATGGTGTGATCTATTGATGCCCTGTTCTGGACTGTGGATTGCCTGTTTTTCTTTGTTTCTTCACCTGGAGGAAGGAGCCTCTTATCTCTTTTAAGGGAGCTAATCCATTCTGAGGGTCCTATCCTCGTAATCTAATTACCTCCTCTATGGGATTCCTGGACCCAGTTCCTTTGTGAGGCTGTATTTTGAAGACTTTCCATGTTGATAAGGAATTCTCTGGCACCAGCAGTGTCCCCAAATTCAACTTACTCCTACCCCTGCCTGCATACAGATAGCAGCATATTCTATAGGTTGGGGCCTTTGTTTCCTAAGGCCCCCTTTCATTTTCAGACATCACTTTCGAGCCCAGATAAGCTCCAACAACCTTGTTTTAAAAATCTCAGGGACCAGTTCCAGGTCTAGGTTGTTGTCTGTACTGGCCAACTGGTTATAGGCCAGAGGATCCCAGATTCCCTCCTCAGGTTTGGCGAATTTGCTTGAGAAATTCGCAGAACTCAGGAAACTCATCTACCCACTGGATACAAAGGGGACTACCAAAGGGAAGTGATGCATGGGGCAGGTATGGAGGGAGGGCTCAGAACTTTCCAGTGTCTCCCAGATCTCATGTTTGCCAGCCTGGAGGCTCCCTGAGCCCTTCCAGTGACATAGGTAGCTCCGTTACAGGCAGACTGATAGACTAAGTCACAACTTGCAGTTGAACCAACCTCCTAGTTCCTGCCCCCTCCCGAGAGATCACAGGACCTGATGCTCTCCGTGCTTGTTGGTTTCCCTGGCAGCCAGCGGGTGTTTCCCAAAGGCTGTATCATGACACAACAGGCAACACTTCAATACTCTCAACACTTAGAAAATTTCAAGCCAGCAAAAGTAGATAAAAAACAAATATGAAAGGAAAATATATTTTGGTCATCTGAGTGATGAAATCTCTCTCTCTCTCTCTCTCTCTCTCTCTCTCTCTCTCTCTCTCTCTCTCTCTCTCTCTCTCTCTCTCTCTCTCTCTCTCTTTTCCGGGGGTGGGTGGGGTGGGCAGGGCACACCTGGTGGTGCTCAGGGACTACTTACCCCTGCTCTGCACTCAGGGATCACTCCTGGCGGAGCTCACGGAATCATTTGTGGGCTGGGGATTGAACCAGAGTTGGGTGCATGCAAAGCAAGTGCCTTACCCATTGTACTATCTCTCCATTTTCCTGTACTTATAATGGACAGTCTCATATTTCTCTTATAATCCACATCCAAATACCATCACGATGATATTAAGGTTTTAAGATGAGGGGCCGGAGTGATAGCACAGCGGGTAGGGCGTTTGCCTTGCACTCGGCTGACCTGGGTTCAATCCCCGGCATCCCATATGGTCCCCCAAGCACTGCCAGGAGTAATTCCTGAGTGCAGAGCCAGGCATAACCCCTGAGCAATGCTGGGTGTGACTAAGATGATATTGAGGGGATACTGACCTTCATTCATTCCACAATACTCACGAGTTTTTTTGTTTTAAATTTCTGAGCCTTTTATTTGTTCTTTTATTGGTGAGCTGCTTTAAGTTCCCCATTTTGGTCTACTATAAATTATGCAGCGTTGACCGTTTTTATGCAAGTCTTTTTGTCCATTTTCATTTCTCTTGGGTCAGTATCTCAGTAAAATTTCTTATAGATCTAAACTATCTTTGAGTAGATATAGTTTAGATCTATAAGAAATTGCCAGACCTTCATCCAAAGTGACTCTATCATTCGTTTTTCAACTAATAGTGTGTCAGGGTCTGGTTGTTTTACATCGTCAGCAATATTTGATATCAGTCTTTTTAATTATAGACATTTTAGTGGGTATTTAGTGGTAACTTAGTGGTATCTCACTGTGACTTAATGTTATTTTTTTTCCCTCTGTGCCTTCCTATATTTAGTGTTGGAACAAATCAGAGCTATCAAGAGAGTCACTTTTTCAACTTCAGCAGTCATTATCCTCATGGAATCAACACAGCTATTTACCATCCTGCACATAGGTAAGCCGTACTTTATACGTATACTTTGTAATTAGAGGGATGCAGAAATCTGTATTTCAGAGATGAAATGGCCCACTTTTAATTTGGATTTTTATTTTATTCTCTTTTGCGTGATTATTTTAAATATTTGTAATACTGTTGTAGTCATCTTTTGAACTCTTCTGCTCATCTGGCTGACTGAACAACCTGGAGTCAGATTGGGCACTGGGAAAATTCTTTGAGGAATTTCTGCTTATCTCTTAACTCTTAGAATCTTGCATTTAAGCTATAAGATGAATATAGATACCTGTCTTTTAGCACCGCTGAGAAAACTAATGAAATTTTGTCATTTCTACTTCTAGTGATTTTGCTCTTTTAATGTTGTTGCTTGAGGACGAAATTTACTTTAGTTTTAGTCCTACTAGATTTTGGATCTCTTAACTAGGAAGAGCATCCAGTTGTGAGGCAGACAGATTCAGCTTGAGCTCTGCATTTAGAGACGTACTCTGTTGACAAGGCCTTGTCCTGTCTGACCCTGTGTGTGCTGCAATCATTTTTAAATGTGTATATTCTTCGGGGAGGCCAGGGAGGCCCCTGTGGCTCTCCCCCTCGCCACCCAGGTTCGGGGGTCCTCAGGCTGCTCACCCAGCTGGGGTGGCCCGTGCTGTGGGGCACATGGAGGAGGAAACGAGGGCCAAGCCGGTTGGTTGATCAGTTGCCGTTTATCCCATTCTCTCCACGCACCTGTTCCAGTCTCTCTGAGCCCCCCGTTCTAGTCTCACACTGCCCCTCATTCCTGTCTTCTCCTGTCTCTCCTGCTCATCTCTCTGCGTTCCATCTTGCTCCCTGCTCTGTCTCCCAACCCCTCCAACTCTCATCTCTCCACATCTCCTCCACCCTAGCACTCTGGGCCAAAGCTACACCCAAGGGTCTTCCTCTTCTCTTTAAGATGTTAATTAACATCTTAGTATTAGTTATTTTTGTATGGACACAGTAAGAGATACATTGAACTTGTAGGGCAGCTCTCCTGGGAGCTTCTTGCCACAGACTCAGACTACAGTGCTCAGGCCAGATTAATCATTGGCCAGATTAACTCCTAACCCTAGCAGGGTCCGAGTCTAGTTATTACTTTTTGGAAGAGGGGGTCCTGGTGCGCTTGCAAACCCCAGGGTAGGCGGGGCCTGCGTGAGATTTCTCTCAGAAGGGGCGAGAAGGGCAGAAGGCGGTCCAAGGTCCAAGTTATGTGGGTTATGGGAGTGCTTGGTTAGAGTGGTGCGTGGAGAGGCTGGCGGTGGGCGGGGAGAGGGGGTCCAGGAGTTATTACTTTTTGGATCATGACAGAATTTGTCCATGACCAAGCTCTTAACTTATAGTTTAGCTTTATGGCACTTTGGCCAGGCCCATCTCGATGCCAGGGTTGCACATAACTCACTGCTTGCCCTGGGTCCATCTAGTCCCTCGTCGGGACCTTGCTTTTGGGGGTACTAGGAAGTTAGGGTAACTGAGGCTTAAGTCGAGAGAACAGATGCACAGGAGGAAAATATCATTCAGAGTCAGTTAACTCCCATGTTACAAAAGCATGGAGTGATAGCACAGCGGTAGGGCGTTCGCCTTTCACGCGGCCGACCGATGTTCTATTCTTCCGCCCCTCTTGGAGAGCCCGGCAAGCTACCAAGAGTATTGCGCCCGCACGGCAGAGCCTGGCAAGCTACCCGTGGCATATTGGATATGCCCAAAACAGTAACAATAAGTCTCACAATGAGAGACTTTACTGGTGCCCGCTCGAGCAAATTGATGAGCAATGGGATGACAGTGACAGTTACAAAAGCATAGCATTAACTGTCATCTTGTGCCCATAAAAGGACATTGCTCTGAATTAGCTATGCAAAGGACTTAAAGAGAAGAGAAAAACAATATTTACAAGTCAACAGAGCACAAGGAAAGAAGTTAACAAATAAACACAGAGGAATGGGAGCACTGTGATAGGAGTATCCCAGTAAACCTCAGCTTCCTGTGGCAAGGCAGAAAGGACAAACCCACGTTATCCTACAGAAATGTATGCAGGCGTTGCATTGTATTCAGTGTATGGGCCTGTTAATGGTTGCTTTATATTTCAGATGCTTTCTTTTTCTGCCATAGTTTTGCTTTATCTTGAATTTAAATGTCACTGCTAAAGTTTGCATTGGCACACCCAACTTTCTGTTGTGAATTTTGCCATAGGTAGTAAGTATATCTGTTGCACTCATTATATTCCAGTTGCTGATTTGATTTTTGTTGAGTAATATATTTTTTAAAAAAAGTCTTTACATCTACCTTCTTTGGCACATGTTTAAGTGAGGTTTGCCTTTTGCTCTCCCAGTGCCTTTCTTTGGTCTTAGTTCAGCTTAGTTTTGCAGCAAAGCAGCATCTTTCAGCCCTTTCTGCCTGGGGATGGCACGGTGTGTACAGTCCTGCATGTTGATGCACAGACTGACAGTAATCACCAGGGTAGAGGACCAGTGCTTTTCAGCTGTCTGCACCTGTGGGCCTGAGCTGGCGACGGAAGACCACACTTACAGAATTAAGAATTAAGAAGTCTGTTGTCCCTTCAAAAGTGTGTGCGCTCTTTCATGGGGAGGTAACTAACTCAGAGAGATGGACTGTATACCAAGTGTACATGAAGCCCTCAGCTGGCTCCCTGGCACCACGTGAGCCCCCAGCGCTGCCCCGCTGGCCTGAGCTTTACACTGAATCTTGCTGGGTGTAGTATCTCATGGCGTGGCCTCGGACCGTACCACTGAGGTGAGTCTCCCCAACGCCGCACCCTGCCTGCGGTTTTTAAGAGGAACTGTGTGTAACAGGTAGATTGAATAGGAAGGCTTTCCCAGTGTCTCTCTGGCTGTTCCCTGGCTCTTCCCCTCCAGGATACCGCTTGAGCGCGACAGGTGGAGGTTGCGCCAGTGGGGCGTCAGAGCAGGAGACAGAGTATTAGTGTGGACAGTGACAGAAGGAAGAATCCACAGTGTGTTTTGGGAAAGTTGCAAGTGCTCTCTGTGGCTTGGCTGCCGTGCAGTTTCTGAGGTCACTTGGCCTACCACCCTCTTACGGGGTGGGGCGTAGGGTGGGGGGTGTGGGTGCTGGAATCAGTTCATCATTCTTTGGACTTTTTTTTTTTTTTTTGGTTTTTGGGTCACATCCGGCGATGCACAGGGGTTACTCCTGGCTCTTCACTCAGGAATTACCCCTGGCGGTGCTCAGGGGACCATATGGGATGCTGGGAATCGAACCCGGGTCGGCCGCGTGCAAGGCAAATGCCCTACCCGCTGTGCTATCGCTCCAGCCCCGGCTTAGGTCTTTATAAGTGCACCAGCATCTAGTATCAGAGCTCTGTTCTTTGGTGGATTCCTCTTTCTCTGGGTTTTCCTCCGACAAGTAACTTTTAATTTATTGAGTGGAGAATAAAAGATACTGTTTCTTCCTTTGGTTTTTTCTCTTCTGTTTTGCTTCTCATTTGCTATATTCTTTATTTCTTATGTTTCTGTTTTTATCTTAATGTCCCTTTTAAAATATCTGTATTTCATATCGTAATTCTCTGTGCATTTTATATGTGTATTTTATATCATAATCCTCTGTGGGGTTTTTTTTTTCTTTATTTAGTTTATAGCCACTCCACTTTTGTACTGATGTATTATAAGAGTCACTATTTGATTACTCTTTCCTAGCCAGTGTTTCAGGAGGATAAATAGGTTTCACTTGGGACCATAGGTTTAAAATTTTGTAACGTGAGAACAATTTTTAATAGGCCAAAACCACATTTACTGCCCTTAGGAATTTCTATTTTTTGATTTAGTATTTAAGCAAAGGAAAGTGTTTTTTTTTTTTGAGGGGGTGTGTCTTTCATAAAAATGTTGGAAATAAATATATTAACAAATGACAGAAAGAAAACTTCTTGTTGGTTCTGCAATCATATGCAACTCTTGAAAAGCAATCAAGTTGGAGATGGATGACTGCATTAAGTTTTCTGAATGAAAATGGTTATAAAGCAAGGAGTCTGTGTAAATGCCCTGTTGTGCATGACAAAAATACTGCTAGGTTGTTTATATTTTCCATTATGTCGTCTTTTTTTTAAATGAAAGAAGCTGAAATATTCATCACAGTTTTATTTATTTTCAGTTTCCCTAGTAATGTGAGCATGTGATATTTATCACCCACAAGAATTTTATAAATGTGAAATAAATCAGCCAGAGTGGGGTGGGGATAAATTGGTAATATACAAACTCAGGATTTTATGAAATTCATTGTAATGTCCGATGCTGTGAGCACGATTGAAGGGAAGAAATTGAAGTGGTAAATTGAGTAATATGAAACAAAAATTAATTGAGAAGCTTTGGAATATGCTCTATGAATTTGCTGATTTTGACTATTTCTTCATAATGTATCGTAACTTGTAGCCTAGGAAATGTATTTTAACAGCATAGGGGTATCTTATATCCCTATTCTGCTTCTCCTTCACCCACCTAACACTTCTATGCCTTGCTTTTCTTTCTTTCTTTTTTAAAATTATTCTTTTAATTTTGTTAATTTTGGCTTAGAGCTGACCCTCATTCCAGCAAGAGGGTCTTATCTTATCTTCTCCTCATTCTTAGAAGGGATAGCCTTAAACCTTTATTATAGATGTGTGCATACTCGGTGGTATAGATTCAGTGGTAGGGCCTACCTTTTAGCTGGGTACAGTGTAGTTTGGGAATCACCTACTAGCAGATAAGGACATTCACAGTGTAGTTTAGGAATCACCTACTAGCAGATAAACCGAGATTATCTATATATGTGTTGTAAATGGTACATTACCTTAGGTCTATAGATTCATACATAGGTTCTGTTCTTAATCTTGTAAATTTAGATAGTCAAAATATTAGTGTGCTCAGTCTTTAGTCTTCAATAGTAACTTATTAGCGACATATAGATAATGAATATTGAAAGATAAAATTTTTTATACCTCATTTCAGGAAATACAAAAAAAAATCAAGACGTACCTTCTTTCTTGGATCCGTTTGAGAAGTCACCACTCATTCTCATAATCACTGAAGACTCTGAGATGTTTTATTTGTATAATTTAGTGAATTGTAGTGAATATATAGAGTTGACAATCACTGCTACGATTTTAGAATATTTCCATTGCCCCTGAATATCTCCCTTAATGGAATGTAAATCAGACCCTAACAAAACTAACAAAGATGTAATTAATAAGAAAGCAAAAATATCCTTTAAATATGCTTTCATTTAAATGCACTTATCTCTGTGTTTAAAAGATGCCCAGGTTTTTGTTAAAAAAAGATACTCATTTTTCTCCCCTGCAGATTATGGGGGAAATCCTGGCTGACTACTGGTGGATGTCATGATTGTGCAAAGGAAAATCCACGCATTTGAATGTTTAAAATTTTTTTTTCTTTTTAGGCTAAATACAGATTCTGTATGAAGAACTTGAGGAAAATTTATAGAAATCATTAGACATTTTTATTGTAATACAATGTTTTCTTTCCTGAAAGTAAGATTATAGTCAAATATGAATGAGTGGCTGAAAGGTGAAGTAACTGTTTTCTTACTGTTCACTTTAGGAAAGAGGGGGAATATCTTGAAGGAATGGCATGCTAACATGATAAATGGTTTTATGTGTAACGGTTTGGCAGTTATGTGGGATTCTGATTAGCCTTCAGTAAAACCGTAAGCCTTTAAAATAAGTAGAGCCCTTTGTATGGGAAAGAATATTCCAAGTATGGAGATGGTACTTAGTAGGAGTTTAAAATTTGTGTGTGAATGAGGGCACAGCTGCCCCTTCATGGATGATAACAGACCCTGAAATGAAATAAAAACAGTCTTGGGCACAAGGGTGTTCAGTAGAGATGCAGAGAAGTCACACTCTTTTCTTAATGTGTCACTCTTGTTTAGGAAAATGGAGGTTAGTTTCACCAATATTTAAATTTCATCTGTGAAGGCTGTATTGAGAGTTCCCTGCCTTAAAATTTTGTTCAGATTTTGAGCATGAGCAAATTTTGTCTCCCTGTGAGGTGCATATTGCCCTTAGATCTTTAAGGTACTTCTGAAAACCAGTCAGTGAACTTTAGTACCTGTTACATTGCTACACAGTAGCCCATCTTTCTCTTTGCTTCCTAAGGTCAGGTGTATTCTGTGAGAATCAGGCCACTGACATCGTGAAAAATTAGTCTGTGATAGCTGCTGGATAAACAGGCATAAATCACACTAGGAAATTTTTCATGAACTCTAGATATGATTAATAATTTTATGAAGACATCATCTTCATGATCACTGCTGGTCTCTTACTACTGTGCAAATGCGGTTCGCCTTTGATAATTTAGGGAGAGTTGGCGCTTGAGGCATTCACGTGCAGTCTTCCCCTTCAGAGTCTGAATGTCTGTAACCAAGTTGACATTATTTTAAGAACTTTTTCATTTTGCCTCTTAATTTCTCACTCCTCCATTGTGAGACAGTTTTTCTTTCCCTAGGTTCAGGTTTAGCTCTTGAAGGGGAGTGA
The DNA here is from genome assembly GCF_027595985.1 of Sorex araneus. Classification (NCBI taxonomy): domain Eukaryota; kingdom Metazoa; phylum Chordata; class Mammalia; order Eulipotyphla; family Soricidae; genus Sorex; species Sorex araneus. The sequence continues at coordinate 350,516,181 of NC_073313.1, read as the reverse complement.
AGAGATAGTGTGGACGGTAGAGAAAGCTGCATTGCCTTATTAGAAGTGTATTCCCGTTGGAGGCCTCCCTGGCACAGCCCTTGACCGCTAGAGGTCGCTGGGCCTGTAGGGAATGCCCTCGGTGTTGCCGGCTCTGGGAACCGGCCTGTTGCTGGGGAAATCTGACATTTCTAAGAATGACAAGGATTAATTGGTCTTGATGGCAGGCAGCGATGGTTTGAGAACTGGGAAACACACATCACTGGGTGTCAGCATTACTTCAACCTTCCGCTGCCTTAGAGCCTCAAGGACGCGATCTCCCTCCGCCACCTGTGTGTCAGTGCATGTAGGCGCATTCCCTCAGCCTCTACTTAACCATTGCTTTTCCTAATAAATTTTGTCATGACCACGAGTCTGTGGCCTCTGCGGGCGGCTTGGTTTTGGCCAAGCTGCCTGTGCATGTCTGTGAGCATCTGTTGCCCTAGACTAATGGACATTTTCCATATTCACGGGGTCCCCGTGGTCACCGGAACTACATATGCCCTAAGATGTGAATAAGGGATTTGCTGAGCTTACAGTATAATGATTTTTTTTTTTTTGCAGGTCACAAGGGTTTTAATTTTGGTGGGAGGGGTACGGATGCAATCTATGATGCTTTCATCCAGAATATTTAAAAAAATTCTTTTTTTTTAGAAAGAATGGTAAAACTATCTTTACTACAACTTGCCACCTTAACTGGAAGGAACAAAAAAAAAATTCTTTTTTTTTTTGGTGCTGGGGGACAACACCTGTCTGTGCTTAGGGCTTACTCCCAGCTCTGTATGAGGGATTACTCCTGGTGGTGTTGGGGATCGAATTGGGCTGGCTGTACACAAGGCAATCAATCACCTTATCTGCTGTATTATTTCTCTGGCCCTAAAATACATTTTTGATAAGCAGATATGTATGACTCAGACGTATCTTTGTCTTAAGCTGACTGACTCATAAGTAGGATAAAAAATGCTTAGTAGTTGAATTTTTTTGCCCTTTGCTTTGAAATATTACTTGGGAGTTAACTTTAGCCTATTTATCACTGCTTTCTACATTCTTTTTGAGGAGGGCCTCATTTAATTTGTAACAGTCCTTTGGATGTTTCAAGACTTTTATAGATAAATTTGTTCATCTGGTTTATCAATCACCAAACCAATAACCTGTTTCCCCCAGAACATTTTGTTTATTGTTTAGTTTGATACAGCTTTGTATATTCATGAATTTCATTAATAGTAAGCAAGATATTTTCTTCTTTGACTAAAATTCACCTTTCCCCCGCCCCTACTTGGGCCAGATTGAATTTCTTCTTATTGTACTGATGCTATTGTAGCTCCCTCTGGGGAGAAGAGAGTTGAAAGAAGACAACAGATTTTTGTTTTTAGTTCAATTTATAGGAAGAAAGGAATGATGCTTTAACTATATTATATAGAAAAATAGATAAAAACCCCTGATTAGAGAGACTGTTTATGGATTAGGGGACAGGGACCTGTATTTTATTCATGATGGTGGTATGTATAATATATAACATCAAAAGAAGTACCCCCCCCCCGATTTTTTCTTTTGTTTTTTGGGTCATACCCAGCGATGCTCAGGTGTTCCTCCTAGCTCATGCACTCAGGAATTACTCCTGGTGGTGTTTGGGGGACCATATGGGATGCTGAGAATTGAACCTGGGTCAGCCGCATGCAAGGCAAATACCCTACCCGCTGTGCTATCGCTCCAGCCCTCCCCTCTTTTTTTTCTTCTCATGTTGTGTCATTTCACTGGGCACAGACAATAAATGGTGTTTTAATACTCTGCTCAAGTACACAGGAGAATTAGTCTAGGTTATTAGGTGACATCTAGCAGGAAAATAGTAAACTATAATAGGGAATTTGGCAGAGGCATTATGAAATGGCTCATTAGCAGAGCTGTTACTGGGAAAACTTCAGACTTCATTGTTGAGGGTCTGGAACTCAAAGATAAAACTTTCATAAGAGAAGTTTGAGCAAGATTTCAGAACCTACTCTTATTGAAATATAATGTGAGAAAATGTTTTCTCACATTATATAATTGTTCAGAGTCCGAACAATTCTGAAATTTGGAAACATGGTAGATATGAAAAGGACCACATGGGGATGCTGAACTTTTTGTGCTTTTGTCATAGAGTTGTTTAAATTCATCCTCAGGACTGGTCTTCAGATATTGATCTTTGGCAGCAGTTGTGTGTTGAAGGAAGGAAACTGGGGATTGGACATCCAAGCAATCTAAATCAATCTATTCATAAGTATTTTTCTTGGTACTCTATTTATGATGCTGATGTTTCTTTATAAGGTATGGATAACAGGATAATCTACCAAGAATTAAAAAAAAATTGTACCCCCAAAGTCTATTCTCAAAGGCTTGATCAGGTGAAGGTGTGAGGTGAAATCCTAGGATCTATTTTGTTAATAGATTCTTTTTTTTTTTTTAAATTTAATTTATTTTTTTTTATTGAATCACCATGTGGAAAATTACAATGCTTTCAGGCTTAAGTCTCAGTTATACAATGCTGAAACAACCATCCCTTCACCAGTGCCCATATTCTACCACACACACAAAAAAACCCAGTATACCTCCATACCTCCCATCCCTCCCCCCCCACCTCCCACCCTCTGCCTGGGTAACTGATAAATTTCACTTTACTTTCTCTTTACTTTGGTTACATTAAATATTTCAACAAAAAACTCACTATTATTGTTAGGAGTTCCCCTCTAGAGTCAGACCTGTTGTGAAGAGATATGAGGTCGCGGCCCTGCGGTTTTGGATTTTTGTATTTCAGCATCTAAGTCCGGGGAAATTTCTTCCAAAAATTGGATCATTGCAAGCTTATATCGCTCATTAGTGGTCCTCATAATATGGCAGTCGCTATGCCTCCCCCACCACCCCCGGCAAGGAAAAGGTGAGAGAGAAAAACCTTTCCCCTCCTGGGCTGGCATGGGGCCGCAGCTTAGTTCTCAGTCTGGAGACATTCTGCGAGGAGCTGCTGGTACCAAGAGTAGTTTAGCTGGCCTCTGGAACCATGCTCGTGCAGCTGCAGAGAGGCTGCACACGTGTGGCCCGAAATGGGGGATTCTTATCCCAACCTTAATCTCTTTCTCCCAACCTTGAGAAACCTTGTGGTAAAGCTAAAGCTCTGGGAGATTAAATAAAATGAATAAGATGATCTTGCCGTTGGCATTGTAGTAATGAGGAATAAGAATAAATATTGTTAGGTCTTGTAGGCCAGAAAAATAGCCTTTGTAAACTTTAGAGATTTTCTGTTTTCTTTCTTTCTTTTTTCTTTTTTTTATTTCTGTAGGCCAAATCTCAACACTTTTTTTTTTTGGTAAAGGGCTAGACGGTTCTGTTGGAATAAGTCATCTTCTCTGTTGTAGTATGAAAATAGACATAGACAACATAGTGTTCTCTATTTATCTATGTGGTTATGTTCCAGTGGACATCTGTAGCTGTGGATACTTGTTTTTTTCTTTTTTGGGTCACACCTGGCAATACACAGGGGTTACTCCTGGGTCTGTACTCAGGAATTACTCCTGGTGGTGCTCGGGGAACCATATGGGATGCTGGGAATCAAACCCAGGTTGGCCGTGTGCAAGGCAAATGCCCCACCCGGCTGTGCTATCGCTCCAGCCCCAGTGTGAATACTATTAAACTTTAAATGGGCTGTATTTTTCCCTTTGTGTACACATGTATGATAAATATTAGTTTCTAAATTAGACACATTAAGAGGCTAGCAGTGACACTAATCTGAAAGAGAATTTATACCAGTGTGCTGAAACTAAAGACGAATGTGGTCTCTGTTTCAGAATATGTTATTAAGGTAATATTTTTGAACCATACTTGACTGTGATGCAGGTGATCAGCCTCTGAATGTGAATTTGTACTTGAGTTGGGGGATCTCGTATTTAAATGAGTAACTGTGTTCCACTAAAGCTTGATTTATAAGAATAGATAGGGAGTTTGGGTTTGATCGGGGCCCGTTGTGTGCTGACTCCCTTTCTGTTTCTTTTTTTTTTTAGAATTTATTTAACCGTTCTTTAAAAATTCAGTCGATGAGAAATTATGGTTTAGCCTTTCTAGGTCTTTTTCTGATCATGTCTCCTTTCTGACCTTGTTTGCTCTCTGTGACCTCCCTGTCCTCCTGGTTCATGCTCTCGACTTGTGCCATAGTGGCCCCCCACACCCCTTTGTGATTTTCACTGTGGCCCCATTGGACTGTTCTAGGGGCCAACAAAGAACTCTGTGGCTCCCACTTGACTAATGCTGCTCTGTGTAACTCTAGACATAGGAAAATTTCTGGGTTTCTCAAAATCTGTTCTTGAAAGACATCATGCTTTTCACATTTTTTTTTTCTGCCTGGAATGTGCTTCTTGTTTTTTCATCTATCAGTTCTGTAATGTTTGGTTGAGCTGACCCTTTAAACTCCATCTTTATGTTGGTTAGAAAGAATACATTAATTTATTCAACAGACAGTAATTTATCCCGGAAGGTGATGACCCCGGTGTTGCACTGTATCATCAGTGCTCATCAGAGTGATTTGCATGAATACCTGTCACCATTTATATTCAGTTGTTTAAAAAAAATGTGAAAAAGGGATTAAAATAATACAGATACATTAGAATTTAAACTCTAAAAGAGCAAGAACTTGTTTTATTTGCAGCTGTTTTAAGTTTTTAGAACCGGGCATGGATTCACAATAAATATTTGAGTAAACAAATAGAAGCCTGGTGTTGAAAGAATTAAAATTTAATAGTCCAGACTGAACAACGATATGATTATAATGCTCACAACAAATTTTCCGTTTGGTAGGTTAAATTGTATCATTTTAACACAAAGGGTGGTAAATTTCCTAAGGCAGAAAAAGTAGTTTCAGTATACATATTTCCTACAATGGTAACAGTACTCTGCAAGTTTTAGGCACTTTGTCAATTGGGAATTGACTTAAGTTGAAATTAAGATGATAAAAAAGATAATTTAGAGCATTCACTGATTATTAGATGCTACCATTCTGAATCTCTGTCTTCCTAATTCCATAAGTTGTTATCATAACTAATTCTGCTGGAGAAATTGAAGCTCTGGTACATTAAGCAATTTTCCAAAGAGGGTAGGGTTATTAAGTTCTATTTTCATGTCTTTTAATATCTTTACTCTATAACCTTTGCTTACACGAAGGGCAGAACATTGGTGCTATCCCAAATCTGGCCCATTTGTTTTTTCCAGTTTCATGAGGCTGCTTAATGATTAAGCAGCTGAGTTTTATTACCATCTCAAGAGCCATATCCAAAACTCCCCATAATCTTTAAAAAATTTAATATGTATATATTTTTTACAAAGCTGTTCCTGATTTGGTTTCAGTCATACAGTATTCCAACAGCCATCCCTCCACCAGTGTACATTTCTCAGCACCAGTGTCCCCAGGTTCCCTCCCGTCACCCCCCACCCCCCATGTCCCACCTGCCTTTATGGCAGATACTTTTCTTCTCTCTCTTTCTCTCTTTTTTGGACATGTGGTTTGCAATATTGATACTGAAAGGTTATAAATCTGGCCCATTTTTGTATGACTGGCAAGCCCAAAATAGATTGTACATTTTTCAAATGTTTGGAAAATTAGCAAAGAGGGATATTTACTGTTATGTAACAGTTGTATGAAATTCAGATCTCAGTGTCTGAAAACAATAAAACTTAGGCTCATTCCTCTTCCTATATTTTTTTTGCCTGTGCTTTTCATACAGCGACAGAGAAAAGTTGTGGAAGAGATCATGGAGCACAGAGAGCCAAAATATGCATTAGCCAGTTCTTTTCAGAAAACGTTTGCTCTGTTCTGTGCTGTCCACTCATCTTTCTAACATAGGCTCAGTTCTGTTTGGAAAACACAAAGTGAGGCAGATTGAAGCTTATAGATTTTCCCATACTCCTCGATTCTCCTTTATAAATTGTTTTATGGCATTTATTGGCAGGTACCACTCAGTTTTAAGCAAATTAAACCCTGGTTATCAAGCTTGAAATGATTTCATTACCAAACTACGGAGTCTAGCAGTGTCTTTTCCATCCAAACAAAATTCCCATATTTTGTCTTTAACAACGGAGCATTCAATAGAACCAGATCTTGCTTTCATCATTCTTAAGCGTGTGTTGGCTAAACAATATGATGCTTCATAATTTGATTTATGGTGAGATCATAGATTCAAGCGGGATGTGAAGTGAGCCTTCTCCTACTGGGAGCCCTGAGCCATGTGTGCCGGAGTCACTGGCGAGGTTATTAGAAATTCAGATGCGTGGCTGCACCCTCGGCCCGCTGAAGCAGGAGCTCCGGAGGGGAGCCGGGGCTTGATGCTTTCACAGACTCTGGGTGCTTCTGATGCATGTGACGCTCGAGAACCACGGATGTGAAGAGTTTCTTATCAAATAAATAGGTATATGAAGAATGTTAAATAGCCAGCTAACAGAATTTTTTTGTTGTAAATAATTTCATGGTTTGTGGAAATGTGTTACAATTGCGACTATTTTAGCTGTCCTGAGAGAGAGAGATGGCTTCTTATGGCAGGGTGGTGGCTATCACTTTTTTGAGCCTTTACTTTGTGAGGCATAGTCTTACGCACTTTTTCCCTCCGGGGATGGGTACTTTTTGCTTGTTTTCTTCTTGTCTGGTTTTATGCTGCAGACTCATTCGTTGGTCCTGGGACAAAAGTATTGTTCAGTAGTTTGTTCAAGAGGAAACTTCTTTGATTGTTAAATTGTTTGAAACCACTAGATGGCAGAGTCTCCCAATAATTTATTAGTTTGAAGACTGGTAATAAACCCTTTCTGTTTCTTCTTGCAATTAATTTCTAGTATCACATTTAGTCGGCTGGCTCGCCAGTGTCATGCGCAGTGTTGTGCTTAGGGCGGCTGTTCTGCCCCTACCGTCTCCTTACTTATTTCCAGCTCAAGCCGCTGCTTTTATTTATGCTCACTTAATTTACTTCTTTTGGGTTTTCTTTCTTTCTTGCACACCTTATCAGCCACAATTTATATTTATTGGCTGATACCGTTGTTTCTGCTTTGGGGGCTAGACTCCTAGCATGTCAGAACTGGAGGAGACCTCCATCCATCATGGGGTTTGGCCCCTTCATTCCTCAGATGGGAGAATGGAGACCTGGAGAGGTTGAGCCAAGGACAAAGCCTTTGTCTTGCTTACCTTTGTGCCCCTCTATTTCTTTTACATAGCGAAAATGCAGAGAGATGTTTTCCAAGTAAAGCAATTGCAAATGTGTTGAAGGGTATGAATGCAATCTCTCTGCCCAAGTGGTGAATGTTTAGTAATGGAGGCATGATTTAAACAGCTGCAGTAATACAGAAGGCTGAAGGTGATAAAGGTCTGAGGAGTGAACAAGATAAACCATTTTGCATCGTTGAATCCCTTTGAACGTCTGTCTTGCTGCTCCTGCTTGCTTTTTTAGACCAGAAGCTCTTACTTGCACTTATTCTCTGAAAATACCACTTTCAAACTCATCTATGCTCTTGTAAATCAGTTCTCCTGACTTAGAATGTTCTTTCTCGCCATCCCTTATCTGTCTGGGAAATGGTTTATAGGTAAAATTTTTAACACATCTACCACAAGGACCTAAAAGCTCTTCAAAAATGTTTTTGTGTTCTGCTGTTCTTATTGTAGCACTATTCATGATAGCTAAAATCTAGAAACAGCCTAAGTGTGCAAGAATGGGTGTCCGGATAAAGAAATTAGGGTATATATGTACAGTGGAATGTTACTCAGATGTAAGAACAGGTAAGAAATCACGCAGTTTATGGTTGTGCGGGGCCGTCTCGAGAGTATCATGCTGAGCAAAGGCAGAAGACACATAACAGAGTGTTCTCTCTCACGTGGGCTGTAAAGGGAACCACAGATGACTAAATGGCCAGAGAACTGGTTCACAGAACTGAGTTTACCATGGGCATGGGCGGAGGGGCGGGCACACTGAGATAATATGAAGGGAAATGGGCACTCTGAGTGAGGGCCTGGAGTTGGAATGTATGCTGAAACCCGATCCTGGCAGTAGGGTATTTCACTGTCTCAAAGTGGGAAAAACAAAAGTGAACCAAAAAAAAAAAGGTCTTTCACAGTTGCTTCCCTGGAAAGTCTTCTCCCTCTTTCTCAAGGCATCGCTTGCCCTCTGGGCTGTTTTTGTACCCAGCTCTTCACGGCGCTGTGCAGTAGAGGTCTGTATTCACCAGCAGTTCCCCTGAAGTAGACTGTTCCAGTTTTCTTTCCCATCTCAGTGTGTGTTCAAGGACAGTTGACAAAGGGAGGCAGGGACCAGAGCGCATGTGCCCTGTAGTATGTGTATACGGATGAATTGAAAGAGCTAGATAGGAAACTGGGAATTGACTCCAACAATTACAACTTTTTTTTTTTCTTTTTGGTTGTTGTTGTTGTTTGTTTTGTATTTGCGTTACACCTGGTAGAGCTCAGGCTTACTCCTGGCTCTCCAATGAGGGCTCCCTCCTGGAGGGCTCAGGGGACCATATGGTGCCAGGGATCGGACCCTGGCCAGCTGTGTGCAAGTTGAAAGCCCTCCCTGCTGTACTGTTGTGGGGCCCCTCAGTAAGGTTCTGGATGGTTGTTTAGCACACTCCTCACTGTGCAACAGACACAGTCTGTGTTTAGTAAATGTTGGAATTCAGGGAATTTCTTTTTATTTTGTTCTCCCCCACAGTGCTCAGGGTTCCCAGTGATAATTGACCCACCATCCCTCATGGTTTAATGCTCGGGCCTGGGGATGGGATGCTGCCGGGCTCTGTGACACTCGGTGCCATGCAGTGCTGGGGGTCTGACTTGGGGTTTCAGCATGCAGGGCGTGCCCTCTACCCCTCCGAACCATTTCCCTGGCCCCCTGAGGGAATTAAGATAACACAGTTACTTTGTTGCAGAAGAATTCGAATCTGATACTTTGATCATTAGACCCTTGGTTTTCTGTTTTCCGTGTAATTTTTCTGTGAAAGATGATTAGAAAAGTCAGTCTCTTCCTTTTCTTCTTTCTCCTCCGTTTTCATTTTTCTTCTTTCTCACTTTTGTTAAGAAGTAAAAAGTTTTAGCTCCCACATATCCATAGCTCTCACTGTATTACTGTCATCCCGTTGTTCATCGATTTAATCGAGCGGGCACCAGTAACGTCTCTATTACACTCAGCCCTGAGATTTTAGCAACCTCTCCTTACTCGTCTTTCCCAACGATTGGAGGCTCTTTCAGGGTCAGGGGAATGAGACCTATCGCTACTGTTTTTGGCATACCGAATACACCACGGGTAGCTTGCTATGCTCTGCTGTGTGGGCAGGATACCCTCAGTAGCTTGCCAGGCTCTCCGAGAGGGATGTATTTATATTTTACTGTATTTGGGATATGAATATGCCATGGGGAGCTTGCAAGACTCTCCCAGCGGGCAATAGACTCTTGGTAGCTTGTCAGATTCTCCAAGACGGAGAACAAGGCTATTAGATGTCGCGAGGCTGCTTTTCTAATCCATATCTTTAGTTTAAAAGATTCAGTTTCTCTTGGAGAAATTCTATTTTGTTGACCAAAGTGGTAGTACAGTACGTAGGGTGTCTGCCTTATATATGGCTGACTCTGGTTCAATACCCAGCACCTAGTATGGTCCTCTGAGCACTTTCAAGAGTGATCCACGAGTGTGGAGCCAGGAGTAAGCTATGAGCACTATCTGGTGTGCCTCCCACCCAACGAAACAAGAAAAAAATATTTTTGTTTTAGATCTTTTGGGAGACTGGAGCAATAGCACAGCGGGTAGGGCATTTGCATGCAGCTGACCGGGTTCAATTCCTTCGTCCCTCTCAGAGAGCCCGGCAAGCTGCCTAGAGTATCCTGCCTGCATGGCAGAGCCTGGCAAGCTACCTATGGCATATCTGATATGCCAAAAACAGTAACAACAAGCCTCACAATGGAGATGTTACTGGTGCCTGAACGAGCAAATCAATGAACAACGGGGTGACAGTGCTACAGTGCAGATCTTTTGGGATTATGCTTCAAAATATTATTCTCAAAGTAAATACTTAAGAGCCAAATTCCTGGTATATTTAGGAAAGTATACTTATCAGTGTGTTTGTAATAGAGGAATTTCCTGCAACAAAATAAAACATTGCATTATATATTATAGATATTGTCTGTGGGCTTAATTTCTGCAAAAATGTTAATAATCCTTTCATTGCTACATCAGTGAATATGTATGATATAACCATTAATGTATAAACAACCTCAAAATATATCACAAAGATGTCTTATGCTAAGTTCATTTTCAGGGTTTGACTAGATTTGGGAGTTGAGACTAAGTGTTAAACTCTGAATCTTTTCTTCTGGACTTTCTCTGAATCTTTTTTACTAGACTTTATTAGTTGGAAACATTTATGTGTATAATTTCAGAAACTATATTTTGATGTTCTCTTAAGCAAGAGAAAAATATAGCAAATGATGTGATGAACACTTAAATACCTGTTATCTAGAATTAAAAAATATTCAATTTATCTTTTTTTGAGTAGTGTGTTTATAAACAAATACAAAAATATACAGTAGAGATAATAGTACTGTCAATATTTTATTTCTGTTCTTTTGCTCAACTTCCTCTTTATAGAGTAAATTTAAAAAAAATTTTATTGAATCACCATGAGATAGTTACAAGCTTTCATGTTTGGGTTACAATCACACAGTGATCAAACACCCATCCCTTCACCAGTGCACATTCCCCACCACCAATATCCCCAGTATCCCCCCCTTTCCCACCCTCCCCCTGCCTCCATGGCAGACAATATTCCCCATACTCTCTCTCTACTTTTGGGCATTATGGCTTGCAGCATAGACACTGAGAGGTCATCATGTTTGGTCCATTATCCACTTTCAGCACACATCTCCCATCCCCACTGATTCTCCAGCCATCATTTTCTTAGTGATCCCTTCTCTAGTCCATCTGCCTTTTTCCTACCGCTCATGAAGCAGGCTTCCAGCTATGGGGCAGTCCCCCTGGCTCTTGTATCTATTGTCCTTGGGTGTCAGCCTCATGCAATGTTATTGTATAGAGGAAACTTTTGTACTTACTTCTTATAAAAATTCCTATTTCCTTAAAGAATTTATTGGAATTCTTATCAAGCATTTAAAGTATTACTAATTTTACTCAGTTACTAATATTTTCCACTTTTCAGATTACTTATTTTTAATGTTGCAAATGCATTTTATTTGAGATTCTGTCCTTTGGGGGGCGCACTGGATGGCACTTAAGGCTTTCTCCTGGGTCTGCACTCAGGCAACACTCCTGGTGGGGCTCAGGGGGCCGTAGAGGATGCTAGGATTGAGCTCTGTCAGCAGTGCGTAAGGCAAGCATCTTACTTCTTGTGCTATATCTCTGGAGTCCTTATTTGAGATTTTTATGTGGATACCTTTACAGTCTCTTTTTCTGATTTACTATTGCGTTGCAGTATTATTGAATTTCAAGAGTTCAGTCTCACCACTCTGTAAATCTCACCACTTCCACACTGAAGCCCCAGTGCTCTCCCATCCCTGGGAGCGCCCCTCTGGTGACCGCTACAGTTTTTACCAAGTCTAGGAGTTATTTTAGTTTCATGCTAGGGTTTTTTTTTTTATCTAGTTTATTTGCTTTAGTAATTCTGGTGACCTCCACAGTTTTTGCCAAGTATAGGAGTTATTTTAGTTTCATGTTAGTTTGTTTTTTCTAGCTTATTTGCTTTAGTAATATTTATGTATGAATGAAATTGTTTAGTAATTATCTTTTTCTTCTTTTTTCACTTAACAGAAGCACCTCAGGAGCCATTCATTTTGTACCAAATAGTTTGATTTATCTTCTATAAATGGCAAAGTAGTATTATATTGTGTACATATGTTTGTGTATATATATATATGTACACCATATATGTATGCATCACACACACAGTTTCTTTCTTTCTTTCTTCCTTCCTTTCTCTCTCTCTCTCTTTCTTTCTTTCTTTCTTTCTTTCTTTCTTTCTTTCTTTCTTTCTTTCTTTCTTTCTTTCTTTCTTTCTTTCTTTCTTTCTTTCCTCATTGTTTTTGGGTCACACCGCACTTTGCTCAGGGCTGACTCCAGGCTCTGTGCTCAGTGACCACTCCTGATGGTGCTCACATCATCGTATGTGGTGCTGGGGACCTCCTTGGACTGCTTCTCTGGCTCTCAAAATGGTTGTTTATATTTGCAATAAAGTAAGATTTTCCTAAAAAAGATTTCTGTAAATATTTCTGTAAGAATTACTGTGTCATTGGGGGCCAGATGATTTTACAGCAGATAGGTTGTCCTTGCATGTGGCTGACGCAGGATTGATCCCTGGCATCCCATTTGGTCCCCCGAGCACCACCAGGAGTAATTCTTGAGTGCAAAGCCAGAAATAGCTCCTGAGCATAGCTGGGTCTGACCCAAAAAGAAAAAAAAATTTCTGTGTCACAAAACCATGTTTGTTTTCATTTGCATGGCTTTTGAATTTCTTCTGTGATTTGTTTATTTTTTGCCCAGTTTTCTTCTGGATAGGTTGTGTGAGGACTCTATAAATGCTGTCTGATAATACTTTGAGTTTTTGTTTTTGGGTCACACCTGGTGGTATTTAGGGTTTATTCCTGGCTCTGTACTCAAGTATCACTCCTGACAGGCTTAGGGACCACGTTGGATGGCAGGATTTAACTGAGGTCAGCCTCATGCAAAGCAATAGCTTCTGTACTACTTTTCTGCCCCTGTACTAGTTTCTTTGTATTGTAAGTAATGTCTAACATGTGGCTTATCTTCCCACTTTATGGACAGATATTGCAGAATTTAATATGGTCAACTTCAAAGGAGTCTAAAGCTTATTGACACTAGTGTAGGCAAGAATTTACAAACTCCTGGGGCTGGAGCAATAGCTAGGGCGTTTGCCTTGCACTCGACTGACCCGGGTTCAACTCCCAGCATCCCATGTGGTCCCCTGAGCACTTCGAGGAGTAATTCCTGCAGAGCCAGGAGTAACCCCTGTGCATTGCCAAGTGTGACCTGAAAAGCAAAAAAAAAAAAAAAAAAAAAAGAATTTACAAACTCCTGAAGAGAAAGATGATCTCTATGAATTGGATTGGCTATTCTTAGAGCTCTCGTTTCCAATATAAATTTTATTTTTGTCTAATTTCAGTCCAGTCTGACTGAAATACCCATGGCGTATTTGATATGCTAAAAACAGTAACAACAAGTCTCACAATGGAGATGTTACTGGTGCCCACTCGAGCAAACCGATGAACAATGGGATGGCAGTTCTACCGTGCTAATTTTAGTAATGTTTGGTTCCACAAAAAAAATGGTGTTGGGATTTTATTTGAATGTGCATCCAATTTACAGATTATTTCAAGAAGAATTGGTATTAATGCAATATTGAGGTTGAAGGAATATGATATTTATTTATTTGTACCTCTATGTCTGACACAAATGTTTAGAAATTTTCTTTCTGGTACTTTGCTTTACCAGGTTCTCAGCTTAGCATTGGCTAACAGGTGCCCTCTCTTTTCAGTTGGTGAAAGACCTTCCCCATTATTTCCATGACCTTCACTTCTCTCTGCCCCACCTCCTCCTCTCTTTTTGCGGACATGTAGCAAGAATGAGGGCAATCAGGAGTCTCTCCAGCACCTTTCGAACTGCTACTTAATGAGCTTTATATATACACAGTCGGTCCGTTAACATCTGTTGCATGTGTAGTGCTGGGCCTCAGACTTCACAAGAACTGTTTTGCTTTAACTTTCTTGAAATTTAAAGAAATTTAAATTTAAATTTCATTGGAACCTACTCTACTTTTGCGAGTGTTGCCTGGGAATCCTAGTCTTGCACTAATCAGGTAGGGGGTTCATTTCCACGGCCAGGAGCCACTCTCCACTTGACTTTCCTTTCTGCGTTGCTTGTAGGTTAGCTCTAGTCATCATTGTCGAGTCCTGTGAAATGGTGAAGACAGGAGTCAGATTACTGTGTTGAATAGGAGCGATACAGTTGGCACTAACAGCTGTGCAGTGGGCACGGACTGGGCTGTCTGCTCTCAGATAGGTCTGCTCTGTTCTCTTCCACGTCAGTCCTGTCTTCTGGCTCTTCTTCCCTTTCGTTTGCCCCGACCAGACAGGGAGCTTTGTGAAAGCGGGGTGGATACCCCTTCATCTCTGTGTTCAGCGGCTCGCGTGTTACCTGGCACACAGTAGCTGCCAGTTTTATGAATATGTTGATAAAGCTGTTTCAGGCCCTCCCCCTCTACCAATTGCGCGCGTGCCTGTTTGCATGTGTGAACACATGTACGTTCCTATAGCTGGAGCATCTGTGTCCCCAAGCTGCCGTGCCATCTGGATGGAATAGTACACAGTACCATAAAGGATTAGTTCCACCCCCCCCACCCCCGCACTTCCCCTTCAGTCTGGCATGAGTGAAGAAAAAGTTATTTAAGAACAGATATTTAATCTCTGTAGTTTATCATATCATAGCTGGTTTGATTTGTGTGCAGCTGTGGTATTTTTCAGAATACATAGAGAGAAGTGACTTCTGTCAAGATCATGAAATAAGGTATCTGAAAAGTTAGCTCTGATTCTTCTTCAGTGATAGGAAAATTAAAGTTTTATAGATGTGCTTTTAAATTTGAAAATTAAATGTGCTATAAGTACCATCTATGATATAGGAAGAGGGACTAAAAAAAGCTCATTTCTTGAGTAGAGAATTATACTATTAATATAAACATGTGTGTTGCACTTTGAACAGAGGAAAATAATACACTCTGTTGTGGTCTTTTGGGGATTTGTTGAGTTCTTACTCTGAAACAAAATTTTTATTTGTATTATAGTTTTAGGTACTTTTTTTGGTGGTGCTGGCACCAAACCCAGGGCCTGACGTATACAAGGCTAAGAACTAATTTTTAAAGATAAAATTTATGAATCACATTTCTAATTAAAGAAAAACACTGTGATTATATTTGGAAATGTAGATCAAAGCTTTTTTATGAGAAGAATTTATCTGTTATTTACTTTGGATTTTGGCTCACATCTAGCGATGCTTAGGGGTTACTCCTGGCTCTGCACTCAGGAATCACTCCTGGAGGGGCTCAGGGTACCATATGGGTTGCTGGGGACCTAGCTGGGGTTGGCCACATATCAATTAAACAACTTACCTACTGTATAATCTCTATGGTCCCTAGTTCTTTTTTACTGGAGAAATTTCAAAAAAACTTAAAAAAGATGGGAGGTGCCAGGGGCTAGCAAATAGACTTTGAAAGTAATATTTTTTTTATGGAAAATTTGAACTGTTTTCATAAAATAGTTATGTTGATTCCCTTGTGCCTGTAGTTTTGTTTCAACAATCAACTCATAATTAATCTCATTTAATGTATTTTTTTTTAAATTTATTTTATTGAATCACCATGTGGAAAGTTACAAAGTTCTCAGGCTTATGTCTCAGTTATATAATGCTCAAACACCCGTCCCTTCACCAGTGCCCATATTCCACCACCAATAGAAACAAACAAAAAAACCCCCCAAAAAACCCAGTATACATCCCACCCCTCACCCCCCAACCCCCCCCGCTGCGTGACTGATAATTTCACTTTCTTTTCTCTTTACCTTGATTACATTCCATATTTCAACACAAAACTCGCTATTGTTGCTGGAGTTTCAACACAGACTCGCTATTTTTGTTGGAATTTATCCCCCAAGAATACAGCTCTATTGACAAGGAAATATTTGATAATAAGTTTTCCACTGATGAGAATGAAGAGATAAAAAGTCGCATGGCTGACTTTTTTTTTTACAATTTCTGTATTATAGTAATTAAGTCCAGGGAGATTTAAGTTGGAAATTGAATCATTTCCCTTCCTGGAGCAGCATGGAGCAAAAGCTTAGTTCACAGTCTGCATACATGGTTGCAAGCACTCGCTGGAACCCCAAGTCATAAAGCTGGCTCTGGCTCCTGCTCGTTACACATCCACACGGCTGTGCAAAGGCATGGCCACCCGGGTCGAGACTCCATTTAATGTATTTTTTAGCCATTCCTCCACACACACCTGTTTCTGGATTATTTTGAAGTAAATCCTAGAGGGAAGACATGTTATTTTATTATTTCAAGATGCATCCGTAGGGGCTGGAGAGATAGTACCGTGGGTAGGACTCTCGCCTCGCACATAGCTGTGCTGAGTTTGATCCCCTGCTCCCCACCTGGTGCCCCGAGCCTCACCAGGAGTGATCCTTGAGTGCAGAGCCAGTATTGAGCCCTGAGCAAAACACTAGTTGTGCCCAAAAACTCCAAAATAAATAAATTAAAGTGCATTTATAAAATGAACAAAAAGGCTTGAAACCGTTGTCATATGTGAAGGTAATTAACAATAACTTATTGTCTTCAGCTTTCTCAAATGCTTTTAAAAAAATATGTTGATTTATTCTCCATTTACTCCTCTCATGCTCTCTGCATGTGTGCTCTAAAGAGAACAGGTAGTTTAATTTGTAGTTTCTTACTGTGTAAATTATTTTAGATTTCCCATTGTTTAGTTGCCATTGTAATAGTGTTTATGTTACTTTTGTCAGCTGTATTTTTTTCAGATTAGTAGTTAGACCTATTGGAATAATTTGTTATAGATATATACTTTTTTCTCTTTGTTTGAAACTATTTTAGTTTAAAAATAATCATTTGAACAGAATGAGTGCTCTAGGCAAGTAATACTCCTACTATTAACTTGACTTTAAACCTAAATTTTTTTTTGCCCTGGTGACTGGGTTAATTATGTTTTAGTTTTGAGGATTGGTCTAGGGTACCAGCAGCTCAAGTAAATTGCTTCAGGCATTCTCTCAAAATTTATTGCCTCCCATTTGCTGTGATGTAAATGTGTTGGAGACACATATAAAATCAGTAGGCAAAAGAATTTGAGTGAAGGCTTGTACAGTGTTTAAGTGAATAATGTCTATTTTGATACCTATGAACTTTGAGATTTTGAGTTGGCTAAATTCCATGGTGAAACCAAGGAAATTTTTTTGCAGCTCTGAAAATTTTAGGTCTCAGAGTATGTGGTAGAGATAAATACGGAAAAAAAATTCTGAGTCAGCCTGGTTCAAAAGCAAGTGTTAGCAAGTATCCCCTCCATTAAGGGGAGAGCTGTTGCCAGATCCCACACTCGGGTTATCAGTTATCTGGAACGATAACTGAGGGAGGTAACAGATTTTTCTGTTGTTTTCTGTTTACCACAAAGTTAGTGACTTACCCCAAATTGATGATCTTCCAGTTGAGATGACAAGTTTAGAGTCTTCCCACGTGCTAGTGGGTGGGGCTTTGTTCTGTCCTAAAGAATCCTTTTTCTCGATCACGTGGTGTCTAGTCTAGAGTCTATCCAGCTTCCCTGGCATATGGCCCCTTTAGTCTCAGAGTGACCCTGGAGGTCAGTTCTCACCTCAGTCTTTGGAGGTCAGTTTTCACCTCACATCATGCTGAGACCGGCTTTCCTGCCTCCCTCTTGTTTTAAGGACACTTAGATCTTTTTTTATTTTTAACTTTTACCACTTGGATAATCCAGGGTGATTTACCTGTGGATCACGCTGCATCATACGTACAGGGATTATGTGGACATCTTCGGTGGTTTAGTAGAGGTCATATACTGCTTTCTTCACTAAGATAGTTCTTTGGACTACCCTGAGTGGACATTTAGGGACAATACCGAGAGCTCGTGGAGTTCTTGTATTTATCAGTATGTTAACACTGAACAATTAACAGGACAGTAGAGTTGAGTCAGTCTTTCGATATCTCGAATGAACTTTACGAAGTGTTTTTTAACCATTTGGTTCCTTTCAGTCTTTTTTTCCATTTGCCGTATTTTTTCTGTTGGCTTGGTCTAGAAAAAGGTCAGTACCAGTTTGTGTGATGATAATGCACCCTTTTTTGACAAAATTGGAGCCTGGTCATGAATTATGCACATTTTATGTAACAGGAGATTGATAATTGTTTGTGTGCCTTGCAGTGCAGATCATGTGCATAAAGCATTCCGAGGACACGAACCTGCTCCAGGGTTTCCCCCACCATCAGTGGGAGTGAGTTTCCAGATCCCATGGAAGGGACTCAGTGTAGACAGTGGACTCTGCAGTATCTCTTCTGCTTCTCTGTTGCCTAATTGTGAATGAGTTGTTTTCTCAAATAACTCAGTAATAATTGCAGTGCTCCTTTTAACATATCAGAACTTTTACTTTAATTTTTTTGACAAGTGATGATGACACATAATTCTCTGCCATATTAGCCAGACATAACTTTGGAGAAAAACAGAATGGTTGTGTGGTGCCTGTATCTTAAAAATCATAAATTTGAATGCTGTTCTAAGCTGTTACCTAAGCTTCAGTGATTTTTTTTAATAGCTCAATTTTTTTTTAAATTTTATTGAATCACCATGTGGAAAGTTACAAAGTTCTCAGGCTTATGTCTCAGTTATACAATATTCAAACACCCACCCCTTCACCAGTGTCCATATTCCACCACCAAAAACCCCAGTATACTTCCCGCCCCCGCCCCCTACCCCCAACTGCGTAACTGATGAATTTCACTTCATTTTCTCTTTACCTTGATTACATTCCATATTTCAACACAAAATTCACTATTGTTGTTGGAGTTTCCCCCCAAGAAAGACATCCCTACTACCAAGGAAGCATTTGATAATTAGTTTTCCATTGCTTAGAATGAAGAGATATGTAGTCCCACTGCTGCAAGTACATAACTCTTTGTTTTTTTTCTTTTCCCTTTTTTTTTTTCTCATTTCCCCTTCCCGCGCCTCATAATATGGTGGACGCCATGCCGTGTTTCTCCCCGAAAATGGGAAACAACCGGGAAAGAGGGATATTTCCTCTTCTCAGCTGGCGTGGGGGCTATGGCTTAGTTCACAGTCTAGAGAAATGGCTGCTACTTTGATTACCTTCAGTATTTCAACAAAAAACTTACTGTTATTGTTTGGAGTTTCCCCCCAAAGTCATACCTGCTATAAAGGAACCGTTTCACATTGCTGACAATTAAGAGATGTTAAGTCTCTTGTTAAGTTGGATTTCTGTATAAAGTCCAGGGAAAATTCTGCCAGAAATTGCATAGCCCAGCTCACAGTCCCAGTGTATTGCTGTAAGGAGCCGTATAGCTCAATTTTATTGTCATTCAGCTTTTTTTTTTTCTTTTTGGGTCACAATTCTTTTTGGCGATGCACAGGGGTTACTCCTGGCTCATGCACTCAGGAATTATCCCTGGTGGTGCTCGGGGGACCTTATGGGATGCCAGGAATTGAACCCGGGTTGGCCGCGTGCAAGGCAAATGCCCTACCTGCTGTGCTATTGCTCTATCCCCTGTCATGCAGCTTTTTTTGATGTGTTGCAATATTTTAACTTTCAGCGTATGTTTGACCTTTCTTCTCATTGCCAGGCTGTTGATTAATTGACCTCAATTTGTTGGTGAAATATAATGGGAAAGGGAGCCAGTCAAAATGAGGAGCTCATCTACAAAAAAAACTGTCTTGTTTCAATCTAGTCATTATCATATAGTTCTGTGCCATCCATAGCACTCACAGCTGTGGTTTCCTTCAAGCATCTGTAATTGTGCCCTCTTGGCATCTGATGTAGCACTGTCATTAATCTTGGCAACTGGCTGAGGTGACCCACCTGCTTGCTAGAGTTGGTGCTGACAGTCTCTTTCATTGTTAGTGGCCAAATGTAGAGCCTGCGCACGCTCACACACACACACATGCATGCGCACGTGTGCTCCCTTCTCATTTTTAAGTTCCCACAGGATTTTAGGTAATGTTTAAGCTTCACTAAGCTCTGTGTAAATGAAGGTGAAATTCGAATTGAAAAACCAACATTGGGATGTTTCCTTTAAAAGATGTAGGGGCTGGAGCGATAGCACAGCGGGTAGGGCGTTTGCCTTGCACATGGCCGACCCAGGTTCAATTCCCAGCATCCCACATGGTCCCCTGAGCCCTGAGCACCGCCAGGAGTAATTCCTGAGTACAGAGCCAGGAGTAACCCCTGTGCATCACCGGGTGTGACCCAAAAAGAAAAAAAAATGTATCTCTTGAATTTTATGATAACTTTACCTTTTTTTTTCCTTGTGAAGGCTATTATTTCTATTTTCTTTGTGTTGATGTGCCTTGTTCATATTTTAAATTTATTTTGTTTTTCTCTGTTTCAGACTTTTGTTGGTTGGTGGATGTGAGACTTCTGAAATGGGCATTTCAAAAGCTTCAAGCTGTGGCCTTTCTGCCTGGCGAGTTCTTTCAGGATCACCGTATTATAAGCAAGTTACTAACAGTGGAGAGAGGGTGACTGCAGTAAGTATTTCAGTGATGGCATTTCTCTTTGCTGGCAGGTCTCTGATAGACAGACCTTAAGTAAGATGTTCCAACTATTTGTCCTTTCTGAGAATAGTGACTTAATGCTAATGAAGGTGCAGTTTTTCTTTTAAGCGCCAAATTTGTCTAAAGATTATTATACTTAATTTTATTTCTTTTTTGAGACAATAGTAGTCATCTTTTTACATTGCTTTTTTACATATTGACATTTATTAAGCACCTTCTTTTGCTAGCAGTTCTTCAGTTCTGTTACGTGTAACTCACTTGATTTTCTACAGCCCTTTGGTATTGGTATGGTTACCAGCCTGTTCTACTGGAAAGGGAAAAATATTTGTATAAGTTCCTGGGTCAGCAGCTAGTAAGTGGCAGGGTTAATACAAGGCGCTGGAAGGAGTCCCTAATTCAGCTACTTTCCTACCATGACACTTTTCTTATGTCTTGTTCTATTTTTTAAACTGATTATTTATCCAACCATTTATTCTCCAGTCAAGCTTTTTTCTTGTATTAGGCTCTCCTTTATATTTCAACTTAAAAATATCCACATAGGGGGCTGTAGTGATGGTACAGCCAATAGGGCCATTTGTCTTGCATGTGGCTGACCTGTGTTTGACCCCCAGCATCCCATACGGTCCCCTGAGCACTGAGTCAGGAGTAATTCTTGAGCATTATTGGGTGGGACCCAAAAAGATAAAAAAAAAGTCATATTAACAGCCAATGAAAAATTTTTATATTTCACTGCATTATGACATGAAAATGTGTTCTCTATTTTTCTAGTATGTACTGTTGGTCCTACAGATAAGCAAATGTAGCTAAATATGAGTTGCTGACCCAGGTGAAGACTATATTGCTGCTCCCTTCTGTAATCACTTCAGTTCGTCACAAACTGGAGTGTTCATTAAAATTAAAGTTTGAAGGGGAAAAGAGGAACTGGACAAATGGGGAGGGCACGGGGAGAAATGCCGTAGGCAAGCCATGCGAGCCCTTGAGGATGGGGTCGTGGAGTCTGCTGGGCACAGAGGTCCGGGCAGGGGACCTTAGAGTCCTGTAGTGTTCCATGGAACCCTGGTCAGTGTTGGCTTCTTTGGGGTTTCTATGGGTGTTTTTGCTCTTTCCTGAAGCATGGAATCTCTCCTACTCTGTATGATTCTTCCCACTCTGACCAGAATGAAGCTTTGCTACTGGAATCTCACAGTAGGAAATTGCTTGTCCTCGAAAAGAATAAGTGGCTCTGCACTCAGGAATTACTCCTGGCGGTGCTCGGAGGACCATCTAGTATGCTGGGAATCAAACCCAGGTCGGCCGCATGCAAGGCAAATGTCCTACTGGCTGTGCTGTTGCTCCAGCTCCAAGTGGGGAGAATTTTTTTAAAATTTATTTTTAATTGAATCACTGTGAGATACACAATTACAAAGTTGTTCTTGATTGGGTTTCAGTCATACAATGTTTCATTATCCTCCCCCCCTCTATTGCAGGTACTTTTTCTTTGGCAGGTACCTCCTCCTTCCCCTCCTCCTCCTCTTCCTCCTCTTCCTCCTCCTCTTCCCTCTCTTTCTCCTCTCTCTCTCTCTCTCTCTCTCTCTCTCTCTTTCTCCCCCCCCCCACTCTCCCACACCCCTTCTGTCTCCCTCTACTCCATCCTCCCCCTCCCCTTGTGGGCATTCTGGCTTGCAACACAGATACTGAAAGGTTATCATGCATATTCCTTTTGCACTCAGTCCTTGTCCAGAGTGATCGTTTCCAACTTTTATTGTCATAGTGGTCCCTTCTCTGTCCTGACTGCCCTTTGCCCACCCCATCAACTTGTGGCAAGCTTCCAACTATGGGCCAGTCCTCCTGGCTCCTGTTTTTTCTGTCCTTGGACTGAGCCTCATACTATGTTCTTTTGTACCCCATAAATAAGTATAGACATTATCTGTCTTTTCCTCTCCTTCTGACTCATTTCTCTCAGCATGGTATTCTCCATGTCCATCCATTTATAAGCACATTTCATGGCTTTCATTTTCCCCTGTGACTGTGTAGTGTTCCATTGTGTGGTTGTACCATTGTTTCTTTATTCAGTCATCTGTTCTTAAGCAGTCGTGTTGTTTCCAGATTCCGGCTATTGTGAATAGGGTTGCAATGAACATAGGAGTGCAGATGGTGTTTAGACTGTGTTTTTGGGCCCCTAGGGTATATTCCCAGAAGTGGTATTGCTGGGTCTGTGGAAGTCGATGTGGAGGTCTCGTTCTGTTCAGCAGGGAGAACCCTTCGTAGGGTGCAGCCGAAAGAACAGAAGCAGAGCCCGGAGGAGGGAGAAAAGGCATTTATTCTATGGCAGTTACAGTATTTATACCTCCCTGTTGGGAGGAGGTGGTGCCAGGACCCCCAACAGAAATGCAGGGTGTGACACGGGATTTAGCTAGTAGTAAACAAATGCTGATAGGATAAGATCAGTAAGATTAGGAGTGGCAACCTTTACTAGGTGTGGCATGGGGTTAGCTAGTGATTAAACAAATAGTGACAGGATAAGATCAGTAAGGTAAAATGGCTCCCTACATCTCCCCCTGTTTTGTTTTAAATTAAATGTGGTCAGGGGAGGCATTGTCCGGTATCCCTTGTGACATAAAGACTCCATTTTTGCAGGGAGAGGAAGGAAAGGATGATCGGGTCTTTGCAGGGGGCTCCTCATAGGCCCCATCAATCCTTGGTTTTGGAGTAACCTCTAAGCTATACCGGAATACCTCGCAGGGAGCCGGGCTGGGGTATCAGCCCTCCCTTGCAGTGCTTTGCCTGGCAACCTGATCCACAAGAATAAGTCCTTGGGAGCCCGGCATCCTCAAGGTAAAGAACTGGGGGAAGATGAGGTCCTACAAATCAAGCCAAAGATCCTTAAACACTCGAAAATCTCATTTGTTACTCTAAGATATTAACCCAGCCCTGGACCCACAGTAGCACTTGCTGTAGAGTGTCCAATTGTTGCTCAACATCATGGTTGACAGTAGCCTGCATTGTCCTAAGGTGGTAAGAGTCATTTTGTCATGTTTAGACGAAGTTGTGTGTCTGGACCGAGGCTTGAAGAACTATTCCTGCAACAGCATCAGTGGTGGTTACAGCAATGAGTCCAGGATAGCTGCGATCAGAGGCCCAAGGAATTGTCAGGAGTGCCGGAGCAGTTGTGTCAGGTCTTCAGTCAGGAGCCCTTTATCGGGGGAGTGTTGCCATTCTCTGGTCAGGTTCACTGGTAACCATATGCGATCTGGCCTTTAATAAAATTATACTGTGGGGAGAATCTTGGATTGACAGGTAAATAATGCACAATCACCAGAAAAGAAAAATCTTTTTGTGAGTGATCAGAGGTAGTATGAATTTGGGACTTGGTATGAATCCAAGTCTGAAAGTGAAGAGGGAGACAGGGAGGCACTCCAATGCAGACAGGATCAAGTGAGTATCCTAGAGAAAAAATTAAAAGGTGTTTCTTTATTCGGCAGCTGAGGCATCTGTGAATCCCATGCAGGGGGTAAAAGAAAGGAATTGTTAGCCCAGATACTGGGTCCTGGCATGGTCCAATCTACAACCTGTAAAAGTGGAGGGTGAGGAATGTAAGTCCAATAGATATGTTTAGCTTACTAGAATTCAAGAGGATTTCAACTGTTAATAACTATTAATGTTCTCCCAATATGAAATCTAGATTGAAAAATTCAATTTCTTTGTAGGCGCCACATTCTGATTAGAAATCTTTGTTTAGACCTGATCTAGCAAGCTCCAAAGATACTTAGATCTTTTAAATTGCTGGGCTCCATATCACTCTGACCTCCCTTGATTTTGTTTGCCCGAATCTAAGAATTACTGACTTTAAACTAGCTCTAATACTCGAGTGTTCCACAGACAGAGACAGACAGTCAGACAATAAACATCACACATGTGCACAAATATATACTTGATCGATCAATCTGACCCCTCAAGAATGGCAGGAAAAAAACTGATAGACTGAGAAAGGAAAGAGCAGTCCCCAGGGCAAAGTGAGCCCTGTCGGCCGATTGGGAACATAGCTCCCTGTTTCTCTGCCTGAGCAGCCAGTTTCCTGCTTGTTGAAAAAAACGGGTCAAGAAAGCACTTTTGTTGATATAAGCTGGCAAAACCTTCTCAAAGTTGTTGAAAAGTAAGCAGAACTAAGAAAGATGAGACAATTGCACACACACTAGGAGCACACGCACAAATCTTACTCCTGTACACGCTCGGACTGGTCCTTCTTTCACGCGGGTGCGCACCCCACTCACCACATTCACACTGAGACTCCCCATCCTGCCCTACGGGCATCATCTTCGGTCTTGAAGTAACGCTGGTTCCTGCTCCAGCCAGGCCAAGTCTGAATAACTGTTCTGTGAGCGAGACCACTAGTTGGTCACTCCCGACGCGGCTGACTGAGCAGAAGCAAGTTCCTGGGCAGTGGCAGAAGGGACACTGTCCTCAGAGGATTCATTTATTCTCGGGGTGGAAGTCGGTTCAGCCAGAGCAGGTGTGTCGACCTGCCTTATCAGTCGTTTGGGGAGCCAGCGGGCTACACTATCAGCAGCATCAAATATGCAGGCTGATCCTCGGCCCCATATAAGGACTGGATCAGGGCCCTTCCATAGACCACTCAGAGGGTCTTTCCACCTTACTTTTGCATAAGTGTGGCTGGTGGAAGTATGCCAAAAACGGTCCGCTGCGCTGCGACCTTCTTTGTCCAGTTTAAGAAAGTTCATGACAAACAAAGTGTGAGATAGTAACGTCTTAGGGGAAAGTGAGGCTGGGTACAGTTCCTTTTCTGTCCGGAGCTTTTGAATATATGTTTTAAGAGTGAGATGGGCTCGCTCCACTATCCCCTGCCCTTGAGGGTTATAGGGGATCCCTGTATGATGGGAAATCTGCAGCTTCTTACAAAAATGCTCAAACTTTTTTCCAGTGTATCCTGGACCATTGTCTGTTTTTATTAGCTGTGGTTTGCCCAGTACAGAAAAGCAGTGCAAGACATGAGCAATGACATTTTTTGAGGCCTCTCCAGTCTGGGCTGAGGCGCAAATAAACCCACTAAAGGTATCAATAGTCACATGCACATATTTAAGCTGCCCAAAGGAAGGAATATGAGTGACATCCATTTGCCAGATGGCATTAGGGACTAGTCCTCGGGGATTGACCCCTAAGTGAGGCACGGGTAGAAGGGATACACAGGAAGGGCACTGGTGCACAATCTGCCGTGCCTGCTCATGCGTGATTTTAAACATAAGGCGGAGAGTTTGAGCATTCAGATGGTGAAGGGCATGTGCAGTTGTGGCCTCCTGCAGCGGATCTGCTTGTAGAGTTAGCGCTGTGAAAGATCGGGTGGCCAAATCTGCCAAGTGATTACCTGCCGCCAGTGGCCCAGGGAGGTTAGTGTGGGCACGGAGATGACCTATGAAAAATGGAGCTCGCCGGGAGCGAATATACTGTTGGATTTGCAAAAACAATGACGTTGCAGGGGAGGAGGGTTTTATGTAACTAATAGTCTCCAGTAATGGTATAGAGAAGGCCACATAGGCACTATCCGTGTATAAATTGAAAGGAAGAAGGGAAAATTTTTTAAAAACCATTAGAACAGCTGTGAGTTCAACCAGCTGAGCAGAGGACTCCTTTGTGGAAAAGGAAACAGTCTCACCCTCACAGGCATAGGCGGCCTGGCCATTAGAAGATCCATTAGTGAAAATCACTTTAGCCCCAGGGATAGGGCTGGTCTTAGTGACAACAGGAAAAACCCATTGATGTAAAGCCATAAATTGTATCAACTTATTGGGGGGATAATGATTATCTAAAATTCCTGAAAAGGAAGCGCAGGCGATGGGCCAATCATCAGTATTTTGAAGAAGCCAATCTATCTGTTCCTTATTGTAGGGTTGAATAACAGAAGCCAGTTCAAAACCAAAGTGTCTGCGAGAGAAACCCCTTCCTTCAATAATTAAGGATGCCACTAAGAGATAGTAGGGTACAAGAACTTTCTTTGGTGTGGCAGGAAGGTGAATCCAAGAAACAGGGTTTTCCTGCCAAATTAAGCCTGTAGGAGAATGAGGAGTAGCGAAGATAAGGAGGTGAAAAGGGCGCTGATAATCTAGAGAGCAAACAAAGTGACCTTCAATCGCTTTTTCTATGAGAACTAGGGATTCTCGGGCTGCTGGTGTCAGACTCCGAGGGGAAGAAGGGTCAGCATCACCGCGCAAAAGGTCATACAGGGGCATAAGGTCTCCTTTGGTAAGTTTCAGATAGGGACTGAGCCATGTAATATGCCCAAGCAGTTGTTGAAAATCATGTAGTGTCTTTAATGAAGTAAGCTTCAGCTGAGTTTTTTGCAAAAGTACACAGGACCCCTCAAGACGAAATCCAAGAAAGGTATAAGGGTCAGCGATCTGAATTTTTTCGGGGGCAATTTGAAAGCCAGACTGAGTAAACGCACGGATCACCTGATTGCAACAGAGCATAGTGGCCTGTGGGTCAGATCCAGCAAGCAGTATATCATCCATATAATGGATCATATAGATGTCGGGCCATTGTGCCCTAATGGGAGCAAGAATTTGAGCCACAAATTTTTGGCTGTCGAATTCACGGAAAAAGTGAGTATTTCTGAGGGTCGCCTTTCTCTTGGCACACACCGTGGTGCGGGAATGGCCTACTTACCCTCTGATTCCTCCATCCCTACCTACTCCTGGGAATCCCCAGTTATTTGCATCCTTTGTCTTGCTAATTTTATTTGGATCTTAAATGAGATTTTTAAGGCGAGAAAAAGTCAGCCATTTTCAGAGATTCAGCACCGTGTTTCCGAAATTGAGATTTTTTTGAGGAAAAAGTATGAGAGTTCAGAGGCTTCCTCAGTCTTTGGGGATGAGGCACCCCCCATGCAGGGGACTGACTCCTCAAATTCTACTACCATAGGCTCTGACCATCCTGCTCCCTTATCTAAGCCCTCCCGCGCAGAGGCACCTCCGAGACTATCCTGTGACTTCTGATATCCCCGATCCCTCTCCTCCGGAACTTAAATCCTTGCCCCTGGAGGACAAGGCTACCCAGGTAGATGAGGAGGAGAGTTGTAAACTGGAGGACAAGGCTACCCAGGTAGATGAGGAGGAGAGTTGTAAACTGGAGGACAAGGCTACCCAGGTAGATGAGGAGGAGAGGTGTCAGCCGTCAGCTCCACCACTCCATTATCTGTCCCATGACACTGCCTTTTTTAATCCCCCATACGCCAGTGAGGCAGCCCGCCAGCTTGCCCAGGACACCACCGCCTTATGCGCAGTTCCCCAACAGAAACAGGAAAATGTCCAACTTTTGACTGAAATAAGGCAGCTGGTTCAGGAACTAGTGAGTGCCCTGCAGCCTTCTGCCCTCTCCCAAGAATCTAGTGCAAATTCGGTCTCCTCCGCCCTGCCACGCTCTAGCTTCAAAACCTATGGCTGCCTTCCCCGTTACCAGGTCCCATTCTCGGACCCCCAAATACCCCACCTCTGCCACGGCTCCACCTGATGATGATCCCTCAGACAGAGAAGTTGAGGAGGCCGATCAGCCTGAGGAAGGGGCACATTCCCAAGAGGAAAATTCCCCTCAGGACGTAGCTCCACAGGCACCAATCCGCCAAAGCTATCGTAGATTGAAATTTGAAGACCTGAAAGATTTAAAGGCTGCTGTCTCTTCTTGCGGCCCCACTGCTCCTTTTACGCTTGGCCTTTTGGACTCCTTTTGTGAGGGATGGCTCATGCCGAACGACTGGTTCTCAGTCGCTAAGGCTGTCCTGAGTAGGGGAGACTATCTCTTGTGGAAAGCAGATTATTTAGAACGATGCCAAGAAATGGCGCGCCGCAACGTCGAGGCAGGAGGCTCTTCCTCATCCTGGATCTTTGCTAAATTTCAGGGTCAGGCACCCTTTGATTCTAATGAGGTGCAGGCTCAATTTCCCCCAGGGCTACTTGCCCAAATACATGTGGCTGCCCTCCGGGCCTGGAAGGCACTTCCCTCTAAAGGGTCGGTGGTAACATCCTTAGCCAAGGTTCATCAGGGAGCTAACGAGCCCTATAGTGATTTCATAGGGCGCCTCACGGAGGCGGCTGAAAAACTTATGGGAGGCGAAGAGACGGATAATGAGCTGATCCGCCATTTGGCCTATGAGAATGCTAATCCCATCTGCCAGGCCACACTCCGCCCCTATAAGCGTGGGAAGACCCTCTCAGAATACATTCGGCTATGCTCCGAGGTGGATCCCACCACCCAAAACATAGGGCATGCTATAGGGGCTGCCTTCAAACAGTTCTCTATTCAACCATCGAACAGTCAGAACAAGCTGTGCTTTGGCTGTCGGCAGCCTGGACATTTCTTAAGAAACTGTCCCAATAAAAAATCGTGGCCCAGACCTAGAAGTCCTTGCCCTAAGTGCAAACAGGGTTTCCACTGGTCGTCAGAGTGCCGCCAGAAGGCCAGGCCGGGAAACGATACAGGGCCAGCCCCAGGGCCCCCAGTCCTCTCCCTCTCCCGTGTCTGGGGCACCTCAGAATCATGGGCCGTTCAACCCATCGGCGTCCAGCCCCCAATTCGCTCCCTCTCCCATGACCAGGGCAACTCAAAATCATGGGCTGTTCAACCCATCGGCACCCAACCCCTCTGCAGAGCCATCCCATACTCAGCCGGATTGGATCTCTGTGCCACCTCCCGCACAATATTAGTTAAAGAACAGGGTCCCCAGATAGTGTATGTCAACGCCTGTGGCCCTTTGCCATCTGGAACTTTTGGCCTAATTATTGGGCGAGGCAATATGCTCCCTCAGGGCATGCAAGTACTCCCCAGGATTATAGATGCTGATTTTCAAGGGCAGATTGGAGTAGTAGTTGAATCACTCTCCCCATTTTCAGTCTTGGACGCTGGCGCGCGGCTAGCACAGCTAATACTCATTCCAATAACAACAGTACAAAAACCACCCCC
Organism: Sorex araneus; assembly: GCF_027595985.1. Taxonomy (NCBI): domain Eukaryota; kingdom Metazoa; phylum Chordata; class Mammalia; order Eulipotyphla; family Soricidae; genus Sorex; species Sorex araneus. The sequence goes on along the minus strand of NC_073313.1, from coordinate 350,486,865 downwards.
AATGTCAGAGACTTTTGCATTTTTTGCCCAACGCATTCTTAATCACAAGGGCCTGATGACTTTAGAGATCAACGGGAAGGAGTTTTTAGGTCTGATTGACACTGGTGCGGATGTAACAGTCATTGCTGAAAAAGACTGGCCAAAAAGGTGGCCCCTCACCCCCTCACTGACTCACCTTCAGGGTATAGGTCAATCCCAAAACCCTATGTTAAGCTCATTTCCGCTTGATTGGCGCACCAAGGAGGGAAGATCTGGGATGGTACGCCCCTATGTTCTGCCCGGGCTCCCACTCAATCTCTGGGGCAGGGATATTCTTTCACAAATGGACCTTATACTAATTGATGCCAAGGGCCTAGACATGCTCCTTGCAGCAAGTTATTCTCCTGGAAAGGTTCTAGGAAAATACCTCCAGGGCACGCCTGCGCCGCTAGCCCTCGACCCAGTGAAAAATGACCGCACAGGCTTAGGTTTATTCTCAGTAACTGCCACTGCTCCTCCTGCACCCCATACGGATAAGATCATATGGAAGTCCAATGAGCCTGTATGGGTGGACCAGTGGCCGCTTCCCACTGAAAAATTACAGGCCGCCAGGTTGTTAGTGCAGGAACAACTCGCGGCGGGACACATAGAACCCACCTCTTCCCCCTGGAACACACCCATTTTTGTTATAAAAAAGAAAAATGGCAGTTGGCGACTGCTACAGGATCTTCGAGCAGTAAATAAAACCATGGTCATTTTCGGGGCGCTTCAACCTGGACTGCCGTCCCCAGCAGCCATCCCTTCAGAAATGTATAAGATAGTACTCGATTTAAAAGACTGCTTCTTCTCAATTCCCTTGCATCCTGATGATCGCCCACGTTTTGCCTTTAGTTTGCCAGCTATTAATTATAAAGAGCCCATGCAACGTTTTCAATGGAAGGTTTTACCCCAGGGAATGGCAAATAGCCCCACGTTGGGTGCCAGGTGTGGAAGTCGATGTGGAGGTCTCGTTCTGTTCAGCAGGGAGAACCCTTCGTAGGGCGCAGCCGAAAGAATAGATGCAGAGCCCGGAGGAGGGAGAAAAGGCATTTATTCTATGGCAGTTACAGTATTTATACCTCCCTGTTGGGAGGAGGTGGTGCCAGGACCCCCAACAGAAATGCAGGGTGTGGCACGGGATTTAGCTAGTAATAAACAAATGCTGATAGGATAAGATCAGTAAGATTAGGAGTGGCAACCTTTACTAGGTGTGGCATGGGGTTAGCTAGTGATTAAACAAATAGTGACAGGATAAGATCAGTAAGGTAAAATGGCTCCCTACAGGTCAAATGGAAGCTTAATTTCTAGTATTTTGAGGACTGTTCATATTGTTTTCCAAAAATCGCATTACAAATTGAATGCTCTGTTGTAGGATTAACTTCTTGAAGTGCTGCAAGTATATTTTAATCATGTTAGTAGCTTTTAAATATATCTTGCAGTTAAACTTACAATCACTGTACATTGTCTTTCCTTACTTCACAGTAATTTTTAAATTATAGGATTAATTCTTCTTGTCACATGGCAGATCTTGTTCTCTTTGAATTTTCTCGTTTTGTGTGTTTAAGCTTGCTATGATTTGGGGTAGGTATTGACCAAAAGTGCTGCCGACACATACGTACATTCTAATTTCTCTCACAAGCCTGACAGGTTCTGAAATATATGCAAAATCCAATATATGCATTGACTAAAGTTTCCCAATTAATATCAGTGTCATCAGTGCAAGGTAAGTTTTATTTGTTCCATATCAAATCTCTGCTTCCGGGTACTGGGAAAGGTCGCAGCCCTCAGGAAGTTTACTGTAGCAGAGGAGACAGCGCGCCTTCCAGTGAGGGCATCCACCCAGGCTTGTGGCGGCCAAGGGCGGGGGGTCTGGGGGATGAGAGCGGGAGCAGTTGAGGCGACACCTGGGGTTTGGTGATATTTCTCTTTGTTTTTATAGTGATTTTATAATTTGAAGTTTGGATAATCCTCTGTTTTCAAATTAGGCAGAGGTGTGCTTGTCATATAGGCTCAATTTTCCTCTTTCTGGTCTTGCTTCTTTCCTCTCTCTGCTCTTCCTTATAAACCCTGGGAGATGTGGAGTTACGCCGTGATTGGCGTTTGCAGCCACTCAGAAATCCTCATAGGAAAAATACTGATCTCAACTAAATGGGAGTCCCCCATTTCCCCCTTTGACTTATGCTTTTACATTAAAATTCGTGTAACAGTACTAAATTAGCCACAAGCCCCCCCCCCCCCCCCCTGTGCTTTTTTCTTTTCTCTTTGGCCACTCCTGGTGGTGCTCAGGGCTTACTTCTGGCTGCTCTCAGGTGTCAGTCCTGGCAGTACTCCTGGGACTGTGTGTGGTGCTAAGGGTTGAACCCTAGTCAGGTACATGCACGGCAAGTACCCTGCCTGCTGTACTCTATCTCTGGCTTCCCATTGGCCGTTTCAAAATGTACAGTTCAGTGCCACTTCATACATACATACAACATAAGGTTGTGCATTGGTACTGCTACCTAGTCCCAGGGCATTTTCATCATTCCCAAAGGAGGTCTCATACCTGTGGAGAGCCTACCCCTGTTCCCCCTTCTCCACAGTCCTACTCTTTCTGTGGATTTACCTGTATTCAAATTTTCATTTAAATGAAATCACACAGTGATTTGGTAGGTGGCCTTCGTAAATGGCCTTTCCCCATTTACCACATGCTTTTGAGATTCATTAAGGTGTGTCAGAATTTCACTTATTTTTTATGACCAAATAATATTCTGCTGAATGAATCTGATAGATCTGTGTATCCATTCTTCAAATAGAGGACATTTAAGTTGTTTTCACTCATTGGCTTTATAGATAGCAGTGCTATGATTATTATTTGCATTCAAGTATTTGCCAGAATGTCTTTTCTAAATTATTAGTACTATTTTTTTCTGTTAATTTTCACCTAGGATGGTAATTTTGGTAAAATATGGTAATTTTGTCTTTAGCTTTTTTGATGATCTTCCAAATGCTTTTCCATAGGATGTTTTTCATTTTCTGTTCACATAAAATCTAAATTTTCAACAGCGTTTGTTTTTAAAAGTATTATACCCATATTCTATTTTGCTTTTATAAACATATTAAATCTAGACACAAGGTAGTCTAGTGCCATACTGTTTTAAATAATGATTTTTAAGTGGTGTTCCCCCCCCACCTCCTATCGTTCAAATATAGGAGTATTTACTTAGTGAATGAAGTTTCTTTTGTAAGTTTTTTTTAAATGTCAGCATATTTATTATTTTTTTAAATTTAATTTTATAAATTTTGGAAGTTTTCACCTTTGTGATATTAGGATAAAATAGTAACCTGAGACAACCTAATTTGAGAAGAACTCAGAGTATGTTAGTGATTTGCCGAGGTTGTACTTGTTAGCATTTCTTTCTTTGTTTTTTGCCAGTAAATGCTTAGGTGTAACCACCTGAGATAGTAGATCTGAAATGCAGTGCTCAGAGCACCCTGCAGGGCCAGGGGGCACCCCCAGACTTCCTGTAGGCAAAGCATTCCTTGGGCTTCTCTCTGGTTTCTTAGCATGTATTTGAAAAACACTTCATAACGTTTCATAATGTACCACAATTTTTTGCTAAATGAAATATTTTCATGAACATCTCTTGATATCTATTAATGATTTTCTTAATCATGTCTTAAAATTATAGATTGATAGTTTTTTTTTTCCATTTTATGATAAGGGGACTTCAGAAGAATTTCTTAAACTTACCTACTAACTTCTTAAACTTTTCCCTGATTCACTAGATAAATTTTTATGTTACCCCAGGTATATGGATATATAAAAATGGATGTACAAATAAAATATTTTGTAAAGAATTTTATTTTAAACATTTTTTGTCAGTTTTACTGTGGTATAGTTTACAAAAATACTTATGATGCTGTTTTTACATGCAGTGCTGTGTTATACTATATCCACTTCCAGAGTATCAGAATTCTTCTGCTAATAGCCCAAGACACTTGCTCCTCACCCTGCCTTCCTTGGAATAAATCTTTCACTGTAAATCTTCAGTTTAAAGTGAGAACAGTTTTACAAAGTTGGGCTATTCCATAAGGGGTTGAGAGCTCTGTTTAAGAAACTTGGCTTTCCATAATAAGAAAGTGTTCCATTAATTTTCTTGTATGCTGTGCTTTATTTTGTAGGTACCAAAGACGCTGGGATTATTACGCATGTTAAGTGTTAAATTTTACACGCGTCAGGGACAAGATCAGGTAATGCAAACTAGACTAATCTGTGCTTCTCAGCATTTTCTTTTTGTGGGTGGGGAGTGGGTGTGGGAAACATACTTGGCAGTACTCAGGGTTTACTCCTGGCTCTGTGCTCAGAGGTCATTCCTGGTGGGCCAGGGGACCATATGGGACACCAGAGAGTGAACAAGGCAAATGCGCTGTCTCTCTGGCCCTAGAGTTCTTGGACATTTTCACCAGAGTTCCTGTAAGGGTAAAATTGGTCTTGGATCTTAGAGCTCTTCATGCAGATGTGCCCTTAGTTATATAATTAGTTTATGCATTGGTAAGCATTCATGGAGCTGTGCATGGAAAATTATGTATTTTGCTGTGTATAAATTTTATTTCAATAAAGAACATGAAAAGTTAGAGAATGAACCTGAAACTCCTGGCTCTGAGAAAATAGTCCAAAGGAGATTCCTGGAAGACTCTGAAGTTTCTTATGTTATCTTGGGAAGATTTTGGTGGGAGCCGCACCCCGTGGTGGTGCACAGGGCTTATTACTAGGTTTGAGTCAAGGATCACTCCAGACCAGCGGCAGAGAACCCTGGGATCAGACTTGGACTGGCCGTGTGCAAGGCAGATGCCCTACCTGCTGTACTGTATGTATCTCTGGCCCACTTTGGGAATTAGTATCCTTATCAGTAATATATCCATTTTTTTTTTCAAATCCTCCTTAAATCTGAAACTATTGCTGCTCTAATAGAAAAGGAGGCATATTGATGGTAGCTTCAAGTATTATTGCTCTACTCTTGTCCTTGGGCCTGTGACAAGAATGTGACCGTTTCACCCTGAATTGGACATATAGTTAGGTACTGCCCTGATGGGAGTGATCATACTCACCGTGCACATGGATTGCTCCAGTGTCTAATCACCAGGGATGTATTTCAGTGGTAGAGCACTGTATATCTCCCAGTGATTAATTAAAAAAATTTTTTTAAAGAAATAAAACGCTCTCTATCAATAACATTATACATAAAAAATCCCAAAGATTTTCTCCAAACCCTATTACAATAAATGAGTACAGTTGGAGGGTCAGTGTTAAAAAGACAGCAGTTTGCACACAGTAGCAAGCTAGCAGACAGAGAAATGAAGGAGGAAATAAACATCAGCGTGGAAAGGATGTGATGTATTTAAATTTCTGCTTGAAGTACTTCCGTGTGACTCCTCTCTGCCACGCATTTGTAAGCATTTGTATTTGAGTCTTTCTTATATTTCTAATTCTGGCATTCTGGGATGGACCTGATATAAAGCTACTGAATTTAAATCCCCAGCGAGGAGATTGAAGGGTTTTAATCTTTCACACATTCATCCATCCAAACAGTTTTACTCACTCATGCAATTGTCCTGTTTACTTTTGGTGATTAATGTGCATTAGACCTGAGGACTTAAAGTCTGTCTATTGTCTCAAGGTGAATTGAGCCAGGTTTAAATTCTGTCTTTTTAGTAGTCACATTTTCAGTTCAGGAGCGGATAGCCTTAATCTTTGGGGGATGGTGGCACTTTCCAGATTTTCTAAATGTTCTTATGAACTATGGTTGTGGGCTGTCATTTTCTGCTCTTTCTTTTGTTACTTGTCAGTAAACTGCCTTAGACCCTATCCTTTTTTTTTTTTTCTTTTTTGGGTCACAACCAGCGATGCTCAGGGATTATTCCTGGCTTTGCACTCAGGAATTATTCCTGGCAGTGCTTGGGGAACCATATGGGATGCCGGGGATCGAACCCAGGTCGGTTGTGTGCAAGGCAAACGCCCTACCTGCTTGTGCTATCGCTCCGGGCCCTAGACCCTATCCTTAATCAGTGCTTGAGTGGGGCTAGTGAGATGTCTAGTTTCTGTTCATTGGGTGCTGGGGATGACATCTGTGATTTCTTTCATTGTGACAAGTGAGCTACCTAGTACTCCAACAGGAAAAGCCTGAGAAGTTACTTGGATAAATAGTACTAAGAATATGAGGATTTTGTTTTTATGCCCTTGGGTTAGTCATGTGATATATTGCAATTTTTCTCTATTTGGGACCTACAATTAGATGCTTTTTTTTTTTATAGTGGGAAGGATGATTTCATTTTTCAACTTTTTGTTGTTGTTGTTTAAATTGAATTTTGTTGATTTGCCACTGGTTTGCAATATCGTGGAGATATTGCAAATACAGCCTTATGTTGCAATATGCCTCTCTACCTCTCTGTTTCCAACACAAGGTCCTACTGCTTTTATACTCTCAACCGACTCTCTTTCCACAATGTCTCTTATCCACCTTCTATTTCCCCTGTGGAAATCACTGTATTTTTCTGAGTCTGGTTCATTTGCTTCATTTATATTCCACAAATGAATGGAGGGATGTGGTCATAGTTTTTTACTTTTTGACTTAAAGCAGTTAGATTCTTTAAATGGGATAATTTCTTAGCAAATTGACAAATCTTAAACATTCATCATGTACTTTTAATGATGAAATACATTTTCTTTCCCCTTTACTGCCATCAGTTCCTCTTAAACTGTGTCTCCTTCTCTCTTCTTTCATCTTTTCTTTTCTATAAGAGGTAGAAAAGAAAATGATATACAGAATGTTCCAGATATTATAAAATCTTACAAAGATGTAGATTCATCAGTCAGAATCTACTTACTATTAACCTGTAAAAGGTATTATAACACATGGTAATTGAAATGTGACATAAAGGAACATTTATATGAAGATTCCATGTTTGTTTTTAGGTTATAGATATGTTTTTAATCAATACTGGTTAAAATAATACTCCTTTAGGGGCTGGAGTGATAGCACAGTGGGTAGGGCGTTTGCCTTGCACGTGGCTGACACGGGTTCGATTCCCAGTATCCCATATGGTCCCCTGAGCACCGCCAGGAGTAATGCCTGAGTGCAGAGCCAGGAGGAACCCCTGTGCATCGCCAGGTGTGACCCCCCCGCCCCCCCAAAAAAGTAAAATAATACTCCTTTCTGGCTGGAGTAATATTACAGTGGATAGGGCCCTTGTCTTGCACACAGCTGACCCGGGTTCCATTCCACACTCCACATACAGTCCCCTGAACACCATCAGTGGTGATTCCTGAGCGCAGAATGAGGAGTAAGTCTTAGACAGTGCCAGATATGATCTCCCCATGGAAAAAAAAAAAAATGGAAAACAAGAAAGAACTCCTTTGAGACTTTTGTTTTTATAATCAGGGGGACATTTACAGTTTTGTGAAGCTGCTTAAGCCTTTAAGCACGAGGGATCATTTATGACTTGGTCTCTGTAGTAAAGTTAGTCCATACTGGAAGTAGTTTCTCTTTGACTCTAGTCCCTTGCTCTGTTCCTAACAGTGTCTGATTGTTGTATAGGATGGGATCTTTAAGATGAGCGTTTCTCCAGATGGGAACCTTCTTGCCGCCATCCACTTCTCAGGGAAGCTGAGCATCTGGGCCATCCCGTCTCTGAAGCAGCAAGGAGAATGGAATCAAAATGAGCAGGTATTTATTCCATTTCTTTTTCTGTGGTGCTAGGGGTCCAATGTGAGTGAGACATGCACTATATAGTGAGTCATGATCAGACCTAAGCAGGATCATGATTATGATTATAATCATATATCAGATTATAATCATCTGATCATGATTATTCTTAACATGATTCCTGTTTAAGGTCAAGTATTCATCATCATCATCATTATCGTCATCCCATTGATGATCGAATTTCTTGAGCGGTCTCAGTAACGTCTCTATTCGTCCTAGCCCTAAGATTTTAGCAGCCTCTTTTTACTTGTCCTTCCCAAGGATGCCGCATTGGAGGCTCTTTCAGGGTCAGGAGAATGAGACCCATCATTGTTACTGGTTTTGGTATATGAATACACCATGGGGAGATTGCAAGGCAATCCTGCCCATGTGGGCAGGAAACTCTCGGTAGCTTGCCAGTTCTCCCAGATGGAGAAATAGGCTATAAGATGTTGGGAGCTTGTTTTTAAATCTGTGGATTTTGGCCGTTGGTGGGGTTACATGGCGCTGGGGGCAGTCCCTGGGTGTGACCGCCTAGCTACTGGAAAATGGGAAATCTGGGCGGAAGAGGCCCAGTCCCGATCTGAGCAGGCTTGGAGGTCTCAGCCCCGGGTCCCACACACCTGGGTTCCTCTGCCGGTACGTTCATGCATGCGGCTCGTCTGAACATGTGGAGAGGGGCATTAGAATGGCTGTGGCTAGGTTCCGGAGGTCTTTGCCTCGGGAGGTCTGCTTGGGTGGAGAGGGAAGCTGGAGCCCACCCGCTCCGAGGGGCCCCTGCCTGCTGTGCTATCTCTCTGGCCCCAAGAGAATTCTTCTTTTTGTTTTTAATAGATTTTTTTAAAATTGAGTTACTTTGAGATAGACCCTTACAAAGCTGTTCATGGGTTTCAGTCATATGGTGTTCCAACACTCCAACACCCATCCCTCCACCAGTGTACATTTCCCAATACCAGTGTCCCCAGTTTCCCTCCCATTAACTCAAACCCCGAGGGACCCCCCCCTCCATGGCCAGTGCATCTCCTCCTCCTCCTTCCTCCTCCTTCTCCTCCTATTCCCATTGTGGTTTGTGATACATATACTGAAAGGTTATCATGTATATCCCTTTACCTAATTTTAACACTCAGTTCTTGTCCTGTGTCATCATTTCCAGTTATAATTTGTCATACTGGCCCCTTCTCTATCAGAAATAATTCTTAATAGCATTCCTCCACCTCAGAATGGAAGAGGAAAAAAAAGTGGCTCTGCATTTGCTTGTTGTCATGGACTTAAATTTATTTATTAGGGTTATTTTTCAAATTTTGGTTCACCAGCCCTAATTGCACTGCCTTCAATTTAGTTTCCACATCTCTACCCAGCTTATTGGATTTTTGCTTGCTCTAAACAGGAGAGGTGCTTTTTTGTTTTTACTTACTAGCTGAATATGAGACATTCTTCACTTAAAACTGTGATTTAAAAAAAAAATTACTATTATTACTATTATTTTTAATTGAGGCACCATGATTCAAGGGATATTCTGTATTCTCCTAGAGAGTAACTAAATTGACTATACACTCAAGAACTTGGATAAATAACTCAAAGCACTGTTTAATATCTCTGGTAGGCATATCAGATAATTGATCCAAAGGATACTGTGTATTTTTCAGTTATCAGAGTACAGTGATAGAATATTCAATGTTTTTCCTTTGGTTTGATCCTGATCTCTTGTTGTATGTAGAAAATTTACAGTATTTTTAAATTAAAAAAATATTAAAGCTTTGATATTAAAGATATTTCTATCCATTTTATGTATTTAAAATTACTTATTTGCTTTAGAGAAGCATTGAACAAATGTTAGAGCATACTTAGTATTCCATCTTTTTAGTGTACTAGAATGTAGCATAGGGGCTATTCGAGAAAAACCTGTAAATGTGTTCTTTTGTTTACTGAAATTATGTCTACCACCCTCTCTCCTCTCTAAAAATAAATTGCTTCCTTATTGGCATTCACCCAACTCATAACTGATTCAGCCTTTTTCATCGTTAGTTGTTAGTCATAATTTGTTACTCCTTTGTTCACCAATGGTAAGCATTACTTAGATCTCGATTTTGTTTCTGTTTTGGGGCCTCCCCTGGTGATGCTGGGGCCCCTTCTGGTTCATTGCGTGAGGTTGGTCCTGGCGGGACCCAGAACTAATTCTTGCCAGGGATCCGACTGGGGCTCCTGCATGCACAGCGTGTGTTTCAGCCTGCTGAGTTATCTCTCCAGCCCCACTGATGAGATTTTTGCTTTAATTCTATCGCTAAAGCTTAAAAAAAAAAAAAAAAAAGGTTTAGAAACCTTGAAGCTTCAGTAGTGAATGAGTTTGACTCTCTTAGGCCACCAGAAGGGTGATGGGACAGGAACGAAAAATGATAAATCAGATGCTCGGTGTGAAGAGATGAGATCAGACCACATGTTTATCTCAGGAGTTATCTTGGTGAGAGTCTTTTGAGCAGAAGTACCCTGGGAATTTGGAAGGAAGTGATGTAAGCAGATTGTTCTCTTGTAAAGTGCTTCTTCCACACCACTTGTGACGGATTCTCTGCTCTCCATATTCCTCGTAGATATACCCATTGGTGATGTAGCTTGATTGTCAAACTAGTCAGATATTTTCTTACAACTTTTGGGAGCTAAATAGCAGGTTTTTCTTAATTGGTTGGTAAAAGCGATTTCCTTTGAATGTCTACATAAACTGGCTGAGATTTCGCTAAGCAAGCCATTGCTTGGCCGTCGTCGTGGGACCCAGTGCTCCTTCCATTGCCGTTCCTGCAGCTGCTCAGCAGAGCCTCGCTCAAGGTTTAGGCCCCCCAAAGGCTGCTGCGAGCCCCTCCTTTCCCTCGCTGCCACTCAGCACGTGAAAAGACGCGGCTCAATGGAACAGACTCTGCCCTTTGAGGCCCCTGCTAGTTTTAGCTTCAAAAGAAAATTTTGTCCAGGGTTGAAAATGTAGAGAGCTTTTAATTTTATGCATTCCTCTCTGTAAAGTCAAAGGTTATGGTGAAAACGTTCTCCCCCTTGTCTGACTGCTCTCCTTGCTGTTCCGATCATTATGCAGCTGTACGCTGGTTTTCAAACCCACCAGTCTTCGTTCCCTACTTTCATCTCTCCCTTTCTACTGTATTTTCTGAAAATTCATTCTGTTCTAAACAAACTTCTGTGAGGACCCCTCTCCACAGAATTCTGTGGTCTCTCATCACTCTTATTTTTGACTGATACAGGTCAGTCGGACATGTCTATGGAGACACAGCTCTTGGACCTTTACAAATGACTCGAACATTGCTACTAATTATTTTTTTAGCTTTTTTTTTTTTTTAACCTCACATGGGCCACACCCAGGAGTGCCGAGAGGCTGAGGGCAGCTCCTGAGCGGGCTGGTGGGCTTGAGAGGCCCCGGGGCACACTCTCAGGTGTTTGGCAGCTGGCCGGCTGTGCTGGAGGTTGAACTCAAAGCCTTGCATATACTAAGATGTGCTCTGCCGCCTGAGTTAATTCCTCATTGCCCAGCACTTGCTTTTGTCAAGGTTATTCAGCAAATAAGCAGTAGGGAAGAGATTGATTTTTTTTTTTTTAAACTCTCTGGTTGATTTTACTGTCTTATTTGTGAAAGACTATATGAAAAAATAAATACATTTTTTTTGAAAGTGGGGAAAAGAAAACCCTGTTTATAAGGCTGGCCAGGATTAGCAAGTCCTGCACATATTTTTTTCCTCTCTGTAGTATTTGATATGTCTTTAGGCTATACTTGGTATGTCAGATATAACCTGTTTATGAGGCTCATCAATATTAGCATGCTCTGCACACATTTTGCCCCTACAGTGCTTGGTATGTTCTTAGGATATCACTTGTATGTCAAATAATATTCTAGTTGAAAATCAGACATATGTCATATGTTAGGAAAGTTTAAATCACTGTTGTTCTTCATTTTTCATATTGAATCTTTTTATTTGGTCTTCAGAAGAACCAATGATATATTCTTTTTCTCAGCAAATGTGGTGCAGATTTTTTTTTTCAGCTTTTTCAAATTAGAGAAGCTCATTGGATGCTTGAGCTAGTTAATGTAGACCAGGTGCTACAATAAATAATTGAGATGGTCTCATTGGTAGACACATCCTTTGATGATAAATAACTCAACTTCTTATAATGTCGTGATACATTGGATGAGCATGACTTTGTCTAACAGGAGGATCTGGTGAAGCATCTCAGAGTCTTTTGCCTTTATCCTTCGGCTAATCACATTTGCTTACGTGTTTTAATTGAGACTTTAATGTTTATGGGGATACTGGAGCAGGTGCTATAAAGCTTCTATGTACCGTTACTCTGCAGAGTAGGCTGTTACGATACTCATAGAAACATAATCATAAAGTAATATAGTTAAGCTGTTTATTTAATCCTGTTTATTTAATCCTTACCAAGTGCTAGGGTAGAAAAAACAAGTCTCAGTGCTTATTTTTAATATGTTCATTTAGTATGTTCATACTTTTTTGTTCATATTATTTTTAATATGTTTGCTTGCAAGAGAAATTACAGACAGTTCAATGAAGTAACATACTATATTATGAAAATAGCTGCTCAGAGGAAAGTCACATAATAGAGTGTGTGGTATCAGGGATTGTAGTAAAACTTGGCTGTTCATGAAGTAATTTTCATCTGTTTCATTTGCTTCTTGACAATCCTATTAAGTAAAAAATTGTTTTTATATTATTTATTTAGTGGATGATAGTAGCCCTAAAAGAAATTAATTTAGATCACTACGTGTTAGAGTCAGTATTTTGTTTGGACTCTGGTCCTCTAACTTTCAGAGCTTTTTTCTGAGGTGTAAATTCTTTTTTTTTTTTTGCTTTTTGGGTCACACCCAGCAATGCACAGGGGTCACTCCTGGCTCTGCACTCAGGAATTACCCCTGGTGGTGCTCAGGGGACCATATGGGGTGCTGGGATTCGAACCCGGGTCAGCCGCGTGCAAGGCAAACGCTCTACCCACTGTGCTATCACTCCAGCCCCCTGAGGTGTAAATTCTTATCGTGCTTATAGAAATACTGACCTTTAGCTGGGAAAATTAGCCAGTGTGTCCTGCGCATGTTCCTCCGACCCCGCCCCAGTACTTGGTTTAACATAGTATTAATGGAAAACAATGCAGAGAGTCTGCAGTTTATAAGAATGGCACCTTCTGGTTCATTACATAGAGATACAAAATATTAATAAATGACAGCTACAACATTATTGTTTGCCAAATAGATTGATGTCACTTTGTGTATTCATTAGTGGCTTAAAAACACTTAGAAGCAATATAAACAGCCGAAAAACCTTTAGATAGCTGCTTTGTTGTCATTTATCTGGAATGATTTGGGTCAGAAGATAGGGCTGGGACTTGCTTCTCTTGGTAAGTGCTTCAGGAAATGAATGAACAGCTATCTAGTTTAAATAGGCCTTATGGGACCAGACGTGGGCTCAGTGGCAGAGCATTTGCCTTGCATATGTGAGGCCCTGGGTTTTCTCCCTGGCAACACACACACACAAACACACACACACATATACAGAGGATAATGTATATTTTATAGTCAACTGTAATGCTAGATTAAACATTGCTTGATGTTTAAAACTAATAATAGAAGCTAATGTTACTTCTGTCCCATATGACCTTAAACTCATTTACCAAATTGTGAAATCAGCTCCTCTAGGGCTTCTGCATGTAATTCTCTACTTTATTAGTTTTCATAATATGCTTTGTGTGACTGTTTCCTCTGTAAAAATCTAATGATTAAAGATAGTTGTGAAAGTGCCTATTCTGATTTACTCCTCTCCAGTTTTGAGTTGATTAACTACATTGGCTTTCATTGTCAATATGAAAATCCATCTGGCTAGAAATCTGTGAGTATTAAGTTTTGTTCATGTCTGGAATATAGTAAAATTTCTCAATTGATTTTCAGTTCAAACATTTCCCATATGTTATGTTTATATATTTACATCTTAGTTTCTGCTTCCATTTTTCTCTGAATGTTTTTTTCTACTTGTTTATTTATATTTCTTTACTGATAATAGACACAAAGCTTATTTTTTGCATTCTGATTTTTTTTTTTCACTTTGACGCATAGGACTGGAGCGATAGCACAGCAGGTAGGGCGTTTGCCTTGCATGCAGCTGACCTGGGTTCGATTCCTCTGTCCCTCTCGGAGAGCTGGGCAAGCTACTGAGAGTATCCTGCCCGCATGGCAATGCCTGGCAAGCTACCTGTGGCGTATTCGATATGCCAAAAACAGTAACAACAAGTCTCACATTGGAGACGTTACTGGTGCCCGCTCGAGCAAATTTGATGAGCAACGGGATGACAGTGCAGTGCTTGATACATAGTAGGTGCTAGACTAATTTCCTAAAATCAATTAATCAGTATGTAGGCGGGTGAGAAGACAGTTTATTTGATCAGTCTTGATTTTTTTTTCCCCATCGCTGTTTCTGCAGCTTCATTGAGTTGCAAGTTCCTTGAAATAGTCATGGGCTCTCCATTCTTTCTGCCACTGGACTCTAGTTGACATGTTAAGTGTTGGGATCTGGAGAAACAGCTCCATGGGCTGACGTGCAGGACACCCACATTTGATTCCTGAGACTCCCCAGGTCTCTGAGTACTTTGCTGGGAGTAGCTTCCGAGCATTGTGTGAATGCACCCCCTCCCAGTAAAGCTCATATATGCCTTTGGAATGAATAAACAACATACTTTTATTATTTTTTAAAAAATTTATTATTGAATCACTGTGAGATAGACCCTTACAAAGCTATTTGTGATTAGTTTTCAGTCAGTGTTCCAACGAAACCCATTCCTCGACCAGTGTGCATTTCCCAGCACCAGTGTCCCCAATTTTCCTCCCATAATCCCTCCCATCTGCCTCTATGGCAGGCACTTCTCTCTCTCTCTCTCTCTCTCTCTCTCTCTCTCTCTCTCTCTCTCGTCTTGTGGTTAGCAATACAGAAAGGTTATTCAGTATATCCCTTTACCTACTTTCAACACTCAGTTCTTGTCCAGCGTGATCATTTCTAGCTATTCTTGTCATCCCGGTCCCTTCTCTGTCTTACCTACCCCCTGCCCCACAAGTGGTGGTTGATTCCAACCATTGACCAGTTCTCTTAGTCCCTGTTTTCCCTGGCCATGGATATGTCTTCATACTATACATATTTTTTACATACCACACATGAATGCAGTCATTTTATACCTGTCCCTCTCTCTCTGACTCATTTCACTCAGCATGATGCTCTTCAGGTCCACCCATGTACAGGCAAACTTTATGACTTCATTTTCCCCAGCAGCTGTGTAGTATTCCATTGTGTATATGTGCCATGGTTTCTTTATCTGTTCATCTGTTCTTGGGCATTCAGGTTGTTTCCAGGTTCTAGCTATACAATATAAAAGTCGTTTTTGTTTGTTTTTGCTGTTAGATAATGGGGCTTCATTATATTTTGCTTTTGCTGTTAAAAAATTTACAAGTAAAATAATCTAGAAATATTTGTGTTCACTATATGTATAAAAAAAAAAAGAAAAAGAAGGGGCGCGCAGGCGAGCGAGGCAGGCGAAGGAAGGAAGAAGGCCAAACTGGTTGCTCGATCGGTTTATTTCATGTCCATCTCCATTCTCCTCTGATTCTCCTCCTGCTTCTTTCTCCCCCATCCTACTTCATTCTCTCTCTCTCTGCCTCTCTCCCGGCTCTCGGTCTCTCTCTCGATCTGTGGATCTGGCCCCCGTGGATCTGGCCCCCGTGGATCTGGCCCCGTGGATCTGGCTCCGTGGATCTGGCCCCGGTGGATCTGGCCCCCATGGATCTGGCCCCCAACCCACTCTTACAGCCTAGTTAAATCTCCACAGCATGAGGGGGTTGGGCATACACATAGGTGTGGTCAGCAATAGGGTAAGTAAGGTTCTTTTCCCTCAGGGGATGCTTCTCCTAGGACTTAATTCTCTTTCAGCAGGAGGATCCACCCAAGGGCAGAATCCCATGAATGTGTTTCTCTTCTCCTCAGCCAGCAAACATATAAGAATTCATAATATTAATTATTTTGTTTGGACACAATAAGAGATGCATTAAAGCTTATAGAATTGCTCTCCTGGGGCCATCTCAATCTCAGACTACAGTGCTCAGGCCAGATCAGTCTTTCCTATCCCTGGCAGGGTCCCAGTCTCATAATTACTATTGGATCATGACAGCATTTGTCTGTGATCAAGCTCTTAACTTATAGTTAAGAATTAGGCACTTTGGCCAGGCTCATCTCGATGCCAGGGTAGTACATAACTCACCGCTTGCCCTGGATCCTTCCCGTCCCACGTCGGGGACCCTACTTTGGGGTGCTAGGAACTGAGGGCAACTGAGGCTTAAGTGGAGAAAGCAGATGCCCAGAAGGGAATAATATTCGAGGCCAATTAAGTCTTAAGTTATAAAAACATAATATCGTCTTCTTGTGTCTATACAAAAAGAACATAGCTTTAAAGTAAATTATTCAAAAGGCATAAAGAGGAGAGAAAGGCAATGTTATAATATTCAGTGTCCTAGAAAGTTCTGACCTTACCAATTAACAGAGTTTGATTAAGGGAAGAGCAGATAAACTGGTAGAAATGGTTACAGGTAAACAAAGGAATGGGAGTGACTCGGGAGCACTTTGATGGGTGTGACTGATAAACCTAAGCTCCTAGTGGCAAGGGGAAAAGGACAAATCAATGATATCCAACAACTATAGAAACTTTTGTATCTAAAGTGTAAAATTATTTTCTTTTAAAGTTCTTTTTCTTTTTTATTACTTTATTTTTATTTAGGCATTGTGATGTACTATTTATAACAGCATATTTTTTTTTATTGAGTCACCCTGAGATAGTTACAAAGCTTTCAGAAATGTTTGAGTTTCAGTCATATAATGAGCGAATACCCATCCCCCCACCAGGCACATTTTCCACAACCAATGTCCCTGGTACCACCTCCCCACCTCCACCCACTTCCCAATTCTTCCTTTCCTATATCGTGAATAATTTCCCCCATATTCTCTTTCTACTTTTGGGTATTATGGTTTGCAATATAGATACTGAGAGGCTATCACGTTTGGTCCTATATCTACTTTCAGCAGACATCTCCCATCTCGAGTGATTCCTCCAACCATCATTGACCTAGTGATCTCTTCTCTATTCCAGCTGCCTTCTCCCCCAATTTATGAGGCGGGATTCCACCTATGGAGCATTATTCCTGGCGCTTATGTTTACTCTCCTTGGGTGTCAGTCTCATAGTATGTTATTTTATGTTCTACAAATGAGTGCAGTCATTCTTTGTCTGTTCCTCTCTTTCTGACTCATTTCACTTAACATGATACTCTTCATGACCTTCCACTAATAAGCGAATTTCATGACTTTATCTTTCCTAACTGCTGCATAGTATTCCATTGTGTAGTCTGTTCTCGGGCACTCAGGTTATTTCCAGATTTTGGCTGTTGTGAACAGTGCTGCAGTGATCATACAGATGCAGATGTTATTTCTTCTGTGCTTTTTTGCACCCTCGGGATATATTCTCAGAAATAGTATTGTGGGATCATATGAAAGCTCAATTTCTAGTTTTTGAAGGAATGCCCATATTGTTTTCTAAAAAGTCGGCATTCCCACCAACAATGAAAGAGAATCCCTTTCTCCCCACATCCCCGCCAGCCCTGATTGTTCTTCTTTTAATGTGTGCCAGTCTCTGTGGTGTAAGATGATATCTCATTATTATTTTGATTTGCATCTCCCTGATGATTAGCGATGTAAAGCATTTTTTCATGTGCCTTTTGGCTGTTTGTATTTCTTTTTTTGAGGAAGCTTCTGTTCATTTTTTTCTACTCATTTTTTGATGGGGCTAGAGGTTTTTTTCTTGTACAATTCTACTTGTGTCTTGTAAATCCTGGATATTAGCCCCTTATTAGATGGGTATTGGGTAAATATTCTTTCTCATTCTGTGGGCTCTCTCTTTATTTTGGTCTGTTTCTTTTGAGGTGCAGAAGCGTCTTAGTTTAATGTAGTCCCTTTTGTTTATGGTAAAACTGTATTCTTAAGCTGTCCTCCCATACATTATGGCTTGCTGGGAACTGGAGGCTGTGTCAGTCATATGGTAGCATGTCGGATTGTCGTAAGTAACAAGAATGGAGAGTGGTAAAAAGGAGGTTGCTTCTGCTATATCAGCATGATGCCAGAAGCAAGTACCCTTCTCTGTGCTCGAATGGGGGTCATGGGCTCCTTAGCCATAAAGCATCAGTCCCAGAGTCTAGAGTCAGAGGTCATTAATCCCTCCCTGTTCCCACTCCATCCCCCAAAAAATCCCAATGAGGAATGCAGATAATTCGAATCTGATAGTTATGTGCTTCTTAACTTTCTTCCTTATGTGAATAATGTGTTTCCATCGGTGTGCTGTCTTTCTTATATTCTCTGATTGCAGTGTCTTCCTCTGCTACTTTTCCACGCCCACCTCTGATCCAGACTTAAAGTACTATTTAAGAATTTCTCTCTGTCTCTTGAATTCCACTCATGTTTCTCAAATTTGTTTTCAAGATGATCTCTAAATCCTTTGAAAACCCTTAGTGCTTTTATCTGTATTTATTTTGGGGCACTCATCATGCTTGACCTTGAGTTACTATCTTTTAAATTCATTTCTCAGGTTACCACCTGGTTGAATGTGGAGCCTGTAATGTCTGTTTTTATGCTCACAGTGTAAGTGTAAGGTTCACAGGCTCTGAGTAGCAGGAGCACGCTTTTGAGAGGGTGCAGATATTCTGGAATGATGTAAGCTGTTTTTCCTACTGTTCAGACATTCTCAGAGCTCAGTGATTTAAAGCATTAGATCATTTACTCATTGAGCATTTGACTACTAGGATGCTCACTCTGACGGATCTGGCAATACAAAGTTGACTTGGACAGACTTCTGTGTACAGCAGAATGAACCTTCACTTGTTCCAGTTTGAGTGTAGGAGAGACATTGGTTACTTAAGCAGTCTGCACGGGGACTATGTCCTCCCGCTGTGTCTGGCCACCGGCTCCAAATGATGATGGCAGGGAGAAAGATTGTGTGCTTTCGACTAGTAATTTTGATGAAAACGAGTACATTTTGAATACTCAAAATACTGATGCCAATATACTTGAAATTTTTTTGTCTTAAGATTTTTTTGTTGTGTTTTATTGTGATCTGTGCATTTATCAGTTTACCCAAGGTTGGAGCTTAATTATTATTTATCAGGATTAAAGTTTTAAATTGTTATTCCATACCATGTGGAATGTGAGTAGGGGATACGCCTCATTATGTAAATAAGTTTGTGATGTGCATACTGTGTGTTGGAACATGTAATTAGTGACTTGGAAGCATTGATAACTTCCACAGATCGTTACACATGATCAACAGAATTTTTTTTAAAGCTTTTTTGATGATTATTGTCAGCAGTATTTGCCATATTGCATTCTAATTCATTTTTAAAAATGTATTTGCTAATTTTTTTGGGGGGAGGGCGGGTTTGGACCATACTCGCCAGTACTCAGGGTGACTTTCCTTGTTCTGTGTTATGAATTCTGGCGGTGCTTTAGGGTCCGCAGGGGATGCTGGGGATCCTGACTTGGGTTCCACCCAGGTTGGTTGTTGTGTATGGCAAAGCTTTGTCTGCTGTACTTGACCATCTTGGGACCCAGCCCCTATATCCTAATTCTTTTCTTTCTTTTTTTTTTTTTTTTTTGCTTTTTGGGTCACACCCAGCGATGCTCAGGGGTTACTCCTGGCTTTGCACTCAGGAATTGCTCCTGGCAGTGCTTGGGGGACCATATGGGATGCCGGGGATCGAACCCGGGGTCGGCCGTGTGCAAGGCAAACGCCCTACCCGCTGTGCTATCGCTCCGGCCCCTATCCTAATTCTTTTAGACTTAATCATGTTTTTAATCATTGAGCTGAGGCAATAGGAATAAGTTCTCTGAGTGGAATGCCATAATTACAGAGTAGACTCTTTCAGGACATGGAAAGAAATGCCACTTTAAATATCTTAATAATCACTTAGAAGTTGGTAGAAAACATAAGCTTATTCTCTTAAAGCAGATTTTAACTCAGGTACTGCATTCTTTTTTTTTAGGCCTACGATTTCATATAAATCCCCAAATCATTTTTTGTTAGCATTATTTCCCAATACTGTTGTAATTCTGAAGATTAAATAATTAATAGTGAGCCAGGAGGGTTTTTGGCAGTGACTTAATCTCAATTGTTTTATGGTATTTGAGGGATATTGATGTCATTATGTTCTCATTATGCCTCATTATATTGATGTGACATTATGTTACCATGAGATTAGGATATGAATAGATTCAATTTGAGCATTGCATTATCCTCGATGTTTTACACAGTGAATTTTCAGTCATAGTAAGTTAGAACTAGAGATAATGTAGGAGTTGCAGTGTCCAGTTTCAAAGCAGTATGTGGAAAGCAGGCCTGGAGGGGTTGCTTGGACTGAGAGTGGTCAGGAGGGGACTCGTACCCAGGCCAGTGTGTATTTACAGAGCACATCTGCCTTCTTCCTAGTATTTATCTCTGTGTGTAGAATTATTGGTGTATCTTGCTTTCATTTGAATTAATCGTGCACTTAATATGTTATTGTTCTTGTGCATACTGTTTTCAGTTGAATTTAACCAGAGTACTTGCAAGTGTGCCCTTTAATTGTAAGAACAATTGATTTTCAGGACTGGAGTAGATTTCAAGTCTGTGTAACTAAGGAATCAAAGGGAAGTGTCATCTTTATATTTTGTTCTTTTAAGAAAGTCTGGGGTGTTAAGAATCATAGTAGGGCAATAGCGAATACCCAAAGGCAACAGAAGCTAAGAACTGGTCTTCAGCAGGAAGCTACCTCCAGGATGGGAATTGGGAGGGTCAGTGGAACCGTGGTGGAGGGAAGTGGACACTCAGGTGGAGGGGCTGCTGCTGGAATGCTTCATGGGTGAAACCTTCCCCTTCCCAGGATTGCAAATCCTAGTGCCTGAAAAAAAAAGATAAAGTGCATAGTTCTTGATGATGTTCTCAGTGTTCTTAAGTTGAAAGTTGGTGAGTACAGAAGTCATGTGTATGTTTCTTCTTTTTTGTTTTTAGCCAGGCTATGATGACCTTAATCCCAGCTGGAGACTCTCTACTGAGAAGAGAAAAAAAATTAAAAGTAAGTGTAATGAAAAGTGTAATGAAAAGAGACTTCTTTTCTGTAATAAAAGTGTTCTGGCTGGTGCCCTGTAAAGTAAGATTGATAAAAGACAGACAAAAAAGAGAAAAACCTGCACCAAAAGGATATTAGCATGAGAATCCAGTTTATACCTGGGAATAGCAGTCTGAATATCCTCAAGGGTTGGTTGGAAATTGGGCTTTGAGGCTTCTTAGCAAAGGAAACAATACATTTTTAGAGAAGGAACTAAACAAAGGAATAAGCTTTGAGTTTTTAGGGACTGCAAATTAAATGTATGAAGAACTTACTGTAAGATAAGGTGAGTCACTTTTGTTATGTAGATTCCAAAGGTCCAGTCTTTAGGCTTTTAAGCCTCAAGAATGGTATCTGATAACTCCTGCTTTTTTTTTTTTTTTTACTGGTAAAGGCATGTTGGGAACACCCATTTCTGTGAAAACCTTGGGCTGTGGGGAGATGGCTTTTCTTTCTTTTTTACTGTATTCACATTCCTCCCCTTCCCCTCCCCATTTAAACTAATTCTAGGGCCAAAGTTGCATGTTCTGGGGAGATAGTCTGTACTCACTCAGAATTTCACTGAAATGTACCACAGCCACAGGTCCAGTTTTCTCATAGCCAAGGATTAGTGTTTCTCATGACCAGGGCTAATGTGGGACCTGAGACAGGACACAGGTCTCTCTCTGCAAAGCCAGTATTGAAAGACACACCAAGTTCGAAGTTTGCAAGTACCCTCCTTCTGAAATAAACTGGGGAGAGAGGAGAGAAGAAGTCCTTCATGGTCAAACTCTGGGTAATTTATTTCTTTTGTTAACCGTTCAAAATATTCACTGAGGAAAAAAAAAACAACAAAGCAAAAGTATCATGAAAAACATTATTTGTCAAAGCAAAAGGTAGAGTTTATAACCTGATAGTTTACTCTTTTCTTTCCTGCTTTATACTTCTGTATTAGCTCTGGAAATCTGCTTTCCACATATAGTGGGAATTCCTTATTTATATGGATTGCTTTAGGCTTAAATCATATGACAATATTGAGTTGTTATAGTCTTACTTTCTCTAAATAATGAGATGGTCTTTTGTTTTTTTTTGGGCCACATCTGGCAATGCTCAAGTCAGAACTTACTCGTGGATTTGTGCTCAGCATGGCTGTGCATGGTGGGACCTTATGCAATGCCAGGGAGTGAACAGGGGTGTGTGGGGAGCAGGGCGGGCACCTTGCCTGCTCTCCCCTCTCCAGCCCAATATTGAGTTACTCTTGTGAAGCCAAATTCGGTCACTGTCACTGTCAAAAAGGGTAATAGAACTATAATTAATATTGTGCCTGCCATTTTCCATTTTGAAAGCCTTAGTTTGATGGATCCTAGTTAATTTTCATTGCTAAAGATAATTTATTTTGGTTTTTGGGCAACATTTTGTGTTGCTCAGGGCTCATTCCTAGCTCTGCGCTTAGAAATCACTTCTGATGGTTTTGGCAGACCTTATGGGATGCTGGTGATCAAACCTGGATGGCCCATGTGCAAGGCAAACGCCCCACCGCTTCTGGTCCCTGATTTTTCAAAATTTTGAATGTATTTTCTGATTTTTCTTTCTAATCTGAACGCTTAGGGGAGGAAAAAACTTCTCTCTTTTTCCTACTACTGTCCCACATTTGCTAGTTGGTGTCCAATAAATTGCACTGGCAAAAGACATATTAACAAGAGTAAGCATACTTATTCACATTAAACTTAATGGAACATGGAATCCTTTATAATGGAAGGGTTAAACCTGAGCATTTTAAAACTAAGCTTGATGAAAAGTGGAAAGGTATGGGGAAATGTGGTTAGATAAAAGGGCGTGAGGGTCCTAAACTAGGTGCCACTTTGCAAGAATTCTTTCAGATGCCTCTTCGCTGGCTCCCCTCTGATGTCAAAGAGGATGACCTTGTTTTCTAGGTGCAGAGAGGGGCTCTTCTCATCTGAGTGTCTGCCCACCTGCCTTAGGGAATTTTTAAAAAATTGTAAATTGGTGTTTGGGTCACAGCGGGCGGCGTGCAGACCTGTCCCGAGCTCAGTGCTCAGTAGCGACCCCTGGTGGTATAATTGGGGTTGAGGAGGATGCAAGGCAGAGAGGCCTTAAGCGCTGTCCTGTCTCTCCAGTCTTTGCTTCTGGGTAGTTAGCGTCCTTTCATGCACAATTGTGGTTTTAAATTGATTGCTGTACTAGATACCTTGTATTGAAACTGCATTGAATAGTGCATTTGTATTGATTTACTTCCTCTCCCCCCATCAGATAAAGAGTCCTTCTACCCTCTGATTGATGTGAATTGGTGGGCAGACAGTGCAGTGACATTGGCACGCTGCTCTGGTGCTTTGACTGTGTCATCAGTGAAAACTCTGAAGAATTTGCTGGGAAAATCCTGTGAATGGTTTGAGCCGTCGCCTCAAGTCACTGCTGCCCATGATGGGGGGTTTTTAAGCTTGGAGGTAATGCTCTTCCCCTCAAAGCAACCTTATGTTTGTGGTAATCTTTCCATCTTTAATCTCTAGTCTTATCTTTAAAAACAAAAATATGTGACTGAAATTAGAAATCGGGCGCGTGCAGCCTAAGAAAGATTGTTGTTCCTTCAAAACATGTAAAAAGAAAATGGAAAAAAAAGTCTAGTTATTTAACTCTTTATGCAGCGTAATTCCTTCAGTTGCAGAGTATTTTTCTTCTTGAGTAGTCATCTTACAATGTAAAAAAGTAGTACTACATAAGAAGCACAACGTTTTTCCCTATGTAGTTGGACAACTAATATATATATATGTGTGTGTGTGTGTGTGTGTGTGTGTGCGTGTATAATAATTGTTTTTTAAAATAAAACTTGTTTGTTGTCGAGAAAGACTTGAAATTAGAAGCTAGAGTCTTGAGATTATGTTTTGGTCATTTAAAATCCTTGCTTTAAGTCTTTCAAGGGTGACATTTTAAGATTGTATTTGGCCATTTGAAATTCTTTTTTTAAATCTCAAGGGTAACAGCCTTCAATAACTTTAACGTTAGTGCCTATTGACAAATACTTTTTCTCCTTCAAGGTTTGTTACTGAGTCTAAAGATGTTTTTTAAAGAGAACCAGGGCTTAAAATCTAAGCCAACTCTGTCAAGTCAGAAATGAAAGTTATCTTTAACAGTCAGGCTTTCAGTCTCAGAACTTTGCAAAGAGGGTAGGAGAGCTATTCTCATAAAGCCAATAAATACTTCATATTCATTTCCCAGATGGCTTAAAAAGTCTTGGATTGCCATAGCATGCATAAAAGTACTAAGAATGAAGAATAAACATTCTTAAACTTCTTTATTTACCTAAAATAATTGCCACATTTGTATTTAGGGGAGCATGTTTATGACCTACTAACAAATTGGCTTTGTTCTTGGATATTCAGGGCTGTTATGTCTGTGCTGGTCATGTCTGTAATGTGTGCTGCTGTACTCCTCTGAGTTCCACTTTTGGACCTAGTCACAATTAATGTAATGAAGATAACCAGGGGATAATTAAAGATATATCCCTGATTAATTCTAAGTGACCATTTTCACTTCCTCACTATTAAGTTACCATCTTATTTTTCAATTTAGTGTGAGATTAGACTTGCACCCAAACGGTCTCGTTTGGAGGCTAGAGGCGGAGAAGAGGACGAAGGTGAAGAGGATTCTGATTCGGACCAGGAAACTTCTGCCAAGGCTCGCTACTTTGGTTATGTCAAGCAGGGCCTGTACTTGGTGACGGAAATGGAGCGTTTTGCCCCGCCCCGGAAGCGCCCTCGGACCATCACCAAGAACTATCGCCTTGTGAGTTTGCGCTCAACAACTCCAGAGGAACTTTACCAGAGAAAGGTGAGAGAGCAGCCCTTTGTAGGCGAAGCTTCTCCGGGACAGCCAGATGGGTTTTATTTCACCGAGAAAGACCTGTTCTGCCAAAGGAAGACAGGGGCATCCCTCTTCAGCCATCTCCCCAGATATGTTAGAAATAGCAACAGCAAGTTTATTTATTTATTTTTTTGAGGTAGAAATACTGCTATTTATTCAGCCACTGATTAAGCGGATTGAATTGGGCATGAACTTCACATTACTTTTTATTTTATTTATTTTTTTATTGAACCACTGTGCGATACACTTACAAAGCTTTCATGTTCGAGATTCAGCCGTATAATGATTGAGCACCCGTCCCTCCACCAGCACATACTTTCCAGTGTCCCCCGTATATCTCCTTCCACCCCGTCCCTGTCCTCACCCTGCTTCCATGGCAGGCAGTTTTCCCAATACTCTCTACTTTGGGGCATTAGCAACAGTAAGTTTTAAGAAATATTAGTATTAAACTTCTGTATTATAAAGTTATATAGACTTGTTGTAAAGTACTATAGACTTATATCAGCATTAGAGTTAACATAAAATCATAATCAGGATTATCAGTATTCTATTATAGAGGGTATTTTTGGTTTTGTTTTTTAAACTTAGAATCTAAATTCACACTGTGGATAAGGCAGCATTTGATTAGCCTACGGATTCCGTAGCTGGGCCCGGGTGTTTTCCTCTCCTTCGTTTGACCTTGGCCTCCTGATTAGACTGCAGATGGTGAGGGAAGGGAGGCCCCCGGCCTTCCTGTCAGGGCTTTGCTCGGGAAGCAGATTAGAGCCACGCTGTGCACTGGCCTTCCTGCTGAGCCTCGTGGAGTTCGGCGCGAGGAGTGAGGCTGATTTACTGCTCGTCCCGGTCTTGCCATAAGTGTGGACATTTCTCATCCTGTCTCCTGTTAAAGTGCTAAAAGAAGTAGCTGATCTCTCTGCTCCTCACAATGTTTGTGAGCTTATGGTGCCACAGGAGATAGATAAGGATGCCTAAAATGCTGTACAGACGCGGGGTTGTCACCATGCATTCTATCATAATGACAACAGGGACAAGTCAGTAATGTGACATTGCTGCTTCCTTTTCATGCCCACAGATTGAAAGTGAAGAATATGAGGCAGCCTTGTCTCTCGCTCAGACCTACGGCCTGGATACCGACCTCGTGTATCAGAGGCAGTGGAGGAAGTCCGCTGTCAACGTTGCTTCCATTCAGAATTACCTGGTAAGTTTCAGTATTTTGGAAACATGGTAAAATGTGAATTTGCGAGCTGTAGTTCGCTGTATGGCTTCCTACGAATGCATTTTACATTGCTGCCTTTTCTGTGGTTGGTGAAACATGTTTTACTCAACTCGGTGCTCTTGTCACGAGTTCTTTTGGCTCTACAGTTGGACTTTTTGGAGCTGCAGATAAGTGAGCAGCAGCTGCTCAGCCAGCATCCACCTAGGCTTGCCTTATCCCTTCTCTTACTCTCCCTTTGGGCTTTTCTTCACCTACAGCCTGTTAGGAGCTAGAAATCGCTCAGTAATTTGAACAAGGAATATCTTAATATGGGAATTCTTTTTTTAGCCTCAAGAGATTAGCCGTCTATAGATAACCCTGAAGAATACTCTAGGGCTGAAGGAGCAAGAAGGTGCCAGAGAGGGAACCAGTTTTCAAGGAAAGCCTTTTCTTTCTTACTGGAGGAGGATGGTTGCCATGCAGGGGGTGGAAGAAAAGTTCTCTGAACTTCTGTGGGCCTGGCCTGGTTCCTAGTTGCGAAGCAGCAGAGGAAGGTGGATGAACGAGCAAGATGCTTCTAAGTGGGGCTGGTAGCAGGAAACCCCTACCAACATATGTGCACAAAACTGGTAGGTGGAACCACAGTCAGGATTCACTATCACTATCGCTATCATCCCATTGATCCTCGATTTGCTCGAGCGGGCCCAGTAATGTCTCCATTCCTCCTAGCCCTGAGATGTTAGCAGCCTCTCTTTACTCGTCCTTCTCAATGGTGCCGCATTAGAGGCTCTTTCAGGGTCAGGAGATGAGACCCATCACTGTTGCTGTATTTGGCATATGAATACGCCACAGGGAGCTGAGCTTGCCAGGCTCTCCCATGCGGGCAGGAAAACTCTCAGTAGCTTGCCAGGTTCTCTGAGAGGGAGAACTAGGCTATAAGATGTCAGGATTAGGATTGAAAATAAAAACCTCCCACTGGGGTGCAGGTGGGCTTGCCTCTTTTCCTCCGGGAACCTCCACCTGGATTTCCCCCCAGGTGCGTTGCTGGCTATCAGGTCAAAGGAGTGAGGTGAAAAAATAACAAGCAGGAGCACATCTGGTCTAGAAGCAGGCGACTCTTCTCCCGCAGTTGACAAAGCTTTATATTGTGTCAGCTGTGAGTGGGAAGAGCTAGCCATCCCTGTTGCTGTGAGAAAATAAATAGGTAACTGCAATATCTGTTTTGCCATATAGCTTTATGAGGAAATAGTTGAATTTACATAATGTTTTGAAAAGGGTATGACTTTTTGTCTGACATTTAGAAAGGAAGACACCTTTACATTTAGGAAGCTTCTAAGAAATGGTAGGTAGGATAATTGTTGTTCGGAAAAACTTGTATGCATGAAGGGTCAGAGAGATAGAACTTCCAGTAGGGTGTTTGCTTTGCAGATGGCAGACCCAGATTCGATCCCTGGCACCAGAGTGGTCCCCTGACCCCTCCAAGACTAATCCTTGAGTGTAGAACCAGGAGTAAGTCCCAAGTACAACCTGTGTGCCCCGCCCCCCCAAAAAAAACCCCCCAAATTTAGGTACTCCAATACTTGAAAATTAATAAGAACATAATCTGACAAAGTTACATGGAAGAAGTTTCTTCTTCAACAAAATGTGCTAAAAACTATTAATACATCAGAGGTGACAACCTGAGAGGGAAGAAAAAAATGAAAAAACAAAGACAAAAGGAAACTTTGTACTCTTTAGAGTGTCAGAATCCCAAGCCTGAGCTATCTTTATCCTTTTGTGACTCAGGCCAGTGAGCACACATGTTCATGTTTACCCATTTAATGGATTTTTTTCTGGAGCCTAGTAAAGGATAGGGTTGATCCTTGAAGGAGCTGACTGGTGTTAGAATAGATAAGTTAGTAAGAAATTAAATTGGCAGTGTTGTTCTAGAGATAGGTATGATAGGGGCCTAAATAATAGTCTTCATGAGAAGGCAAGCTTTGCATCTAAAATATAAATAGCACGGTCATCGCTTTGTTCACCGATTTGCTCAAGTGGGCACCAGTAACATCTCCATTGTGAGACTTGTTGTTACTGTTTTTGGCATATTGAATATGCCACGGGTAGCTTGCCAGGCTCTGCCATGTGGGCGGGATACTCTCGGTAGCTTGCCGGGTTCTCTGAAAGGGATGGAGGAATCGAACCTGGGTCGGCCACGTGCAAGGCAAACGCCCTCCCCACTGTGCTATATGGCCTTGGAGTCTAATGAAGGTAGTAATCACGATAGAGTCTGTTTTGAAAGTCTTTTATGTGTTTTGGTTTTCTAGGCATATTCAGCAGTGCTCAAGGCTTACTCCAGATTCTGTGCTCCAGGACCACCCTGGCTGTGCTCAGGAATCTCTTGGTGGTGCTCAGGGGACCATATGTGATGCTGGGGATTGAGCTGGGTTGATCATATGCAGGGCGAGCACCTTAGCCTTGTTCTGTCTTTCCGGCCCAGTCTTTACGGGCTGCTGTATTGGAGTTTTGACTGTGGAGGTGTAGAGGGAGCTGCAGACAGGTGGCGGGAACACCTCCGAAGGGCGAGGATGCCTTCACTTCCTAACGATTGTGTTTTGATGGAATAGACTGGCGCAGAAGCCAGAGACATAGAAAAGAGCGAATGACTTGTGCAATGTTTAAAGAAAGAATTGGTTGGTTGCAGTGTTTAAAAGAATTATTGGTTATATGTCAGGTAGTCCTTCAGATTTGTAAACACAGTGATTCTAGGAGGAAGACAAGTCTCAGATTTTGAATGGACTTGGAGAAAACTATTGGAACATGCCCTTGACCTCTCTACGGAGCAGCATCCCATGACTTTTTATCGCTGCATTCCTTTGTCTCTTGATCCAGTGCTACATCTTTGGTCAGAGTAAATAGGGACTCTTGATATATTTTGCCTCATTCGCCATGTTTCAAAGTTAAATATACTCATTAGGATGTGAAGATAGGATGTATCTATCTTGTCTTACAACTTTGTTTTCTGTTCTTTTATACAGCCCAAATGCAAAATAGAGATCATCTATAAAAGTCTGTAAGAGTCTGACATGATGTATGTTTATGTTCGAATTTTGTGTTTCACTGCTTCATTAGAAGGAAGCGAGCGGTTGGAACACCCGAAATCTGACTAATCTCTTGGACATGTTCTTGTTTATCTTGAGCTTCTCTGGCAACTGTTTGTGGCCGGGATCTTAGGATGCTCTGCTCTCTCAGGCAGAACTTTATAATTTGATTTGATTATTATTATAATTTGAGCCACACCTGAGAGTGTTGAGGGCTTACTTCTTGCTCTGTCCTCAGGGATCAGTCCTGGCAGGGCTTGGAGCCCTAGGTGGCACCAGGAATTTAGCCCAGGTCAGTTGTGTGCAATAAGAACCCTAATTATTGTGCTCTCTCTCTGACCCTGAGCTTTATAATTTTTATAATGCAGTTATCAGGTGCTACCAGGTGTCATATGTTCTCTAATGCCTCTGCTTTTATTTTCTTTGTATCCAGAGTAAAATAAAGAAACGATCTTGGGTTCTTCATGAGTGTTTGGAAAGAGTTCCTGAAAATGTGGATTCTGCAAAAGAACTCCTTCAGTATGGACTAAAAGGCACAGACCTGGAAGCTTTACTAGCGATAGGGAAAGGAGCAGATGATGGCAGGTGAGTTACAGAAAGATTTGGATTAGAAAATAAAAGTGACTTTGTGAACACTTGAAAGTTAAGACTGGGAAGAACAAATGTTCATTGAGGCTGCTCTGTAATGAAGCAGTTTCCTTTGGCTTACATCTCCCTTTCTTCCTTCCTGTACTAGGGGTTGCACCCAGGTCCTCACACGCATAAGTCACATGCTTTATTGCTAAGCCATATCCCTAGCCCCAGATCCACATGGATTTTTATTTTAATCCTTGTGTTTTAAAGTACTATTAATGGTAGGATTTCACTCATGCAGTGCCAGAATGTTTTCTTCCTGCTCCATTGTCTCAGGGGCCCCTGCTCCAGCCCTTCTTTCTGTGCCTTTGTTGTCTTCCTACCATGCTAAGCTCAGTGCTGTGGATCTGTTGTTGGGCTCTGTTGCCTTTGCTTTTTATTAGTCCTTTATATATTAATTTTTTATATCCCTCATTTAAGACATGTTCTGTGTCTGTCCCTCTCCGACTTCACTCATCCTGACACCCTCCAGTTCCATCCACCTAGCAGCAAATGGCATGAGTTTGTCTTTTCTTATAGTTGAGTAGTATTCCATTGTGTATATGTACCACAGTTTCTCTGTCTAGTCATTGATTCTTGGACTCTTGGATTTTTTCCCCAGATTTTGGCTTTTATGAATAGTGCTGCAGTAGGAGCGCCAATAGCTTTTCTAAATAGAGTTTTTGGTCTCTTGTAATAGGTGCCCAAAAATGTAATTGTTGAATCATATGGAAGCTGAATTTTTGGTTTTTTTAGACATGTCTGTTTTTTTCCCCAAAATGATTCAACAATTTGACATTCCCACTAGCAGTGTGCGAGGATTCTCTTTTTACCATATTCGTACCAACAGCGGTTGTATTTGATTGTTATGATGTGTGCTAGTTCACTGGTGTGAGGATGAGACATCATTATTGTTTGATATGCATTTCCCTGTTGATAAGGGATGTGGAGTATGCTTTTATATACTTTTTGACCTTCTGTCTTCCTTGAGGAGTTTCTGTTCATCTCTTTTCCCCATTAAAAAAATTTTTTTTGTTTTGTTTTTCTCTTGTTAAGTTTAAATTTCCCCCATTTTTAAGTTTTATAAATATCTTATATGTCTTGCATATTAAAGCTTTTGTCATGTGTATAGTGAGCAAATATTTTTCCTGGTATGTGGAGTGTCTTTATTCTGATCATCTTTTTTTGATGGTGTAACATCTTAAATTGATACTATCCCATTTGTCTGTCTTTGCTTCCATTGGGTTGCCCAATGACATTGAATCATTGAAGATACCTCTAAATACTGCTTCATTTAAGTTAAATATTTATATTTGACATTGTGATGCAAAGAAAGAGCAAATTTTAAGCCATTTGTTGAATGTTATGGAGTGAAGGGACATTTGGGTGTGCTAATAATGAACCACTTTAAGCAAGCCTGAGCTTCATCCACCATCCATTTATGTAGCTTCATGTCTTCTTATTATAGTTACTTTGATTGAATTGCTATGCATCATGCAAAAGTAAAAATTATTTAAGCACCGGCCAATCATTAGTTTATTATTCATGGTGTCACTGTATCACTGCCATTTCATTGTTCATCGATTTGCTTGAGTGGGCACCAGTAATGTCTCCACTGTGAGACTTCTTGTTACTCTTTTTGGCATATTGAATATTGGAGATCCCGGCAAGCTCCTGAGAGTATGTCACCTGCACGGCAGAGCCTGGTGGCTACCCATGGTGTATTTGATATGCCAAGACAGTTTATTATTAATGTCAGTTAATAATAATAATGTAATAATTATTTCACAAGAGCTATTGCTTATCAAGCCTATGAGACTTTTGGAGATGTAAATATGATCTAACATAGATTATTGTATCACTGTATTACTGTCATCCCGTTGATCATCGATTTGCTCGAGCGGGCACCAGTAACGTCTCCATTCGTCCTAGCCCTGAGATTTTAGCAGCCTCTCTTTACTCATTCTTCCCAGAGGTGCCTCATTGGAGGCTCTTTCAGGGCAAGGGGAATGAGATCCATCATTGTTACTATATTTGGCGTATTGAATATGCCACGGAGAGCTTGCCAGGCTCTGCCTTGTGGGCAGGATGCTCTCCATATTTTGCCAGATTCCCCGAGGGGGAGAACTAGGCTATAAGAGGTTGTACAGCCACAAGTGCAGCCACAAGTGCAGCTGCGCACTTCCAGGAGCTTTGTTTTATAGTCTCTGGATCTTGGCCATTGATGGGATTATATAGCGTCAGGGGCAGTTTGTGGATATGGCTGCCAAGCTACTGGAAAAAGGGGGATCTGGGTGGAGGAGGCCCAGTCCTGATCTGAGCAGGCGGATATCTCAGCCCCGGGTCCCACACACCTGGGTTCCTTTGCCGGTTCCTTCATGTGTGAAGCTTGTCCAAATGAGTGGAGAGTGTCCTTGAGCATGGCTGTGGCTGGGTTCTGGAGGTCTTTGGCTGCGAGGGCTCTGCTCAGGTCTGGGAGGGAGACTCAACCCACCCCCCTCCGAGGGGCCCCGGGTGAAGATACTAGATAATATAAGCAAAGACTGGGTTTATGGTCTTGTGGGAAAACAAATGCTTTCCATCTGTTAAGTTCTGCATTTGATTGTTAGCACCGCAAAAAGGCAGAGAGACAAATAAATAATGTAAATAAGATTGATATTCTTGGGGCTGGAGAATAGAACAGCAGGGAGGGTGCTTGCCTTGCATATAACTTAATGGGTTTGATCCCCAGTACCTGATACTGTTTTCTGAGCCCATCAGGAGTGATCCCTCAGCAGAGTCAGGAGTAAGCCCTGAGCAACTCAGTTGTAATCCCCAAACAAAGAACAACTCCCCACCTCAAAAAAACAAAAACAGTAAGAAAACAAAACACCCAAAGCTGATATTCTTAAGGTCTTAAACAGAACACATAGAAATTGGGTAACATTTTCCTCGTAGAGTGTTTTCTAGTGAATTTAGATTTAAGTGTTCTTCTAAGTAGGTTTGGGTTTCTGGCCTAATTATTTTTTGCCCCTCTTTAAACATACAGTTCTTTGGGTAATCAATGTTCCATACCATCCCCACCATCAGTGTTAACTTCCCGCCACCATTGTTCCATTTTCCTACTCACCCTCTAAGCCTGCCCCCTTAGCAGGCACAAAATAATTTATTTTATATGGCTTGTAACAACAAATGATTGATGGAATCATTAAAAAATATTTCAGTAAAAGAAAAACATGAAAACTTTTAATATCATCTCACAGTGGGGTTATTAAAGTCCTCTGAAAGTTTACTAAATCTCGGCTGGCTGAACCTTTTGTATTACTGTTTGTCCATTGAGCTTAGTCAGCTTCTGTGCTACTTTCACATCTAAGTCGGCATCCCCTGTTGTCCTGCCAATATGTGGAACTGGGAGGTGTTGCTTCAGGAACTCCGGGGTCTTTAGGACTGGGCCTGTGAGTTTCAGCGGCGTGGCTCTGCCGTGACACGTGGCGAGGCTGTGAGGCCAGGATGCGGCTGCCAGAGTAGTGGCTGTGGGACTTGGACTTGCCCATTTCTAAAATGTGAAGCTTACTGATGACTGTTAGTTCATTCGATGTGTATAATGAATAAATCATAATAGCTGAAGCTTTCAAATCATTTGTAATTTTGCTGAAGATCAGTAATGCAATCAGTATGAGGAAAAATAGTTTTTCATTCCATAAACTGAAGAAAGTTGATTTGAATTGTTTTTTTTAAATTTTTTTTCTTGCAGGTTTACGTTACCTGGTGAA
Source organism: Sorex araneus (assembly GCF_027595985.1). NCBI lineage: Eukaryota > Metazoa > Chordata > Mammalia > Eulipotyphla > Soricidae > Sorex > Sorex araneus. The sequence continues at coordinate 350,453,412 of NC_073313.1, read as the reverse complement.
GTAGATATTGAAGGAATCTCCTATGAAGAGCTGTCCCCCGCTGAAGAAGAACCTGCCAAGAATAAAAAGGAGAAAGAGCTTAAGAAGAGACGAGAACTACTTAAATTAGTGAAGTTTTCAAAGTAAATGATGACTTTGAATTTTATTAAAATAATTAGTTAAGTGTGCTGTTTACTAGAGACAACTGCTGTAAAATATTTCAGCATCTTAAACCCATTTTAAAATTTTACCCTGGTGCTTTTGTGCTGCACCATGGGCTTTAGGCTTAATGGAATATTGACCATTTATATTCTAACTCTTAACGAATGTGCTTTTATGTAAGTATAAGTGGCCTAATAAAGTTGTCTAAAACAGGTTGACACTGGAACAAAAGGAACTTTGCCGTTGTAGACTGAAATTATTAACCTACTTAGATCGGCTTGCAACATACGAGGTAAGGAGTAGTTGTAATCAAGCTAATTATGTTCATTTGGCTTGTCATTATAAATTCTACGATGTGCCACTATCTGGTATTCTTGTTTTTCAGAGCTGTTTATGTGGGAAAAATTATTTTGTCAGAAGTGGGAAAAATTCATTTTGTTCAGAAGCAGTTTGTCTTGTATACGGGTCTTAGTAAAAAAATACAAATTGTGAAAGGTCAGAAATTGTTTTGTTAGTACAGGAAATAGAAATGCTTTAGCCATTTAGTGCATATACATGCTTTAGATTTGCAATCATTTATTTTTTTTTATTTTATTATTTTTTATTTTTTTATTTTTTTATTTTTTGCTTTTTGGGTCACACCTGGCGATGCACAGGGGTCACTCCTGGCTCTGCACTCAGGAATTACCCCTGGCGGTACTCAGGGGACCACATGGGATGCTGGGAATCGAACCCGGGTCGGCCGCGTGCAAGGCAAGCGCCCTACCCTCTGTGCTATCACTCCAGCCCCTTGCAATCATTTAAATTATGTTTTGACTTTAATTTTATGAAATACAGCTTTCCACAGTATCATATTTTGGTGATAAAACTATTGGGTTTTAATGATAAGAAGAATATTCCCAACTCATTTTCTTTGAAATGATATGTTATGGGTCTATTTTCCTAACCGAGACCAAAATTGAACTCTTAGCTTAAAATATATATTTTATATTTGTTTTTTCAGAGCTATAAATACAGAAATACAGATGTCCTTATTTAGGGGACTTGACTAGCACTTGATACTTAGATCCATTTAAATATCTCAAAAGTGTGAGGAACATTTCATATATATATGTATATATAAAGTACATCTACATGTAGTTTAGGTTACCTTTCCATATGGCCTTCCCAGCTGTAGTTACCTAGGATTTATACATTTTTAGCCTTTAAAGTTTGACTTCACTTGCAGGTGACTTCCGCATTCTGTATTACACCTTGATATCTCTCTTTTGGACTGGTACATAAGTATGTGCTCAGTAAATGTCACATTTAGTTATGTCCTTCCCTGGAATACTTTATGTATTTATAATTCTGATGCCTGCAGGCAACATAAAACGAACTTGCTCTCCCATCTGCTGACATCCTAGTTTTAAAACATATTTGTTTTAAACAAAGTTATGGTGAAAAGAGGGCTTTTTCTTTGGTTATTATTATGAAACAAAGTAATAATTATTCATTCCAATAATTTACAAAAAGTTCCTTATAGTTATAACTATAGCCTCTAAAGTGAGTTTTTCATATGTCTGGGTTCTGTGATATTTTGATACGACATAAAATTAATATTCTGTAAACATACACTATACTATATACTGGAGTGAGATATATATATGTATATATATGTGTATATATATGTGTGTGTGTGTATATATATATACACACACACACATATGATAGTATAGCGGGTAGGGCATTTGCCTTGCACTCGGCCGACCCGGGTTTGATTCCCCCATCCCTCTTAGAGAGCCTGGCAAGCTACCAAGAGTATTCCGCCCACACATTAGAGCCTGGCAAGCTACCTGTAGCGTATTCGATATGACAAAAACAGTAACAACAAGTCTCACAATGAAGATGTTACTGGTGCCCGCTCGAGCAAATCGATGAACAATGGGGTGACAGTGATACAGTGCTAGACATACAGTATACTGTATACTTCAGAAATAAGTGCTATATAGTTTGTTTGTGATCGTGTCATTGATGACAAGATGTTAGAAATAACAAGTTCAAAAAAGAATTAGAGTCTTAATATTCAGTTAACTTTCTTTTTTTGAATGTAGTTTGTACCCGGTATTTCTGGTAGTTTTTGTAAGCTCCTGGTTTGTTGCTAAGGGAGTCTTTCCCAGCAGTGCTGAAGAACTGCCTTGCTAGGGATTGAACCCAGGGCTCTTGGATACAGGTTTGTGTTCCTGTCCCCTGGGCCACCTCTCTGGCCCTTAATTTCTTCAAATTTCTGTTTAGTTAATAAATTGCTATTCCCTGTTTGACAGTCATAAGCCCACTTATTATTAAATGGCAGTAGTCATCTTTAAACTATTTGTTGAGCCTTGCATTTTAAAAGCTAAGCTATTGAAAATGAGGTAAGGTTGATTAATTTGCTTTGAAAACTTAATAATGAAGGTGTTCAGGTAAATTGACTAGCCATTTATGTATTGGTATAGATAGCCATTGCATTCTAATCCTGGGGCATCACTCTATTAATTCTGTGATAAATGAGATAAAAAATGGTTCATTTAAATTTTACATGAGGGAGTGTTTTTTTGTAGGCTGGGTATAATGTCAGTGCTGAGGCCCAGAGATGAGCAGGTTCTAGTCTTTGTGGCGTCCTCATTATGTTCGCAGTAAGCAATAATGAAGAATTGATGAGAGCATGTGCTGGAGCAGAAGTTTTCCTGGGGATGTCCAAGAAAACTACACGGGGAGTGATATTTTATCTGTTGAGGAAAGTTACTTAGGGGGTCAACGAACATGAGAATGAAAGTTCTATAAAGATAGGATCATGTCTTGTTTGATGCTGTGTTCCCAGAACTCAGGATATTTGGCTCCATCAGGATCATGGTGTCTTTTTTGAAGGAACAGGGAAAAGAATACCATGAGAAACATCAATTCGTTGTTGACTTGCAGTGAAGTCTGTTCAGGTTCCTTTCCAGTCCTCTGGACAGGGATGATGAACTCCTTCATCTTATGGCTACAAAATGAGGAGTTAGAGACAGTAAAAGAAAAGGAAACAAATGCTTATAGGTAGGTAGCTTCGATTCCGTAGCCTACATGGAATCTCAGTGAGCTGTGTGAGAATAGGCCGTTGGCTCTGAGGAAGGTGGCAGGCACCCGAAACAGTTGACAAGTCAGGGCAGCTAGATGTGGGGCAAAGAGTAAAGATGCAGATATTAGTGAGGAGTTTGTGGTTTTACTTTGAAAGCTCTTCCAGGCCTTGACAGGAGTTAAATTATTTTAATGCAGCCCCCAATACCACGTCCCCCCCTAAAAAAGGGGGGGGATTTTTTCATGATGTGGCTTCAGCCATTTTCAAGCACTGGAGCACTGTCATCCCATTGTTCATCGATTTGCTTGAGTGGGCACCAGTAACAACAGCAACATTTGTTGTTACTGTTTTCGGCATATTGAATACGCCACAGGTAGCTTGGCTCAACGGTGCGGATGGGATAGTCTCAGTAGCTTGCTGGGCTCTCTGAGAGAGATGGAGGAACCAAACCTGGGTTGGCTGTATACAAGGCAAACGCCCTGCCATTTTCAATATTATTTTAATTTTATTCCATCCCAGCAGTGTTTTCTTTCATTTATATTTTTTTGTTTGGGTTTGGTTAGGGTTTTCCTACAGGGCTCAGGGCCCATTCTTATTTTTATTTTTATTTTTTTGGTTTTTTTGGGGTCACACCTGGCGATGCACAGGGGTTACTCCTGGCTCTTCACTCAGGAATTACTCCTGGCGATGCTCAGGGGACCATATGCGATGCTGGGATTAGAACCCGGGTCAGCTGCGTACAAGGCAAATGCCCTACCCGCTGTGCTATCACTCCAGCCCCCCACTCTTATTTTTTTTTAAATTTTTTTATTAGTGAATCACCGTGAGGTATAGTTACAGACTTAACAAACTCCTGTGCTTGCATTTCAGTTACACAATGGTTGAGTACCCATCCCTCCACCAGTGCCCATTCTCCACCACCAATGCATCCCTCCCACCACCCGCACCCCGCCTCTGTGGCAGGGCATTCCCTTTTGCTCCCTCTCTCCTATGGGGTGTTGTGGTTTGCAGTAGAGATGTTAAGTGGCCATTGTGTTCGGTCTGCAGTCTGCTTTCAGCCTGCCTCTCCCATCCCAAGGCACCCACTCTTGATAGTTCTTAGCCAGACGGCTGCGTGGATGGGTCCTGAGATGCGATCCTGGTCCTGTTCAGGCCCATTGGTGCTGGAGCCCACCAGGACCGCACGTGGTGGTGCTCAGGCTGCGTTTGGTGCTGCACGTGGCTGGATGGTGCCCACCATAAAACTCGGGTTCCTGCACTTGCAGCTCCCGTTTTCCTGACTAATTCCCTGACCACTTCTCATGTCTTTCAAAACTGCTGACAGGACTCGATTTTATCCATACACATACATCCCTAGCTGATGAAGATGTTAAAAAAGGAACATGACCTCTATAACAGCGTTGCTTGGTTTTGCTTTTGGTTTTGTTCTTTCCATTCTTTAAGGTGCTCAGGGCTTAGTCCATGCTGTGTGCTTGGGGATCACGGTGGTCCTCAGGGAACATCTGGGGTGTTTGGGTTCTAGTCCATGTCAGCCATGTGCAAGACAAACGCCCTACCTGCTATACTACTTTTTTGGCCCCAACACTATTATTACACTATTATCTGAAACAAAATTGGCAAGTCCTTGGTATCTCTGAGACCTGCTTCTTACTCATGTTCCCTGAGTTGTCTCATAAATGCTTTTGTTACAGTTGATTTGCTCGAATCATTATTGAAGCAAGGTTGAGATCTCGAAATTAGAATGAAAACCTTGAGCTTGTTTTTGTGGCATCTTTCCAGTGACTTGTATTCACAGTTTCTAGTTGGACTTGACTCGGGATGGTGTTTTGCCAGGTGAATAAGGGAGGGGAAAGAGGTAGAGGGTAAAAGGATAATAACCATGCCGTGTACCTGTGTCGTAGACTACTTTACAACCTCTGACCTCTGTGCTCACAGCTGTCTGTGGGTAGCTCTTCTTCGACGTTCTGCAAGTAAACACATCAATTCTCCCTCCTCCTTCTCCCTCCTCCTTTAATTGCTCTCATTCCTCCCACTTTCCTATTCTGAGAAATTATTCAGTCATCAAATGCTATTGGGTAATTTCTGTGTGATGAGCAGTACTCTGGGCTTCTGGGGCTTAGCTTGCGTCAGGGCAGCCGAGCCTTGAGCCTTAGGTGATAGCTACACGGTGGGTGGGCTTCACTCACAGTTGCCTTGTCTACTTGGGCTGACTTTTCTGGTGCAGCTTGGGTATCCCTTGCGGGGAAGCCTTCCCTCTCTGAAAACTCCTGGCTTTTCCCTTTACTTGGCGGCTTTTCATTTCTCTTGCCTCCTCCACTTTTAACCTGCCGGGATACTCCAGGAGAATGGAGTCTCGCTCTTCAGTTTTTCACTCCTGTCTGTCTCAGCACTGTGACACAGCCCACCCCCCCTCCCCGGCCAGCCCTTAGGAGAGCCCAGGGCCAGGGTGCACAGGGGAAAATTGCATGAATGGGGGCCATGGCATGAGACGAGGGGCCAACTGGTAGAACAGGGAGGGGGCAGAGGAAGAAGGCAGGCTCGGAAGGGGGCTGCAGTGGAAGTAGGGTTGAGAAACCCGTTCTGGTGTGCAGGTGACACTCTGAACTTGGTTGAATGAATGGGTCAGTCTGCATTTGGCGGCAATCACTCCAGCAATAGTAAGGCTGAGATTAAAATACAGATGTGCCAGGGCCTCAAAATGAGCAGCCATATATAACTGCTTACCTGTTCCTACTGGGTGCTGGGTTTTTTTTTTGTTTTGTTTCATTTTGTTTCTTGGGTCACAGCCGGCAATGCTGGGGGAACCGTATGGGGCGCCCGGAATTGAACTCCGGTTGGGCACATGCAAAGCAAGCGCCTGACCCACCCCACTGTTCTCTCTGGCCCCACCAGATGGTGGATTTTGTTTGTCCTCCTGTAAGCTAACTTTCACATAGCCTATATGATTTTCTCCTCCACTTCTCTAAAATGAGCCGTTTCTGTTTATTTATCTTTTTATGAGATGCCCATATCCAGCAGTGCTCTGGGGTTATTCCTGGCTTTGCACTTAGGAATCCCTTCTGGTGGGCTTGAGGGGCCATACCGGTTGCCGGGGCTTGGGCCCCAGTCAGCCGCGTGCGCAGCATACACCCTACCCTACCCGCGCTACTATTTCCCGCCCCTCTCCCCCCCTCCCCGTGACCAGTATTTAATATGTAGTCATTTTAAAAACAAAGCTATATAGTCATTTTCAAAATGAACCTAAGAATGCAGATGTGATGCTTTAGTTAATCATTTAATTTAGTGTAAAGATTTTTAATATTCTCTTGTCAGTCATATTCCCAAAGTATTTTCATTAGACCATTGTTTTCCACAGGCAATCCTGGGAGTGCCCCATTCATCTGAACAGAGATATGATGCGGAATTCTTTAAGAAGTTCAGGAATCAGAATATTGTTCTCTCAGCAAGAACTTATGCTCGGGTAATTTCTTTTGTTTTGTAAATATGATTATTAACACTTTTAAGTTGTGTAGTTAACGTTATCACTTGCTTATACTATTACTTCTTTTTTGATCATATGAATAAATATGGAGAAAATAGAATACTACTTTATTTTTACTCATCATTCTGAGTTTTAAAAAGTAATAATTCTTATAGTGTTCAGTTGAGAAATGTGATTGACTAGAAAAAGTCAGGGTTATTTCAAAACATTTTATATCACAGATCTTAAAAAGATTATTTTACGTTTTCAATGTCATGCAGTTACTACTTTATTTATAAAATTTACAACTGAAACTTACCCTTTGCGCTTTTGTGCAGGAAAGTAATGTACAGGCTGTAGAAATTCTGTTCACTTACCATGGATCTGACTTGCTTCCTCATCGTCTTGCAATTCTCTCCAACTTCCCAGAGACCACCTCACCACATGAATATTCTGTTTTGCTCCCTGAAGCTTGGTATGTGACGGCATTAACTAGATTAACTGCATTGACTGTATTTCACTTTTTGTTTGATGCTGACTACCTTGTGTTTAGAAAAAAAGTAATTTGACTTATCTTTTTGTTTCTTATTATAGAATTATTTCTAACTTTCTTGCAAATTATCCTGATACCAGAATGTGTCTGCCCTAACCTAATGAATGTGAATTTTCTGTTTCTTTCTTTTTTATTTTTTTAAAGCCTTCAGATTTTTCAGCTGTGACTCAATATATATTGTTTTATGGTTGAGAACCACATCTAGAATTAACGTATTTGTTGGAATTGGTTTTATTTTTTAGAAATTGAAGTATAGTTCTTCTTTGGGGGTGAGTGCTCCCAAGCTGTGCTCTGGGAGCCTGGGGACCCCTTTCATTGATACTCAACCAGCTGGGCCTGCTGCTCTCTGACGGGGCCCAAGAACTGGTGATCTTGGGCCCTGCAGTGCTGGGGACCACCAGGCCCTCCCGCCCCAGCCCCACGGATGCTGAGGGGACCATGAGGTGCCGGGATTCAGGCCTGTTGGCATCTCTGGGCCCTCGAAGTGTAGCTCTAACAAAATTAGATTGTAAATAGGTCCCTCTAAGACAGGAAGGTGCAAGGCTCTCTTCTCTCAACATTCCTGGGAAATTTCAAGGCATGAGACAAATGGGAAATCAAAGTAGCTCTTTGTTACTAGGTAGACTCATTCTCCTTTCAGCTCAGGGCATTTGAACACTGGGCTGGAATGTGACATGTGACATGTCTTTTAGCTGATGGGATCTGTACTCTGTGGTGGGTTTTCAGAAGTTAGAACATCTCTTGAGAGTGAAGAAAAGACAATATTCTTGCTCTGTGCACGGCTCTAAGATGGCCGGCCTTTCTGCTCTAACTGGGAGCAGAAAGATGCTCAGAGCCCCTCCAGAGGGAGGTGGCAGTAGTGCCCAATTGCGAGACCCTTTACAGCCAGTGAACTGCCTCCCAGAAAATGTTCAGCATTCACTGCCTGTTCATTCTTCTCGAATTTTAATTTATTCTTTTAAAACTAGATATTTCTTGCGATACATATTCATATTGTATAATTTTAGTGACAGGTGAATGGCTAGATAGGAAACCTGTTTATAAAGTATAAAACCCTATAGGCATTTCAAATGGAAATCATCGTTATAGACTTTAGCTATCGGCAGTTTATAGCTTATAGCTTACAATTCACAACGTATAGATGTCCTTGGGAATGGGTATCATTTACCTTCCCAGTTCCTCTCCCAGTGTCTCTACCTAATACCATAGTTTTCGGTGCTGCTGTTACTGTCCGACACAGAGTAATTACTATGCATTTACCACATACTACCACGTACCTGCTTTTCAAGCATCCTGTTTTTTGTTTGCTTGCTTGCTTTTAGCCCACACATGGCAGTGCTCAGGACTGATGCCTAGCTCTGTGCTCAGGAATTACTCTTGGGAGCCTAGGGGGACCATACCAGCTAGAACCTGGGCTGGCCATGCACATGGCAAAGGCCCTACCTGCCCTATCGTCCTGTGCCACACAGATCCTGTTTTAATATTGTCTCTGTTGTTACATAAAGCTGAGATGTCTAGAACTTAGTGTGTTCAGCTCTTTGTAAGTGTAACCAGTATTTGAACCTGTATTTAAAGTTGTAGGTTACTCAGCTTTAAAATTTCAGTGATTTTACACTCTTCTTACCACTAAACAAAGATTTAATAAGATAGAGCTGGAAAAAATAAGGGGGTTTGCTGAGATGGAACAGAGGTTACGGCACTGTATTTGCATGTGCTTGTGGCCATGAACCCGGTTTCAAATCCCAGTGCCCCATATGGTCCCCTAGGCTCCAGCAGGCATGGCCCCTGAGCACAGAGCTCGAAACGCCTCCTCAGCACTGCCAGGTATGCTCTACACACACACACACACACACACACACACACACACACACACACACACACACACACACACACACACACACACACACACACACAGCGCGAAAGAACACTCTTACGATACTCTGTTCACTTTTTGAAGCATTTTCTTTTAGGTTGGGATAATGATATAAAAATATGTTTTGGAGCATATGTTGCCCGAGTCCATGTGCTGCTTGTGCCTACGTGGCTGAGCACATGTGGTGGCCGAGCACATGTGTCGCCCGCATCTCCCCTCTTGGGATGTGTACTTTCTTGCTTTCCTGTCTAAAGCTGGGGTGTGTGTAGGGCTTCTCTCCGCCCTTGGAGAAGCCTGGGTTTCTCTCTTGAGCGCGTTACTCTCCACTCCCTCCCACTTTCTCTTTCTCCTTCCCTTCAAAACTTCCAAATAAAATCTGTTTTACTAAAAAATGTGTTTTATAAGTATTTCAGAATGTAGTTTGGTTTTTTGCTTCTTGGTCATCTTCCCTCCCTCCCTCCCTCCCTCCCTCCCTCCCTCCCTCCCTTCCTCCCTTCCTTCCTTCCTTCCTTCCTTCCTTCCTTCCCTCCCTCCCTCCCTCCCTCCCTCCCTCTCTCCTTCCTTGCTTCCTCTGCTTTTTGGGTCGCACCCAGTGATACTCAGGGATTGCTCCTGGCTCTGCACTCAGGAATTGATCAAACCCGGGTCGAGTGCATTCAAGGCAAACTCCCTCCCTGCTGTACAATTGCTCCACCCTCCTGGTCATTTTCAAGAGATCTAATCTGAATGAAAATTTTCTTTCTACCATAAATTAGTAAAATTTGGAAAAGGACTTTATATCTTTAGATTTTTTTGGTCATTTTTTCCCCATGTGCTTAAATGTACTTTCTGTTTTTGTCTTCTGATGAGTGCTCAGATAAACATTTGATAAAACTGCGAGTTGGTTTATAAACTAGTTGCTTGACAGTGCCCCGTGCTATATGTTTTTATGTATTATCTTTCGGTTTTTGGGTTTCTCGACCATGCCCCCTGTGCTCAGGGCTTGCCCTGACTCTGTGGTTGGAGATCCCTCTTGGGGCCGTGGGGCGGCTCAGGCGAGGCCAGCGTGCTCCACTCTCTCTCCTGCCCCTGAGAAATCCAGCAGCAGATGGTTTCCTTAGAGGACCTACCAGAACCATGTAGATTATTAGAAATTCTTTAGGCACACCATATTGCAGCAGAGGGTCAAGTAACTGAGGTCAAGTCATTTTGAATCTTTGTTTTGGGATATGTTGCCTGGATAATTCAAAAGTGACTTTTTAAAAAAATTTTTTTGAGCAGAGAGACTTCCCACACAGTGCTTGGTGGGCTAGGGGCCGCTCCCAGCCATTCTTAGCTGTTGGTCTGGACCATCCAATCTTAGCTGCTCTGGGGCTGCAGTGCCAAGGCCACCAACACCATTCCCAGTGATGCAGGATGGGGTCATCAGACTAGCCCCGTGCACCCTCCGCGCTCTCCCTGGCCCAAGATGCTGACTTCCTATGAGTCTTGAAGTGATTTTTATTTTCAACACATTGAGGAAAAAAAATTTTTTTTTTTTTTTTGCTTTTTTGGGTCACACCCAGCGATGCTCAGGGGTTACTCCTGGCTTTGCACTCAGGAATTACTCCTGGCAGTGCTTGGGGGACCATATGGGATGCCGGGGATCGAACCCGGGTCGGCCGCGTGCAAGGCAAACGCCCTACCCGCTGTGCTATCGCTCCGGCCCCGGAAAAAAATTTTTTTTAAATATTTTCTTTCTTAAGAAAGTCTTTCACATTAAGCATATTTTTGCTGTAGTTAAAAGAGATGAATAAAAGGTTTTAATATATCTCTGTTTCCTTCTAATTTCATGTGACTGTCAAGCAAAACCACATTCTGTTTCAGGTGTCACTTTTTCTATGAAGTCCTTCATAAGTTTTCCTTTCACTATATTTAGGTACTTCTTTGTCCTTTCTTGTAGTTTTACATCTTTTATATTGTATTATCATCAGTCATTTTAAGTTTTGCTTTACTCCTACATTTTAAAAAGAACCAAACACCCAGCCTTTAACCGTAAACTCTTTTTTGGGGGTTGGTGTGTTTGTTTGTGTTTGTTTTGGGGCCACCCCTGGTGGTCCGTAGGGGCTATTCCTGGTTTTTCACTAAGGCATCACTCCTGTGGGGTTTGCAGACCATATGAGACTCCAAGGTTTAAACCCAGGTTGGCTGTGGGCAAGACAAAATGCCCTCCCAGCTGCACTATTGCTCTGATTCCGGCCTACACCCCCCTCCCCCCATTCATTTCCCAGCTAACTCTTGAGCCCAGTGGGTGTCTTTGTAGCCCTTCTCTCTCTGTATCATCTTTGTGTAGAGAATACCCTGGGAGTGTTTGTGATCTACATAAATTAGGTTCATCTTGTGTCTGTTTAGAAATGAGAGAAAGGAAGTCCTGAGAGGAGTGTGAGCAAATCTTCTCTCATCTGTAAATTTGGGATGGTCACCGAGGAGGGATTCCCGGGCTGCACTGACCTTAGTCACTGTGTTATCCCTGGGGCTGCGCTGGCCTTACAGTGAGTTTAGTTTTGAGCTCAGAGTTACAACCTGCACTCTTTTCTTTTCTTTTCTTTTTTTTTTTTGCTTTTTGGGTCACACCTAGCAATGAACAGGGGTTACTTGTGGCTCATGCACTCAAGAATTTCTCCTGGCGGTGCTCAAGGTACCATATGGGATGCTGGGAATTGAACCTGGGTCGGCCACGTGCAAGGCAAATGCCCTACCCGCTGTGCTATCACTCCAGCCCCACAACCTGCACTCTTGTCTTTATCCAAAGTGATATTCTAAGGGACACAGATCAAAAAGATAAATTTCTAGACTTTTTTTTTTTTTTTTGAGGAGAATTGTATTCTTTTTTTGACTACTTGCTGCTTGTCTTCAAGTCACTTGGAACCATTTGGTGAGATGAACACAGAGTGTATGATTTGTTGGAATACAAATGCTTTTCCCTCTTACCTACTCAACATTTTCTGAGTGCCTTCATGGGCCTGGCACTATGGTGAGGATTTTCAAATGAGTAAAACAGTTCTTAGCAGGAGTTACGAGGTGCTTTACAAACTAATGGAAATTTCTGCTTTTACAGCATCATGTTTTCAAACCGAGGAAGAAATAAGAATTGAAAAACTAAATCTTGAACCTTTTCTACTTTATATTCTTCTCTTCAGTTTCTGTGTTCAGAAGCAAGTAAAAAGAGAGCTTGCTACTTCTTTGTTTACTGCCTTACATCATTATAGAAGTGTGTGTGTGTGTGTGTGTGTGTGTGTGTGTGTGTGTTTCTTTGCTTCTGAGGCCACGTGATTGATGCTCCAGTGTGCCTCAGGATTGTGAGGTGTCAGGGATCAACCCTCCTGTGCGTTAAGCACGTGCGCAGCTCCTTGAACTGTGTCTCTCTGCTCTCTGGTTTTGTGTATTTTTTTCATTTTTGGTGAGAGTGTTCATTTCTCAGCATCAGAGCCTGAGTTTCATTCTGCTTTATCTTCCATTTTATCCTGCTTTATCAGCTCGCATTTTGTAAGTAACAGTGACTCCTAAATAATCTGTTGACTTTGTTTGAATCATGTCTGTGTGCTTCCTGTCAGCCTGCTGTCCTCAGTTTGCTGGCAGGATGGTTGGGTCTGATTTGGGGGTGGGGGGATGGAGGCTGCCCACCCTACTCTGAGAAGAACCCAGAGCTCTCAGCCTCAAGACTGGTGTGCCTGGAATTTTTGGCAATATAGTGACTCAGTAGAGCTTAGTAATGAGTCAGTAGTAGTGGAATTGGCTGTTGGTATCATATTTTCATTCTTAAGTGCAGTTGGCATTGAGGAAATGTGACTAAATTTTGTAAACATTGAAATTTCATTGTCTGAGTTACACCTTTGTTCTAAAGTGCAGAGGAAATTTTTGTTATTTTCCAAAATTTGCCAATAGAGAATTTTTGTTAAGGTATAGTTTATCACTTAGTATATTTTACTTAGTATTACTTAGTATATTTTACTTAGTATTTCTTTTTTATATTGTGAAGCAAGATGGTTTTCATTAGAGTTTATTAAGAAAGATGTGAGGGAGCTGGAGCGACAGCACAGCAGGTAGGGCATTTGCCTTGCAAACGGCTTCCAAGCATCCCATATGGTCCCCCACGCACCGCCAGGAGTAATTCCTGAGTGCAGAGCCAGGAGTAACCTCTGTGCATTGCCAGGTGTGACCCCCAAAAAAATAAAATAAAAAAAATAGAAAACAAAACAAAAAACTAGAAAGATATGAGGGGGAAAGAGAGAAGTATGCGTTAGAGAGAACACAGGTTTCTCTACAGTGGAAATAAGCAAACAGAGAAACATCTAGGCAAGCAGGAGAGATACTTGTTCAAATGAGAACATGGGCTTGAAGAGCAAGTCGGTATTTTTTTTTTTTCAATTGCGTTACTGAGCTACACTTACAAAACTTTCATGTTTGAATTTCAGTCATGCAAAGATCAAACACCTGTCCCACCCTTGTACATTTTCCACCACCAATGTCTTCAGTATCCCGGCCCCCCCCTCCCGCCATCCCACCCCTCCCCCTGCCTCTATGGCAGACAGTTTCCCTCTTATTCTTTCTTTACTTAGGGCATTATGGTTTGCAATACAGATAATGAGAGGATGCTTATAGAGAGACATTTTAGAAAAATGTCTTAGATTTTCCAAAGGAATTTTGTTTAAAAAAATTGTTTTGGTGCCCCAAAGACTGCCAAGAAGGTTGGATGTACAAGGACCTAGCTGTGATCCCTAGTACCTGATAGCCCTATTAGGGGGATAGTATACACTCACAGGTGTGACCCTTCTGCCCCCAGCACCACTGGGCCCTGGCAGCGCATGACCAGCTCTCACACTGAATCATCTAGAACTACACAGCTGGTCCATGTATTTGGGGGAGAGGTCTTGGACCACTTGAGCATTGCTCTGGGAGCTTTTCCCAGAAAGTATCTTCACAGGGGCCACACCTACAAAAACCCAGGCTTGATGATTTGGGTTTACTCCCAGCAGTTGTACATCACCTGTGTAGACCTAATAATTCAGTGCTTGGTCCATGGGTGTGACGCTGAGATCTCAGTGATTCTTGAGGGCCATCGGGGCCACCCAGTGGTACTTGGGGGAGGGGGGATGGTCACCAGGAGTGCATCATCTGGTGTCACTTTTTCATGTAGAGTGTCGGAGGTCAAATTCAGGGCCTTGCACATGCTCTGCACTTGAACTGTATCCTCAACCCCTAAAGGATTATTGTAAATGTTGCCCAGTGGCCAAGATTTGGAAATAACCCTAAGTTCCCAACAGCAGATGAGCAGATAAATTCTGGGCTATAAATACACAATGGAATAGTATTCAGCTATAAATAAAGATTTAATTTTCCATTTCTCTACAACTTGGATGAAAAACTGGAGTAAAGTGAATCAGAGAAGGACAAATATCGCATGATCTCATGCATGTGGAGTACGAAGACATGAAACAAAGGTATAGACAGTGGCCAGTGAAAATGAATCTTGGGATTCTGCCTATGGAACTGAAGTTGCCTAGGGCGCGTGTGGAGAGCCTCCACAGGACCGTGCTTAGTAAACAACACCTGTTTCTTGTTAATTGCACAGTGCTTCGAAAACAACTCCTAATAAGGAAATAGGATGTCCTGTCACGCCCACAAGGTGTAACTAGCCTATCAGCTGCAGACACTTGGGCGTAAACAAGCAGCGAGAGGTATATAAGGAGGGAAGCTGCCTAGCTAGCGGGTTCCTCCACGCTCCTCATCTTTTCTCCTCTTTCCCGTTTCCAATGATAGAAGGTCTCTGAATAAATCGCGGACCTAGGGATAGTCGTGGAGGGATATTGGCCCTCCGGTGGTCAGTGTGGTACAGGGACATGGTAAGCCTGAAGTATAAATGTCAATACTATTTTAAGTCATGATATCTCAATTTAAGAAATGGCCATTGATCTGAATATTTCCCAGAAAGAAGACATACAAATGATCAGTGCGTATGTGAAGTGTTGCTCAGGATCTTTACTCATCAGAGAAATGCAGATCAAAACCATAATGAGATACCATTTTGAACTTCTAAGTATGACATTATCAAAAAGACAAGGTCTTTTATTAACTAAAAGCACCTTTTACTACTGACTGCAGTAAAATTAGATATTGTGATTTCTTTCAAACATCGCAGTGAAGACTTTTTGTCCTTCTTAGGGAGGTATTTTAAATGTTAAATATCAGAGCTTTGTACTTATTCTAGTTTAAATTGCCTCACTTTTCTCATCTATAACAATTAAAAACTAGAGATTTCTGTTTTCAGTTATACTTTTCAAATATGCCAACTACATTGCAATGGAAGGAATGAACTCTAGTGTATGGAATTCAGAATATTTGGAACTATTTCATAACTTAAAAGAAAAAAATAGCTGTAGATATAGGAGTGACTCCTAACATTTCAAGCCGAGAGCTTGCTTGCTGGTAGATCTTTGGGGAGTGCTGTCCGTCCACTTGTCCTCTGAACTGGCTTGGTTCAGTGAGTATAGATTGCAGTGTTCACCTAGTTCTCATGGCTAAAGTTGTGCATCAGCAAATGCAAAATATGTGTTATGCTCATGTTGCTCTCCAATATATCAATTCATTGGAACAAATTTGCATTTTCAGAACATTACGGCATTACTGATTGTACAGTGCTATTAACTAAACTACAGATTTATTTGGACTTAACCATTTTCTCTGTCAGTATCTTTTTTTTTCTGTTTCAGTTTTCAATCTAGGACATCACATTGCATTTAGACATCATTTACTTTCAGTATATGAAAATAAATTGCCGTTCAATATCTGTCAAGTCCTTTGACATATATTTTCTAGATAGTGAAAATTTATACTCATGTTTATATTCCCTGATTATCCCCCAAATCGCCAAAGGAAGATTGAATTATATCTGGTATATTTTGGGATATTGCAATATTTAAAATCTTTTACAGTATAAGTGGCAACTCTGTGATAGAAATAAAATATCTGGAACGCCTCATTCTTTTCATCATCCTAGAGAAGCTGTTACTATAGCAACCTGGCATTTTGTTTGCTTGTGAATATCTGAGTTTAGTTAAAATGTTTGAAAGTTTGACTATAAAAGGCTAGCTGTAAGTGTAGGTGAACTACTTGTGTGAACTGCAAAATTGTATTTTAGATGTTTTTTCTAAATTTTCTAAATTTGTGATTGTATAAAATATTTGTTGACATAATTTTAGTCATTCTGCACTTTTACTTCTATAGCAATTTATATGACATACTAGTGAGGCTAAAAACCATGGCTGATTGAAAAATTTTGTCTCAGTTGTTTAAAACACATATGATGTCAACCTAATCTTAGATCAGTATCTGCCTAGTCCCATACGTAGGTATGCTAATGCTGTAGACTAGAAAACAGTGCTTTTACAAAACTGCTTTAGTTTAAACAACCTTGCAAACAAGTATAGACAATTTTAAGCTTAATCAACTAGTGGAAGTGTTTTCCTTTCAGTGGCTTCTGACACAGAAAGTGCTGTGCATATTTCCGTGTTTCCCAAGGGCACTTTGTTCCTTTACTAATCACAATCACCCCTTTCTAGTTTTCTTAGGACATTGTACCTATTGTACTCTAGTCTCATGTGACAGAAATCCAAAGTGCCTGGGATTTTTCTCTTTTCTGATTTTTATTTGGGAGTGTGACTGGGAAATTGTTTTCAGCCTTTTCTCCTCAATAGTAGATTTCTTTGGAACAACCGATTTGGATAATATATTTGTTTTCTGATGTCTCATTCTCTGGTAATTAGATATAATAAATGCTCTGTTTATAGTGATGCATGCACTTACAGTTAATAAGTGTTGGATGAGTAAATGGTTGTTATGTGAAAAGACTTAGAAAACATGCAAAAATTGTGATGAAGTAAAAAAATACAATTAAAAACACCCTTTTGAAACAGTATAGAAAGGAAACCTGTCTTTGACACTTCAGACCATCAGTAAGATGATTAACTGTTTGTCTTCTCATATAGCGCATTCATTAAGTTTTGCTCTCTGTTTTTATTTTTGGGCCACACCTGTCTGTGCTCAGGGGTTACTCCTGACTGCTTGGGCGACCATATGGGATGCTGGGATGCCGGAGATCCAATCTGAGTCAGCCACATGCAAGGCAAGCACTCCGCCTGCTGTGCATCACTCTGGCCCCTATTTTTCTCCTGTGTGTCATCCGTATATATCAAATTCTCTCTATATATACATATATAAAACAAAGTCATACATATATGTCATTTTGTATTGTTTTATATGTGTGTGTATGAGTGTCTCTGTGAATGAGAACCACTAGGACCATTTGATTAAGAAGCACTTTTAAGTTTATTTAAAAATATTTAAATATATATGGCATAAAATTTCACATCTTAAAACGTTTTTTATTGTGCTGTTCTGTAGTACTAGGGACATCTACTTTGTCTTACTACCAATTTTAAGAACTTTTTTGATCTTGCGAAACAAACTCTGTGTCCATTGAACAACATATAACACCCACATGTCCTTGCATTCCAGCCGCTGCCAGCTCCCAACCACTATTCTGCTTTCTCTCTAAATTTTACTATACAGTATTTATCTTTTTATATTGACTAGTTTCACTTAGCCTGATGTCCTCAAGGGCATGATCGTCTCAATAAATTAATTTGCAAATCAATAAGATTGAGAGTGGATTACCGGCTATCAGTCATGTAAACATGTTTCCTTATTTTTATATTGTTTTAGTATTATTATTCATATCTGCTCTGTACCCTTTTTTTCTCCTTTTTTTTAATTGAATCACCAAGAGATATAGCTACAAAGCTTTCATGTTTGAGTTTCAGTCATACAGTGATCGAACACCCATCCCTCCACACCAGTGCACATTTTCTACCACCAATGTCCACGGTATCTCCCCCACCCCCATCCCAAGCCTCTCCAGCCTCTATGGCATACAGTATCCCCTCTACTTTCTGCCTACTTTTGCAGCCTTCTCCTTTCTTCCAGTGATACTGTTGGGCTCACTGGGGCCATCACGCAGACACTTGGTTGTTTGTCGGAGACGGGATTTGTTGCATGCCGGTGCTTGTACCTGTTCTGGTTGGAGTTGTCGCAGCCGACTGGAGAGGCCGTGGCCCTCACACCTGTGCCTGCTCCCCTGGCTTCAGTGCTCCGACTTCTCTTTAGGTGTGGAGCTCACTGTGTTTGTGTGGAGGGAGGGGGCAGACTCCTCTTGTCATGGTGCTCACACACCTGGCTTGGGTGCAGCTTTGGTGGCTTGCAGGGGCAAGGATCCCTCTGGCAGGGCTGCTCGGACCCTGCTTCTGTGCGTAGAAGGCAACAGTAGTGACGGGATTCACAGAGCCTCATGCTTCAGCACAGACGCTGCGGGTTTGGAGTTGCCGGACCTTCCTCAGGCCCTGACAGGATTTCTGCCATGGAGCAGATCCTGCAGGTGAATCTGGTCACACACGTGGGCTGCTCAGTCAGTGTTATGTGACAGCGCATGGAGACACTTCCCTTCATCTTCTGGTGATAAGGACATTCAAACAGAATGGGACGTATCTCCTTTCGAATATGTTCTATTCTAATTCTTAGATTTGAATGGCGGAACATGGAAACTGAGTCTGTTATTTTACTGAAGGGGAGTTTGTCATAAAAGCAAAACATATTTACTTGTAGGACTCTTTATTTAGGTCTAATTGTTTTACCTTATTTTTTACATATTAATGAATAACTTACCCTTAAAAGATTACATTTATTTTTCTCTCTCTCCCTCTCTCTTTCTTTCCTCCCTTCCCCATACTCCCATTCTTGACATCTGAAAGGTAGATAATTTTTCACACCTTCAGTCTCCAATTGGTTATATATTGTAATAATTTGTATATTTTTTAAAGAGACGAAATAATATTTTTTATTACATTAAAATTTAGCCATCTTCCATTCACAAGGTCTCACTTTGGTTTACTTCCTCTCTTACTCCCTCTGTTTCTCCCTGAAAGTCATCAGAAAACTTTATCATAATGGATTGCTTGGCTTAGTTTAATTATATCTAATATCCTTAGTTTTGAGGATATTCTGGGAGTTTTTCTCTCAAGAGAAGCACGTTGATATTCCTGTCAAAACAGATGATAATTTTTGAATTTTAACTTCTTTGTGTGTGAAATAAATAGCTAATTATGGTTATATGTGAAACTGGTTTAGAACGTTAAGCATTTCTAAATTGCCTTATATTACTTCCTTTCCAATGAAAGAGCATTTTTTGGGGGACGGCCTCCCAAGCATCTTTCCCCGGGCCTTGGCACCACTCATGACATTACTCCAGCAGCCATGCTGGGTGGGTCAGTGCTTTGGTGCCCCTCAGACCTGGGAGAATTCAGCACCAGAAGGGGTCCACTCAGCAGTGCCCAGGGACTGTGTTGTGTTAGGCGCAGGCGTAGATCCCCGTGCAAGCAAAGCGTGGCCCCTGCCCCCTGTGCTGTCTCTGGCCCTGTAAGAACATTTTTAAGATGATTTAAAAAATTTTAAATTGAGTCACAAAAAATGGATGAGTCACAAAATTTTTCTATTTTAATAAAAATTTTGGAACCTCATGTTTCACATGCAGTCCTTGTACTAGGTTTTCAGTAGTATATAAAAATATGAATCAGATGTGGTTTCTGTCCACTAAATACTTAGAATGTAGTAGGGAAAATTAGGCAGGTTCAGTGTCAGTGTAACAATTATAAATTGAAACATATTCCATACAAGAAATATAGAATGAGAGGAGACTTAACCTTCTGTTATAAAGGAGTGAATTAGGAGTGGTTCTTGGATGAGTTAAGGTGTGAGCGAGGTTTTAAAAATTGATAATATTTTTGACAGTTTGAGGTTTGAATAAAGGAAAGAGCATTTCAGAAAGATGTGTAATATTTACCTTCGCCTACATCATAATCAATTTCACAACCTTTTCTTATATTGTTTAATCACAGTCTACAAGTTGTTTTTAATCAAGTTACTAATTGGAAATGAACGAATGTTGAGAATTTTAAACGATTGTTAATCTCTTTTTACTCTTGTTTTTATGTAGCGGGGTTCTATTCATAAAAGATTTACTTTTGGGACCGGATCGATAGTACAGTGGTTAGGGCGTTTGCTTTGCATGTGGTTGATCCAGGTTCAATCCCTGGCATCCCATATGGTCCCATTAGCATTGCCAGGAGTAATTCCTAATGCAGAACTAGGATTTTAAAAAAAAAATTACTTCCTTCCCTGAAAAATTTAAAATGTCATTTCTGAGAGCACTCCAGAGTAGTGCGTAGGGAGCTGGGGAATCAAACTCAGGATCACGCATGTAAAATGGCTTTCCAGCTCTTTGAGGGACCTTCGTGCCCCTAAAAAGGTATTTTTGTTGTTCTTTTTGGGTCACACGTAGTGTTTACAGATTGTCGCCTGGCATTGTTCAGGGCACTGGGTAGTGTTGGAGGTCGAACCTGGGGTTCCGACCTGCAGAGCATATACTCCCGCCTTTGAGCCATCTTCCCAGCGCCCATGTAAAGTAGTTTTTATTGGTCATATTTTTATTGTAGTAATGACATATCTAAGTGGAAGAACGAGTGATGGCATAATTGTGGAAAGATCGGGGCATTGCGTTCATGGGATTTTCGTATTCTTAAGGGAAAACATCTAAGTGTTTCTTTTCCCTTTGAAATTGAAAAGTTGATTAGTTATCTAGTCAAAATTCAGTTCCCATGTGTGCAGTTTATTTCTGAGCTGTTACGAGCAAACAGCAAGTTGGTTTGCATTTTCAACTTGGAACGTGTCTTTGGCCTTCTGTGCTCACTCTCAGTGGAGAGGGGTACGGTGAGTACTCTGCAAAGTGGGGACGGTTTCCAAAGGTTGTTTTAGGAAAGAGAGACCTAAGCGCCTCGCCTGCACGGAAGCAGGCCTGGGGCTGGAAGTGGGATAATTGGGTTGTGTGTTTCCTGGCACTTGAGCCCATTTTAGAGCTTGACTCATCTTGTTCTTATCTATGTACCTAAAGCACCAGAAAATATTGAGGCCTGTTTCTTTGATTCAGAAGGAAGAGAGGAGTTATTTCACGGTAATTTTTATGGGTTTTGCAAAGTATGTCAATATTTGAGAATTGCTGAAGACATGAGGGTGTACTGAGATATGAATCATTCTTTTATTTTATTTTATTTTATTTTATTATATTGAATCACCATGAGAAAAAAAAAACAAAGCTTTCAGGTATAAGTCTGAGTCATACAATGATTGAATTCTCATTCCTTCACCAGTACACATGTTCCACCACCAAGAACCCCAATATACCCCCCTCTCACCCAACCCCCACCTAAGTAGCTAATGATCTTCATTTTATTCTCTATACTTTGAATACATCCAATATCTCAATAGAGAACTCACTGTTATTGTTAGGAATTTCCCCCCAACAATCAGGCTTGCTGAAAAAGGCATCATTTAATAATTTCTTTTCATTGCTGAGAATGAAGATTCTATGAGCTTGCGCGGCCGCAATAGCGGCTGCACAGTTTTGGATTTCTGATATTTTAGTTCAGTTCACAGTCTAGATGCATGTCTGTAAGAAGCCGCTCTGGGTGCCAAAATGGGTTAGAAGACCTCTTGGATCCTAGTCTTTAGGAGCAGAGGGTCTGTTTCTCGAGCAGCAGCTCCAGATCTTATCTGGGCCGAGGGCGTGCCGGTACCGCCCCACCGCCCCCATCCCATGATCGCCTATGAGCCACAGCATTGCAAAGTTCCTACCTCTGGGTGGAAGTCTTAGGGGGTGGCTCTCGCCACGTGGATGATGCCGCCGCTGGCATTTTCTGCGCAGAAAAACAGGGTGGAAAGGGGAAATCCCTCCCATGGCGGCACATAGTCGTAGTACAGCTCACAGTCTAGATGCATGTCTGTAAGAAGCTGCTCCTGGTCCAAAATGGGTTAGAAGACCTCTGGGATCATAGTCTTTACCGAATCATTCTTTTATTTAGCATTTCATGATTGAGATGGAAGTTCAAAAAATCCACAAAACAGCTTGATGTTTCTTAAATGATTATAGCCTGTTTATCCATGAGATAAGTAGATATGGGGTTATTACCCTGCTGTCTGGGTGAGAAGTTTGAAAGACCCGAGTGAACCATGTCCTAAAATAGGTAGCACTGTAGCACTGTCATCCCATTGTTCATGGATTTGCTTGAGTGGGCGCCAGTAATGTTTCCAATGTGAGACTTGTTACTGTTTTTGGCATATCGAATATGCCACAGGTACCTTGCCAAGCTCTGCCGTGCAGGCGGGATACTCTTGGTAGCTTGCCAGGCTCTCCGAGAGGGATGGAGGAATTGAACCTGGGTTGGCTTTGTGCAAGGCACAGCCCCTATCAGCTGTGCTATTGCCCCCGTCCTGAATAGGTAATTGTTGAAAAATAATTTAAATTGTTTATATCTTAGTGTTTGTATGACTTGTCAAATGTTTTTAATGTGCCTTAATACAGTTCAAATTCCTGATTTTATTTAAAATTTGTACAATTAACTTTTTCTTATTTTTTATTTTTGCTTTTTTTTTTTTCAATCTCAAGGAGACTTTGAATTTCATGTTCTTATACAGAATTCTACAGGACAGTTTTCCTCTAGAGTATTGTTGAAAAGATAAGCTATAAATTATTTATCATATTTCCCATCGGGTTCAAGTTTTCAAAGAGCTTTTAATATATTATTCTGTTAATAAACAGTGAGTCTAATTTTGGTATTGCTGCACCTGTTCTGCTATTTCCCTTTTTTTTTTTGCTAAAGTTTTAAGCTCTTTTATTTAGTTTTAGGACCTCAGGGTAGCCTTCTTCAGTTTTCAAGGGTCTTTACATCGGGGTTCATCAGTGACACAGGTCTATAGTTTCTGCTTTTGTGATATTTCTGGCTGCTTTTGGTTTTAGGGTCATGTTTGCCTCAGAGAAGCTGTTTGGTAGGACCCAACCTGTGCCGTGGTCACAGGCCCACACCACAGATCCTGGGGCATTAGGAGGCCTGGGGACAGCAGGATGCTGCTGCAGACGGATGCTGACACTGGTCTCTACTTTTTTCCCAAAAGTAATTACATTACTTTTTGCTTACAAAAATAATGTATTCTCTTAGAAATCTGTTGGGAGCATCAGCATTACCTAATGATACCAAATGTTTCTCCTTTCATGGAAGTGACTCTATTTCCATTTTTCCTTTCTCCCAAAGTTTAAATTGTTTGACCGATAATTTCAGAACATGTGATCCTTAAGTAGATTATAGTATCTTCCAAATGGTTGAATTACCTCGGGAAATAGTTCCTGTAATTCTTTTTTATCACACAATGCCTTTTCCCTTCCAGATTTCATTAATATGTAAATACTTGTCTGTGTCAGCAGTAAATCTCTTTATCACACTATATTTAATTAACATATAAATAACCCCATGAGACACTTATTCCGGTTTCTGATATTGGCAAGCTTATTTAAATATTGTATTTTTAATACGTGAAACTTTATGAAGAATCAGAACCTTGTTTTGTAGACAAAGTAGATGCATTATTTAAGAAGTGTCTTGACCTCTGTATCAGTTTCATGTAATCCTAAAAGTTGAGTATTTATGGAGAAACATTGATGGCGTATATAAAGGATTGGGACTGTATGTCACGGTGCTGATGCACACCTGAAATTGAGAAGTTGCTAGGCTTCCTGACGAGCAGAGAAACGTTTGGTCAGAAACGTGGGCCTGTGGCCTGGCCCTGAGGCTTGCTACATGTGGCAGTTGGGGGAAGTCATTTAGCTTCTCTCCACTGCATTTTCTTCAGCTGTGAAATGAAAAAGTTGTTAGAAATATTATTACGATTAAGCAACCGAAGAGTCATATAATCTTTCACAGTTCCTAGCATATAGTTGATCCTCAGTTAATGGCACTGGTGGTAGAAATTGAAGCCATGTGCTAGCTGTGGCACCAGAAACTGGTTTTACGTTGTGCCGCTTGATAGGAATTTTGAGTTGTCGGTGACCTTTTAGTTTTAAGTGCAGTTAACTAGAATTGTAAAGGGGGAGTGAATAAACCAATGCAAAATTAAATGTAGGGCATATTCCCCCTTGATAAAACTTGTCACTGTATCACTGTCATCCCATTGCTCATGGATTTGCTCGAGCGGGCACCAGTAACGTCTCCATCGTGAGACTTGTTGTTACTGTTTTTGGCATATCGAATACGCCACCAGGAGCTTGCCAGGCTCTGCCCTGTGGACGGGATACTCTAAGTAGCTTGACGGGCTTTCCAAGAGGGATGGAGGAATCGAACCTGGGTCAGCTGCGTGCAAGCCCCACCTCCTGCTGTGCTATGCTTTATTTATTTCTCAACTGGGACAGCATCCTTCTCCTGTTATCAGGGCTTGAGATTCCAAGTTATTAATAAAAAAATTGCTCACTGAGCATTGTTTCAATTGCAGTTAAAGTTTTAATGTTTAAAGTTGAATTAAAGACACTGGAAGATGCACAGATCATTAAAGTGCAGTTTGATGCATTTTCACAAAATGGAAAATATTAAACACCACGCATTGCCATCATCTGTATTGACTTTTTTTTTTTTAATGTTTAAAGTGAGCTTAGTCTGCAAAATTCAGGAAATTCATGCCTATTTCTTCTTCAAATATTTTTTTCCTCTCCCACCCATGATTTCTGGAACTGCATTTTCATGTATGTTAGCAACTTCTTTCTGCCTTCACAGTTCATCTGTTTAAGACATTTTTCTCTTGTGTTTTATTTGTATATTTTCTATTACAGTGTCTTTATAATGTCACCAATCTTCCCTCTAGTATCTACTGTTAATATTAATAAAAATCACTACGATTTTTCTGTTACTGAATTTTTTTCTCCCCCCTTAGGATTTAGGAATTTTCTTCTGGCATTCTTTATTTTCTATGTCTCTCATTATATTACGGTTGGTGTTGCTTAATTTACTTTTTATTTGTTTTTGTTTTGGGTCACAGTCATAACAGGGCTTACTCCTGTTATGATCCTGTACATAGTGATCTCTCTGGGTCGTGCTTCGGGATGCTGGGGTACGGGATGCTGGGGATGCTGGGATATGGGATGCTGGGGATGCTGGGATACGGGATGCTGGGGATGCTGGGGATGCTGGGATACGGGATGCTGGGGATGCTGGGGTATGGGATGTGGGGAATGCTGGGGTACGGGATGCTGGGGATGCTGGGGTACATGATGCTGGGGATTGAACTCAGGTCGCCCTTGTACAAGCAAACTTCCTACTCATTGTATTACTGCTCTGGCCCCATTGCTTAGTGTATGTTAAGAAGTTGATTTTTTTCCTATTGGATATGGCCAGCATTTTCTGTCATTTCTTGAAGGTTGGTGGAAAGGGGGGGATTTTGACTATACCCAGATGTGTTCAGGACTTACTCCTGCTTCTGCTAAGGGAGCACTTCTAATGATCTCAGGGGCATACGTGTATGAGGAGCAGACCCTGGTTGGCTGACTGCATGCAAGGAAGTGACCTTACCTGCTTTGCCTCTTGCTCTCTCTGGCTGGCTTTTGTTTGCTCCTGCCTTTCTATACATACTTTATTATTGTTATTTTTTTAATGCCAGACATTCAGAATTTTTAGCTTCTGGAGTACATTGTTGTTAATACAGTTTTTTCCTCTCTCATAATGTAATGATTTATTTAATCACATTGTATGTGTTTCAGCTGCCACTTTTGTGTATTCTACCGTTTGGCATTGTATCTAAATGGGTTTCTAAATTTGTAATGAATTAATGTGTTATATATTTGTTTAATTTGAGAATTATAGACAGTGGCATAGCAGTGTATGTTTAGCAATACTTACACTATTCAATGCTGCGTTTGTTGATAATCTGGAGTCTTTCCCCCTCCGCCTCCCCCTCTTCAAAGCCAATTTATTCACCACTTCCTGGACTTCCTATTCTGATCCTGCGAATGAGTATTGATTATGTAGTTCAGAATTTATGTAACTACATGAGCTCCACACCTTTCAAATTTGCCAATGTTTTTCTTTCCCTTTCTACGAACTCTAGTTTAGCTCTTTGTTTTGTCAGCCCTAGGTACGTATTAGAATTAACTGCATGGCAGACGGCGAGACCGTTGTCTGCCTAGCTGCAGTCTCTCTCTTCATTTCTGGGATTTTCATTTCATTACTTGCCCGAAGTAAATTTGGCCCAGGCTTAAAGGAATTAAAGACCTAAGAGCACTTGAAAGACTGGAAAGAGACGCACAGTACCAGGAACTCCAGGAAAAGTAGAACTAATCCGATGAACTTACATGGTGGTGGCTGTGGCATGTGAGTGTGACTGCGGGGTCTCTGGAAGTATGGGGGTGGGGGGCGAGGGGTGGCGGCACGCCCCCACTCCAACGAGACTGTTGGGTTTTCAGCCTGAAAACTGGTGACCTGTATTTGTGTCGGTTTGGCGTATCTGCTGAGATTCGTGGTGACACTGTTCAGTCAGGCCCTGGGCATGGCGGCAGCTGTGGGTTTGGGGGCAGCTGCTGGGGCTTCAGCAGGGCAGGAACGTGGCCTGTGCCCCTCCCAAGGGTGCCGAGAGTTCTCAGCACCAAGGCCAGCGGACCTGTGAATTTCAAAGAAAACAGTCTTTGGTATGTTCTTGTTTCTTAAAAGTTTCAGACGTCTCACCTCTCTTTGTGACCGTCCATGCTCTCCTCTCCAGCCTAGAGTCACTAGCAGTACTCAGTGTTGCCATGTGGCCAACGGCATGGGTGTCAAATAGAGAGTTGGAGAGTCAGCTTCAGAGATTTTTAAATCAGAATCCTTTGAATGCAACACGACTACATTTTCTGAATCTTTGGCTACAAGAGAAGCATACTCCCGTTGAGCTGTAAATTTTCCTATGCATTGGCAGTAGTTTTTGTTTCTTCACTTATTTGTCTTCTTCCATACATTCTTCAGTTTGCCCTTCTATCTATTGAATGTTTAGTGAGGTTTAAATTAATTTCTGGTATTGCACTATTCTCAGAGATGCTGGAGCAGCCTGTCCGTCTGCTCATTCGGTTAAGTAACCTGAGGATGTGCTATTTGGGTGCCTGTGACCACACCCCATGAAGCTTAGGGACCTTCAGGCCCATGCCCTGTGATGCTCAGGGCCCTCAGGACCACACCCCTTGCTGCTCAGGGTCTTCAGGACCAAACCCCATGATGCTCAGGGTCTTCAGGACCACATCTCAGGAGCCTCCAGGGCTACTCTTGCTGAAGCTCTGGAGGTTGTGTGGGGCCTGAGACTGCATCCAACACACACCTTACCTGTACACAATGTGCTATCTCCCTGGATTCTAAATAAGGCTTTCTGAATTTTCTCCATTCATGACTCTGTTCAGCCAAGAAACACAGCATGAGTGAGTGCTGCCAGAAACATACTAGGTTCATTATGTATTTGGTTATGAATTAACTATTTTATTATTATTTTTTGTTACTGAGCATTTAGAAAGTTTTTACTGTTGCCAGATTTCCCCCTATGGGCCCTATATGGAATCCTAATCCACAGTGTAAGAAACTAGGGCTAAATATATAAGATAACTAAAATTGAAGGAGTTTGCTGTTTTATAAAGGAGCGCCATGCATGATTGATTGTAATTCTGTGCAGTGATAGCAGCACAGAAATACATGCATGTTTTAGCAGTATAGAAGGAAATTGGGGAGCTTGACCTGGGGACATCATAGGGTTCAAGTTTTCTTCTTCCTTTTAATGAACACTACATTGATTGACACAATTTAAGACGACATTATAAATATGCATGCCATGAATCATGTCACTTTTCTGTCTATCCACTTAGATGAGGTTAAGGTACTGTACATTTTTTTCTTTTTATTGCCATTATTCAACTTGGTTTCTGAAGAATTTTTTTCCTTTAAAGAGTTTTTCTGACATTTGCACAATGCACCTTTACTTTTTTACAGAAGCTCATGAATTAATTAGCTGATTGAATTATTTTGCTTCGTACTTTTATATACAAGGTTCCGAGGATATAAATCGCCCCCATTTTGAAAGGCACATACACTAGTAATTATGTTAGCAATAGAATAGTGCTGAAAGAGTGAGTTATCTATGCCATTTTAACCACATCATCTTTTTTTTAAAATTGGCTTTTTTTTCATTTGTGGTTCGGATAGATTTTAGTTTAAGTTGTTGTAAACCTTAAGAACGTTTGCAAGTCTTTTTACTTAAAATCTCTGATTTTAGAATTAAGAGACTCTCTTAATTAATTTCATTACAAAGTGAATTTCTCTTTACTGATCATTAAACTATCCATTCAGTCAGTAAATCAATAATGATTTTGAGCTACTGGTAAATTTATGTTTGTAACAATATATGGAATACTTGAATATTTAATGAAATATGTATTTATGCAAATATGCAATTAATATTAGCTCCCTCCATATAAAACAGCTAGGAGTTGTGATGGACCCAGAAGAGTATCTACAAAAAAGTAAAGGAATATTTGCTCTTGTTGAGAGGAAAACTATATGTTAGGAACTTATGAAATCACCTGATAAGAATTCCAGGAAAAGAAGATACTCATCTACCTGTATGTTATCATAAGGATAAATGAAAGTAAATGCCAGATGAATTTCTTTCTTCAAATTCTTTCTTCAAATTTTCAGTTTGATGGAAAAAGTCAAACTGGTCTAAACTCAATAAAGAATTCATTCAGAATCTTGCTATCTGTCAGTGAGAAATTGGGGGAGAGTTTTATTAAATCATCATTCAGCTCTCTTCTAAATCAGTGGGATTCAGTTTAATTAATAAATGACTTAAAAATAAAGAAGAGACTACCAAGACATCCTGAATGTCACCCCTGTCCTCAGATGTAAAGCATTGTGGGGATGAGAGGAACACCATGAATTCTGGACTTATATTATCCTGCACTCACCACTGGCTTCGTCTCTGGGACCCTGTTGATTCCTCTGTCCTGTCCATACTGTACTAATATCTGCACAAAATCAAGACAATACTACAGCAAGTAGCCTCTTGAATTCTGTCATAATTCAGTGTATGTGCTTAGAGGTATCAGTTCGGTTTGAACTTTGACTGCATCCAGCATAGCTGTGTAAACAACATTAGTTTTTTAATCTGCCTGTCTCTCCTTTTCCTCCGTTATGTAATGGTGGAATTAAGAGTGTTAACCTCATTTGAATTTATAAAGAATCAAATTATTTAATGCCTATGAAATATTTAAAATCGTGCATGGAAAGTAGTATTACCCATTATAAAAATCATCATCATTATTAGTATCTTTAAGAAGATTTTTTTTTTTTTTAATGGGGGAAAGAGGGTTGGGTCACACCCAGGGATTACTCCTAGCTCTGCACTCAGTAATCACTCCTAGTGGTGCTCGGGGGACCATATGGGATGCTTGGGAATGAGTCTGGGTCAGATGCATGCAAGGAAAATGCCCTACCAGCTGTACTATCGCTTCGGCCCAAGGATTATTATTATTATTTTTTTAAAGAGTAGTGAAATACAAGATATACATGTGGCTGACTGACATTTCAAGTCTACTTTATAATAAATAGTAGTACCATATTAATAAACATATCAGTGATGATATTTATAAGTTTTATTTATTTTATTTTTATTTATTTTTGCTTTTTGGGTCACACCTAGCGATACTCAGGGATCACTCCTGGCTCTGCACTCAGGAATTCCCCCTGGCCGTGCTCAGGGGACCATGTGGGATTCTGGGAGTCGAACCAGGGTCGGCCGCATGCAAGGCAAACGCCCTACCCACTGTGCTGTCACTCCAGCCCCGATATTTATAAGCTTTAAACAACTGAATAAACTTCATGGACATCATCCTGAGCATATGGCACTTGGCTAATGCAATGAACAGTAATAAGAAAATGTGACAATCTGTTTTCTAAGGTAGAGATAACCATTTTCATTAGGCATTAACTCCATCCCTAAAATTAAAACCAAGTAGGAAAATAAAATTTTAACCATGTACAAAGAATGATTTGTTTATTTCAAAGGTAATCTAGCTGGCAAAATCATTATAGTTAAGGAAACATAAATGCCAATGAAGGGTTGTAAGAATTTTCAATAAAAAATTAATTGAAAAATTGAGAAAGCTTGCTCTTCATAAATATGTTCAATATCAAGTCTCACTTGAAAGGCATTACTGGTGCCCACTCAAGCAAATCGATGAACAATGGGATGACAGT
Source organism: Sorex araneus (assembly GCF_027595985.1). Taxonomy (NCBI): domain Eukaryota; kingdom Metazoa; phylum Chordata; class Mammalia; order Eulipotyphla; family Soricidae; genus Sorex; species Sorex araneus. The sequence goes on along the minus strand of NC_073313.1, from coordinate 350,423,106 downwards.
GATACAGTGATCAGCCAAAAAAGGTCCACAATAGAGATGTCCATTATATTAAAACTACCCACTGTTCCACCTCCGGAAGCTGAAGCAGGTGGTCTTAACTTTGAAGAAAAATATTGAAGATTTTAAATTATTCTAAAAACAATGACTAGTACCTGTGCCTGTTAGAAAAAAGTGACTCAGGGAAAACAACATCGTGAAACTCAATTTCAGTGATCTCTCTGTTAAATGAACATCATGAACCACATGTTAAAATAGTTTTAAACACTTTCAGTTAAAAAGAAAAGTAATGACTTTTACATCTAGTTTGTTACATATGCACATAACAAATAAATGTGCATATATAACTGGATGTAAATACAACATGTGTTGTATTTTTATTTTGTGAAGACTTTCTGGTGCCCGCTCGAAGACTTTCATATATAATTTTAATCTGAGGAAGATAGAGGTTCAACCTATTATTTCTGAATAAAATATTATTTATAATAGCCAACTAAACTACATATTCAGATTATTTCTTCCTGTAACAAATCATCCTTATTAAACAGGATGATCCTGAAAGCTCTGATATCTAAGTGAAATAAGGATGGGGGAAACTAGTGTGCTGGGGGGGTGTATAAAACTAAATGTGCACAATGCCATGAGGCAAATAGTATGAGAGAATTCCAGGCAGTTCCTTGCCCTCATCTGTTTCTTAAGGCAGATACAACAGAACAATCTGAGAAAATAATAGCAAACTCCTTATTTTATATTATTTAGAAAGAAGACTGACAAATCTGCTCTGGCCTATCAGTGTATATTATAAACTCTGACCCTGTATAAGATTGAAATGCTAACAACATTTCACAACGTACTTATACATGTAAATCCAAATTATTATTTTTTTGTCCTTCGTTTACCAGAACATTTTATTCTAAGCTGAAAAATAGAAATATATATGTAGGTTTATATCTTAGATCAGTGCATAAAAGGTAGCAATTAGTAATAATACACTGCCTATTCAGCTTTTTGTTTCCAAGACAGAATACAAAACAGTTTTCTTCTTAAATATATAAAAGTTTATTCTTGATGAAATTTTTTTGAAATGAACTATTTATATATGTGAGAAATAGTGAAAGACTAGTCTAACATAATTATACATGTTAATTTTTTTCCTGCTGACAGATAAACATTATCTTCAAACAAAACAGCAAAGTTTATTGTTTGAAATTAAACAGTGAGCAACTTTCTTTTTTAAAATTTTTTTTATTGAATCATCATGAGATACAGTTACAAAGGTTTCATGTTTGAGGTTCAGCCATACAATGATCGGATACCCATCCCTCCACCAATGTCCTCATTGTTCCCTACCCCCCACCCACCCCCGATCCCAGTCCTTACCCTGCCTCCCCAGCAGACGATTTCCCCGATATTCTCTCTCTACTTTTGGACATTATGTTTTGCTTGAATTTTCCCACCACCCATTTGCCAGGGGCAGACGCTATATAATTTATTTTCCATTGCTTATTTAGAATATTAAGAGAGGTTGCACAAATGCTTTTGTGGCCACACACGCTTCTGGAATTCTAAGATTGTACATGGTTGGGTTCCAGAGACATCTCTGTAGGGCACTGATCCATTTTGGGATTCAATAGGGAGTTTCTGAACCAGAGCTGTTGGTGCACTAACATGGCGCCCAGAGGTGGGTTGTGAGCGTGACATCCGGAATCAAGAGTGTGTGGGAGCAAGGGAGGGACTGCCCAACCCCGATGCTGCCATGGGGCTTGGAGTCTTAGCCCTGGAACCCGCATACCTGGGCCTTGCTTGTGGAAGCTCTTGGTCACCGGGGTTCCGTCTGGAGTGGGTGGGAGGAGCATGCCTGCTCCATCTGGGGTGCCCTGGTGAAGCTGGCTCCGCATGGGGCCCAGAGACATCTCTGCACTATGGTGCCTTCTGGGACTCGCTGCTGTGTTTCTGGACCCGGGTTGTTGGTGCCCTAAAATGTGAACAACTTTCTGATATAAAAAAATCATGAAGCTAAGCAAAATCAGCTATTGCTATGTAAAAGAGATAATTTGTTTACTGTTTATTTATTTTTGTTCTTTTGTTTGCTTTATTTTAGGATTTATTTATTTATTTATTTATTTAATTGAATCACCATGTGGAAAGTTACAAAGTTCTCAGGCTTATGTCTCAGTTATACAATGCTCAAACACCCGTCCCTTCACCAGTGCCCATATTCCACCACCAAAAACCCCAGTATACTCCCCCACCCCCCACCCCCCACCCCCGCCTGCCTAACTGATAAATTTCACTTCATTTTCTCTTTACCTCGATTACATTCCATATTTCAACACAAAACTTACTATTGTTGTTGGAGTTTCCCCCCAGACAAGACAGCCCTACTGCCAAGGAAGCATTTGATAATTAGTTTTCCATTGCTGAGAATGAAGAGATATGAAGTCCTGCTGTTCCAAGTACATAACTCTTCTTATTTTTTTTTCCTTCCCGAGCTACCAAGTTTGTGCCTGCTTAATAGTCCTCATAATATGGCTGATGCCACGCTGCCCAACAAAGGGAAAAAAAACGAGAAAGAAGGATATTTCTTGTCCTCAGCCGGCGTGGGGCTATGGCTTAGTTCACAGTCTAGAGACATGACTGCAGTTTCTGGAACCAAAAGTAGTCTAGTTGGCCTTTGGATCCTGGTCGATCAGCAGCAAAGCAGCCGCACAAAAGTGCACTGGTATCGGCCCCTGCCTGAGACTGCCCAAGCATCCCGCCACGCCGCGTTTCTCCTCGAAAAGGGAAAAGAACCGAGAAAGAGGGATATTTCCTCTCCTCGGCTGGCGTGGGGCTATGACTTAGTTCACATCCCAGAGAAATGGCTGCTACTTTGATTACCTTCAATATTTCAACAAAAAACTCACTATTATTGTTTGGAGTTTCCCCCCCAAAGTCAGACCTGCTTAAAAGGAACCGTTTCACATTGCTGACAATTAAGAGATATTAGGCCTCTTAATTAGGGCTAGTACCTCCATTTTGTGCTCAAAAAACGGTGATCACCATGCTGTGCCCAGAAAGGAAGGGTTGAGAGAGAGAAACCCTATCCCCCTGGTGCCGCATAGGACAGTGGCTCAGTTCACAGTTTAGAGGCATTTCTGCGACCTGCTCGTGTCCAAAGTAGCTCAGTTGGCCTCTGGGATCATGCTCATGCAGCTGCGGAAAAAGCTACTGTTTATTTTTTGAGGTAGGGATGATGCATTAAATTTAAGATTTTCACTAAACATTTTTGACAGTGGGAAGGGCTGAAGGAAATCAAGATGTATCTGAAAATGTTTTTTTTTTTTGTGTGTGTTTTAATTTTATAGAAAGAGGATTGAAGTATAAATTTTAAAGCTAATCACATTTTTCTGTGGTTCTTCAGAAAGCACAGTATTTTTTTAAAGTTATTTTTGGTAATACAGTTTTACCTCAGTGATTATTTTATGTGACAGATATTTTCTTATGAGTAGGATTAAAGAAAAGTTTTTCTCTGAATTTTATTAAGCATTCTGTCATTCCGCTTACCTCTTGAAGGAACTTTTCATAGTAAGGTACTTGCCTTATGAAACTTACTAAAGTTTAGGCATTTCAAAAAAGATATGACATGAAGACTAACTGAGCAGCTTGTAATTTGTTGACTATTAGCTGTGTTGTGAGGCCACATGAGTGGCCGCATACTTCAGGAGCTGTGGTGTGGGCCCTTAATGTGGCACAGGCTGGCTATGAAGGCAGCTAGACCCACCTGGTATGGAGGGGTTTTGCCTCCTTCTCCGTAATAGGCCCAGAACTACCAGATGCAGGCAAACCTCACCAGGGATGGGACAGCACCAGACGGGAGGTCTTGAAATATTCTGTTTTGAAACCATGTATTCCTCCTGAACTATTTTAATACATCCAGTTATCCAGGCATATGTCATTATTAATATAGCTTTCCTTTAGGTCATCACTATACTCTACAGAAGAAAGCCATTCACGCTCTGATTCTTAGATCTACAATAATTTTTTTAATTGAGAGATTTTGTTTACATTATTGTTAAAATTCCTGTTCTGGGTTTTTGTTGCTTCTGCCCCACACCCACTATCAGGTTACTAGTGTCCCACCACTCTCTCTTTAGGTACTAGATCTGTTTTTCTAATGCAAAAACTTTCCCCTTTTCTTTCTCTGTTTTAATGTAGAATTTTTGTCATACTAATGAAATTATCCAAAATCCTTGTTGTGCTGTCAAGTAATTCATTCAGTTGACACATTATTTTAGAGTCTGCTAAATGTCAGGCACTGTTTTAGAGGCTATAGCAGTGGAAAAATAAAAAAAAACAAAACAAAAACTGTTCTGCCCTCAAGGAATTTATATTCTGGCTGGGGTAGAGGTTCTGTCTGTCTTTAAATGTTAGAATTTGAAGCTTGACAAAGAACGTTTGGTGCTTTAATATCAAGTATTTTAATCTCCTACAATGGAAAAAAATTGCTTTGTAGAAAATTTATGCAAGAAAAGATGGTATAAAGAGATGGGACCAAGGATCAAGTCATATTTGGTAGAAGCTGGTTTCGTCAGACTGGTATCTACTGATATTGTAAAATGCTGTCCAGCCTTAGCTATAATAAATGTTGGAGAGACTTAAATGGTGCTCTCTGTACTACGCAGAAATGGAACCTGGCTACATTTTTAATTTTTTTTGTAGTGGTGGTGGTAGGGATGTATACTCAAAGGTGCTTAGGGACCAATTTTAGTTTATGCTATGGGAGTAATTCTAGACTGTCCTGGTTGTACTTGGCGGTACTTGAAGCACCATATGATACCAGGGATTGAACCTGTGTGTCCGGCCTGGAAAGAATATATTCCTGCCTTTGCTATTTCTCTCCACACCAGATCAGTGCTTCTCTCTCTCTCTCTTTTTCTCTCTCTCTCTCTCTCTCTCTCTCTCTCTCTCTCTCTCTCTCTCTCTCTTCAGAACAGTGCTGGGGATGTAACTCAAGTCTCACACATGCAAATCAAGTGCTCTAGGGTTGAGCTCCAAGCCTGGCCCAGAGCCTGATAACTCTCTGTATAAGCAGGGGAATGGTGGGAACAAAAATGGATCTGGGGATGGGAAGTGGATAATTAGTCCTATTTTGATGTCTGTGTTGAGCAGAACTTGAGAAAGAGTCGTGCTATGCCTTGAAGAAAGCTGCAGAAATATTAAGCTGAAACATTGAGGCTTACCTTTTGGTGTGACCCTTTGAGCAAAATCTGACTTCAGTATTTATTTTGACAGAAGTTGGTGTGTTTTCTGATCCATTTCTGTTACTGGGTCTTAAAAAATCTTTACACCTTTCCAGTCTCTAAATGCCAAGTCTGATTTTGCTGAGGGGCCTACATCACATCTTGCCATTTCAGTAATAATTCTTGTAATGTTCTACTTTGCATTGAAAGTATAGGGTTCAACTTGTAGTACATTTTCTCCCCTAAAATTCTTTCAGAAAACATGTTATGTGGCTTATGGAACCGTGTCTGTTTTAATTAGAAAGGCAGTAATAGGTTGCCAGGTTTATTTATTTTTTCTTGTTTCTCAATTCATTGCTGTAATTTATTCTTTTGTTGGAAGAGTATTATCATCATCATTATATCCAAACACTCATCTTTTTACTTTTCATTTCAGTGCTCTGTGATAAAATATTAGTTATTGGCATGGAAGAAAATTAGAGTTTTTCACTTGGATAACAAATGAAATACTGTGATTGTGGCCCTCATGCTAAATAATCATCTGTGTGACTCAGAAATGAAAATGTGCACTCAAATGACTTGAAAACTGTCTCTATGGCACATAGAAAACATTTGGTTTAGAACTCTTTATCTCTTTACCCAGGTACTTGTTTAGGACAAAACATTCCCCCAGATACTCTACCTTTCTGTCCTCAGCATATGCTCACATTTGCCTCATTCTTTTCTTCCCATGTTCATTAATTCTTGCTACCTTGCACCTAGGCCCGTTTTTCCCAGCCCTCGGTCCTCCTAGTGTTTTGTAGTTGATTGTCTAGCCCAAAGGCAAGTTCATAGTTCCTGCAAGCAGCTTAGACTTGCTTTTGACCCTGGCAGAGTGCTGTGTGGGGCTGTTCAAAACATGGACAGTGACAAATCACACGTGTTCTCTAGAAAAATATTTGCTTTGGGGCATCACCCAACAGTGCTCAGCTTTTATTCCTGGGTCTGTGCTCAGGGATCACTCAAGGAAAGGCAAAGGAAGGCGAAGGAAGGACGAGGACCCAGGTAGTTGCTGACACTTGCATCTCCCGCACTCCCAGCTCCAGCCTCTCTCCGGATCTACTCCGCTTTTTTCTCTAGTCTCTCTTTCCCCATGTCTCTCTCTGGGAACCCCTTTTTGCTCATGGTGCAATACATTGACAGTTACCAAAGGCACCAAAAGATCTTACAGGAAGAACATTGAGGCAACATTATTCTCTTGTATCTGCAGGCCAGTAATCTAGGCCTCCAGAAAGAAGATATAAAACCAAAACCTAAGCCTTCCTTGGGCTGAAAAGCACTTGGATTTACATACCAAAGACAGTGCTGGGCTGCCATATGAAATCTACATTGTCAATTACAAACTAGGCAGCACCTGAAATCTACATCCCAAAGACCAGGCTGGGACAGAGCCTGGAATCTACAATGTAACAATTCAAGCTTAAAAAGTTCAATAACAATAGCAGAACACCTATTCTCTAGGACAGATACTCTTTCAGCAGGACCCATCAATGATGAAATCCCATGGTTGTGTTTCTCTTCTCCTTGTCCAACAAACATATAAGCATTCACAATATTAATCGTTTTGTATGGGCATAGCAAGAGATGCATTAAACTTTTAGAATTGCTCTCCTGGGGTCATCTCAATCTCAGACTACAGTGCTCAGGCCAGATTAGTCTTTCCTATCCCTAGCAGGGTCCTAGTCTCGTCATTACTTTAAGATCATGACAGCACTTGTTCATGATCAGACTCTTAATGTATAGTTAAGAATGAGGCACTTTGGCCAGGCCCATCTCGATGCCAGGGTAGCACATAACTTACCGCTTGCCCTGGGTCCGTCTTGTCCCCCGTTGGGACCCTGCCTTTTAGAGGGCTAGGAACTGAGGGCAACCAAGGCTACAGTCAAGAAAGCAGATGCCCGGGAATTAATAATATTCAAAGCCAATCAAATCCCAATTGCAAAAGCATATTAATAAATGTCTTTCTTTGTCCATACAAAAAGGACTTGCTCTGAATAAACTATGCAAAGGACTCAAGGAGAAGAGAAAAACATTATTTACAAGTCAACAGAACACTAAGAAAGAAGCTACAAATAAACACAGGAATGGGAGCACTGTAACGGGAGTAACCCAATAAACCTAAACTACCTGAAACTATGTAATCCTACACTTGGGGAACCATATGCAATGTTAGGGATTGAACCTGGGCTGGCCTTGTGAAGGGCCTTAACCGCTGGACTGTCTCTCTAGCCCCTAGTGCTGGAGTCTTAAGATTAGTTTTCTCAAGTTGATACTGCAGGGTACTTGTAAAGAGCCTCATCTCATGCTTGGGGCTTTATCCTCTCCCACTGCCCGCCCCCGCCCCTTTCCATTTAACCAGGAATGTGGAGGAAAGAATCCCACAAAATGTATTTTGTAGTACATGGCTCAGGCTGGAGCGATAGCACAGTGGGTAGGGCATTTGCCTTGCACACAGCCGACCTGGGTTTGATTCCTCTGTCTCTCTCAGAGAGCCCGGCAAGCTACTGAGAGTATCTTGCCCACACAGCAGAGCCTGGCAAACTACCCCTGGAGTATTCGATATGCCAAAAACAGTAACGACAAGTCTCACGGTGGAGACTTGTTGGTGCCCGTTCAAGCAAATCTATGAACAACAGCGCTACGGTACGTGGCTTACTAGAACAATACATGTTAGCAAAAATGATAACGTGTGTTTTTCAGACGGGGTACAATGTATTTCTTTTTCCGTCCTCTATATATGGGACCTGACTTGGGAGACCGTACGCCAGTCACAGTGACTGCTGTGTGATGGATGCAGGTGTCTGATGGCTCAGCTCGGCCCAGTTCCCAGACCTGTTGTTTCCTGCTTCTACACTAAAATGCTCCTGTGGTCTCTTTTTATTTTTGCATAAAAGAGTGATCTGTTCACCCACATAATTTCCAAATGTTTATGAAGTATTTCTTGTACAAGGCATGTTTCATAACCTAGTAAAATAAGAAAGTACGAAATACGGCCTAATAATATAAGAAAGTATAATCTTTTCTCTGGGGCTATAATAAATTATAGGAAAATGCTACTAGTGATACTTGAAAATATAAGGGAAAATGTTTTATTGAAGCATAGGAGCAAGTCAATTGAAAAAAGTCTCAACTTTTGTTTCTGATTCTTCATAGTCTAGGTTTTTGGGCCACCCATGGCACTAGGGCGCCATTCTCAGCATGGTGCTGGGGGCTCTTGGGGTGCCCTGGGGTGCTCAGTGTGTTGAACGGTCTCTCTGGCCCTTGTTCTTATTCTTAATTCAGAATGTTTCTGTTGTTTTGATGGATTCATGAAGTGTTAGAGCTACAAAGAACTCCGAGGATAGTATTCTAAGCACCCCTTCTGTCTTGTTTTTTTGGACCACACCCAGCTGTGCTCAAGGCTTTGGCCTGGCTCTGCTCTGAGGGGTCACTTTCGGTGGTGCTCAGGGGACCATTTGGGATGCTGGGGAACCCAGGTTGGCCTTTTCCATAAGGCAGGCATGCTACTCGCTGTACTATCTCTCTGGCCCTAAGTACTTCATTGTGAACATCACATACAGGCCAGGGAAATAGCTGAAGTGGGAGAGCACATACCTGGCACGTGTGAGGTTCCTGAGTTCTCCTCCTGGCACTCCATTGCCACCCCCTCCCTCCAGTACTTCCCTGGTGTGACCCTCCACAACGGGAAAATACACGTGCACAAAGCAGAAAGACAAGTCCTGGGGTCTGCACAGCCAGTTCAGGTTCATACCTGCTGCTTCCCAGGCCTCCCGACTCCCCATGCACTGCTCTGGAAACCTCTGTTCACCACGGTGTTCAGTACAGTAGCCAGCGCATCGGAATAGCCCCAATGCCCAGTGACGGGCAAGCAGACAAAGGAGCTTTATTTATACATAATGGAATACTGTATAAGGAAAGATGAAATCTCACAGCTTACTACAATTTAAGTGGAACTGGAGAGTGTCACGTTTAGTGAAATTGTACAGAGGGAGATAGACAAATACTGTCTGATTTCTCATCTGTGGAATATAGAGAAAAAAAGAGACGAGACAGTCTTGAAGGATCTTGAATTCTTGGCCTTGGGTTTAAAACTGAGATTACCTCACTCTCTCTCTTTGTGTGTGTGTGTGATGAAGAAGTAGACTAGAAGTGTTATATGGTGGGTGGTCTTGGGCACTTTGGTGGTGAGATGTGGTGATTGTACCTCAAATTCAGAAACATTAACACTAGTAGTTAATATAGTTAATATTATAGTTAACAATATGTTATTATTATATTAATAATATAATAAAGAATTATTATATTAATAATATAATAATAACAACATAATATATTAACATAATATATCAATATAGTATTAATATAATATATTAATAATATAGTTAATAATATATTATTAACTATAATATATAACATTGTAGTCATGTTCCCTAAACTATAATAATAAAAATAATTTTTAGAAAGCACATAAAATAGGGGCAGTTGATTGATGTTTTATAATATGTGAATGAACATGGATTTAGAACGTTTTTTAAGACCCTGGCATGTTTGTTTTGAATTTATTTTCAATTGAACCATTTTGTGATCCAAGAAAAGATCACAGTTTGATATTTTTCTTAAGCATGTTATGCACAACGTATGTTTCATGTATCAGATATTACCCATGTGGTAATACAAACAGTAATCTTCTATACTGATGTCATAGAAATAGCTTTTTGCATTGTTCCTTGTATAGCCAGTTTTTGAAGTATCTGCATTTTAAATACTTATTTTTTTAAAACTTGTCTTTTAAATTAAAGTTACAATGGTGATTCCTTGGCGATCATTCCTTGGCGTGAACGTAAGCACCGAGATGAAGATTGGTGTGAGGAGTTGGAGTGCAGGTAAGAAGGAGCCAGAATGGCTGACCTCACACGCTGGGGGAAAGTCATCCCAGATAGAGAAGGGAACACCAAGTAAAATGTGATTGGAGATCCTGCGCGGGGAGGGAGATGCGTGTTGAAAGTGGACTTGAGACTAACACAATGGCCACTCAGTGCCTCTACTGCAAACCACAACACCCCAAAGGAGAGAGAGAGAACAAATTGGAATGCCCCACCACAGAGGCGGGGTGGGGGACGGGGGGGATGGGATGGGGGGTGGGAGGGATACTGGGTTTATTGGTGGTGGAGAATGGACACTGGTGGAGGGATGGGCTCTTGAACATTGCATGAGGTAAAAACAAGCACGAAAAGGTGTGAATCTGTAACTGTACCCTCACTGTGATTCACTACAAAAAAATAAAAAAATTAAAAAAAAAAGAATGAGCCAGCATAGGGATCCTGTTTTCTGCTGCGGAGTGACTATCTTGAGGATCCTGGACAGTGTGGTACGGGCCATGTGTTCACTTGCTGGATGCTGGTCTCTGATTTAAATAGATGATTCAAAAACAGAGGAAAGCAAAACACGTGGTCATTTATTTCATGACGTAGAAGAGACTGTTTTGTGGGCCAAAAGGGGTATGCCGTGAGGAGAGGGTAGGTAGCAGGACTAAGGATGGAGAAAAGTTCAGCAGGGTCAGATACAAGAAGAAAATCTTGCAAATAAGAGACATCCAAAACCAGAGGAGAAAATCATGAATGTGCGGTGTACGGGAAGGAAAGACCACTATGTTTCTAGAAGGAAGAAGGTGGTTAAATTCTACAGAGGGGTGCTGAGAAAGAAGTAAGATCAGAACAATAAAAATCCCCCTAGAAAATTGCAGTTGGCTTTTTGCGAATTGCCCTGCGAAGGGGATTTCAAGTGATGTGACTTCTTGTATGGCAGGGATTGTGGCAGAATATCACAGTTTACAGTAGTGGTGGCAGCGGTGAGATTAGTTAAATGAGAGGCTGTTAGCTAGAGCCACAGCAGCCTGTCTCAGACATGGTAAAAAGACCCAATCACTTATGGACTTGGTGTCTTGTCATATATTCTAGCTAGTAGGAAGTCTAACCAAAGCAGTACCCATGACTGAAAAACAAGCAGCCATGTGTCAGTGTCCTTTGTATAATTTCTTTGTATTATTTTGAATATTCTTGAATGCTCTGTATACCTGTTTTGTGTTGTTGAGGTGCTCACAACAGCCCGTACCCAGTGCTACTTGGGAATTACACTTGGTAGGCTGGCAGTGACAGGTATCAAACCCAGGGTCTCCCACGTGCAGTGCTTTAGCTCTACCTCTCGAGTCAGAACATTCTGTCTGGAGAGCAGTGAGTCTGTACAGAAACGTGGACACAGACTTACTTAGGGTCAGGTCCTTAGTGGAACACAGCCCTGCCTTATATATTTATTTAAAATACTTAACTTTCTTATTCTTACCTATTATAGTCTTTAACCGTGGAAGGCAGTAGACCAAAATGATTCTGATCAAAATCCCCCCGAATCTGTGATGTCATGATGTTTCACTGTGTATACTTCCACGGTTCTTTTCACTCCTGCAGTTAAGTTGTGAGGAGTAATTCTGTATTTTGCAAATATCAGTGCAGTGCTAAGTTGCTGGCACTTAGAAGAGATGTATTATTAATATATGAGGCATAATTCCTCTTATTTTTTAATTAATGTGGAGAATATGTTTTCTTAATTTATATTTGAATTGGAATTTCCTGGAAATGCTTTTCCTGTTGTGGTCCTGACTGACCATCAGAAGTTACTTTGATATAGTAGATCTTCACGAGGCCATGCGCATTTTGTAAATGCCTCCCAGTGTGATTCTGATCTTGTTAATACTTATTTGATTTGTAGCATAGTTGTTTTGATTTATTGCCATTCTGACTTTTCAAACTGGGAAGACTAATAAGAAAATAAATTTCTAAAATATGTCTCATTTATTTTATAAAATGCATATCCATATTAAAAAACACCTGTATTCCCTCTCTACACCTCCTCTGTCCCCGTATCCAGAGTCTTCACCTTTGTCTCTCTGTCCCTCTCTCTCCTTCTCCTCTTCCCTCTCTCTCTTCTGACCTCCTCTACACATAATAATATAATTTTTTTACAGGATTGCAGTCAGTCATTGTTCTTTTTGTGCTTTGCAGAATGGTGGTCGAGCCGAGTCTCTCTGATGAAAGTGAATTCTTGTACACTGCCCAGCCCGAGTTGCTGAGGTTCAGGACCCCGAAGCTTGCAGTAGAGCTGGTTATGGACTGGTACCAGACCAGAGCCGAGGAAATAGAGCACTATGCTGGGCAGGTGAGGGGGAGAGGAAATTATGCTTCCTGCTTATCTTTGCTTTCAGCATAAAACTTCTGTATAAAAAACGGCTTTTAAACACACACACACACACACACACACACACACACCCTACTTCAATTTTCTGAAGTTGAAATTTGCAGGGGGGACCTTAATCCATGCTGTGACACCCAGCAGTAAGCAGTAGTTTGGGGCTTTTCCTGGCTCTGTGCTCAGGAGTGCCCCTGACAGTGCTCAGGGATCCTGTCCGTGTGTTGCGGGGATTCCGACTAGGGTCCGCCATCTGCAAGGCAAGCGCCTGCCTCCTGTGCTTTGCTCTGTGGCCCTGAAATGGAAAACTTTCAACTGTCTAGTTACCTTGAGTTCTATCTGTGAGTCATTAGGAATAATTATTAAGGAAAGTAAGTCATTTTGTGGTACTTAGTTGAGCTGCCTTTCATTTCTTTGACTTAAAAATATTTATAGTAGAAATATTATTTTTGCGGGTCAGAGAGATGCTACAGGGGTTAAAGCACTTGCCCTATGACCTACCCAGAGAGATCCCTAAGGCTCCCTGGTCCCCACCCATAGTGATCTCTGAGCAGCCCTGAACACCATGGAGTGTCGCTCCCCAGAATGACCACAGGAGAAAGCAGGTAAAACAATATTGTTCTTCACTTTCAGTCTTACCTGAAACATTGGTACAAGGTGATAGCCGACATAGTTTTATCTTTTTCACTTTTAGATACTTAATTCATACAGGACTTCTTTGTCCTTAGTGTCTGTGACTGCCATTAGGAAAACTTGTTAGTTTAGGAGAATATGTATCACAGTATCTCTGTTGTCCTGTTGCTCATCAGTTTGCTCGAGCGGGTGCCAGTAACGTTTCCATTCGTTCCTGTCACGTTCAGGGTCATGGGAATGAGGCCCATTATTGTTACTGATTTTGGCATATCGAATACGCCACGGGTAGCTTGCCAGGCTCTGCCCTGTGAGATTCTGCCTGGAGAATATGTACAGTAGTGAAATTTATCCAGTGACAGCTTCAGTATTTGGTATGATTATGTAAGTTGCATTGAGCCCACTTTCATTAATATATAAGTAATTTGATTAAAAAAATTACTTGAGGGGGATGGAGTTGATAGCACAGCGGGTAGGGCGTTTGCCTTGTACACAGCCGACCCGGATTCGATCCCCAGCATCCTATATGGTCCCCCAAGCACTGCCAGGAGCAATTCCTGAGTGCATGAGCCAGGAGTAACCCCTGTGCATTGCTGGGTGTGACCCAAAAAGCAACAACAACAACAAAACAGTTACTTGAGTATTTTGGAAAGAAATTCAAAATTGATGTTCAGAAAAGGAAACTAGATTACAAATTGAAGAGTATATTACAAATTGCTAATTACCAATTGCTAATATATTCAGATTATTTGTATAATTTGTGCTATATGCTTAGGAGTTTTTCCATGCATTCTGAAAGTTCACTTGAGGTATATTGTTTCTTAAAATTGGTGTCAGGTAGATATATCAGTCTTGAATTATATTTTTATTATTAAACATTGAATTTAAAGTGTTTGTTGAAGTGTTTCTAGGTCATTTCTGGTTTTTCTCATGCCTTCCCTCCTTGTAGTTCCCCTTTTTTCCCTCCTGTACCATACTTTTTAACCTCAAGGGTTATTTTCCCCTTTTTCACTTCATTTTCACCTCTAAATCCTGCAGCTTTGATGGGCTATGGTCAGACCTTTAATTTTCCTCATTTGTTTTACTGTGAATTGTTTGGGTTCTTTTTTTCTCCCTTCACCTCTGTCATTGCACCCCTCCTCTTCCCTCATCATTCTGAAAATGATTTTACTTTGTATTTCATTAGAAAATTTGAAAATTCATTTCCATTTTTTCTTTTCTTTTTTAGCTTTTCTAAGAGGAAGTGCCCTCACATTTAGGCTGCTTTTATTCTTATATTTTGAATCCCATATTTGTACCGTCCCAGGATTGTTCTCTCTCAGTTATATAGTTTCGTATCTCCAGCCTCTTCCACTCTGTATGTTTTTCCAATTAAAAAAGAAAATCAAATGTAAATCACCCATTTTATAAATACTATTTTTTTTTCCTCTTTTGTTTCTATCTTCTTCCCATTGCAACTCAGCTTAAAAACAATCATTCTGCGGTCGAGATAATATAGTAGGCAGGGCACTTACGTTGCGTGTAGCCAGCATGGGTTTGATCCCTGGCACTCTGTATGGTTTCCCTAGGTCCACCAATGGGATCCCCGTTGTAGAGCTAGGAGTAAGGACTGAGTACCACCCGGTGTACCTGCAAACCATCCCCCCACCAAACAAAAGAGAAATAATCACTCTGCCTATTGTAATCACTTTCTCAATGTTGTTTGCTCCTCATTTCCTTGGCTTATGGCTAGCCCAGCCCCTTTGCTGCATCTTATCCAAAGTGTCCTCAGCAAGATTCTTCACTCATTGTCTTCCTTTGTTGCTTCACACATTGTACTTTGGCTGCACTACTGTCTCTTTCCTGCTAGTTCTTCTGTTTAGACCCTGGTGATACCATTTCATTTTTTGCCTTTGGTTTTCTTACTGTGACTCATGTTCTTTGATTTGTCTGTTAAGTGCTGCTGTCCCTTAGGATACTACCCTTGTCACTGGTGGGGTCTTCTAATTGGCACAAGTATTAAAGGGTTTTCCAGTCTACCAGGTTTCAGAAGTTAATTTCCAATTCTTTATTTTGTTTATCACACAATATAAGCATTTCCCTCCTAGAAGTGTACATCCATGATAAATATTATCATCTGAAGATCCTTTACTAATACTGCGTTTTAGTAGAAACTTCAAAGTTTTTAGTAGAAACTTAAAAATTATTGTTCATGATTTGCCTTTCACTCACTACTCTAGCCATGTAGTTTTTCACTTCATTTCATAGCTTCCTTTCAGTCTTCCTAAACCAGTACGGTCACAATACTTTCTGTATCTTTTTTCTATAGCATTCTCCTGCCCTTCTTCCTACTTTGCCTACAAATACCCACCGATTCTTTAGATCTCATTTTAAGTATTTCCATATGCAAGACTTTGTGACCCTCCCAGGTTGGATTTTGTGCCTTCTGGTGGAAATCCCAATCATCCATAATGTTTTCTCACTCTACTGCATGATTTATGTATTGTATTTTGTTTCCCTACTGGCTGGTGAGATCTCTGAAGGAAGAGATTTCCTCTTGTTCATTTTTATATAGCTAGCACTTTGAATTGTCATTAGCTCATAGTAATTTCTCAACAAATAACTTTATCTAAGAGTAAGGGAGTAAGTAAGGGGCAGTGGGAACCATTACAACTTTAGGCCATATTAAAAGCTTTTCTGTCAATAAGATAAGGCAGTTTATAAATCTGACCATGATAGGTGTCAAAATTCTTTTGAGAGTTTAATGGGAAAATATTTGTTTTGGTCTTATTGAAGTCTAAATATTTGAATGGAGAGAGAAAATGTCTCAGAGTTTAACTACCCAGCAGGTGTTTTTTGAGTCCTTTTCAATAGAGGCATGGAGGAAGGACGGTACTGCTACAGCCTTTCTTTTTGTAATAAAATACTAGAGTGAAAATAACAATTTGGTATTATCACTACTTTCCCCCCAGATTGTTAACGTCATAAGAGTTCAGTAGAAAAATATATGTAAATTTTTTCCTGTAAATTTTCTGTAATGCTCTCCTAATTTAAGAGTTATCTTTTCTTTTATTAATATTATGTTCAGTATTTCTCCTTGATGGTTTGATGAGACCAAGCTATTCTTTTGGAGTAGTTTGATGTTGATACATTTATAGAAAGAAAACTCTTAATGTCTTTGTATTAAAAATATATGTTACTATATAATGCAACTTTATGTGACACAATTATAAAATTAGATTCTACATTGGAGGCTTTCGCTTTAAAGTATATGTGAGGGGCAAACTATTGAGAAACTTACTGTCATTTTACATTTTAGGTTGACTGTGCACTGTCACTTATTCGACTTGGAATGGAGAGGAATATTCCTGGCTTGCTGGTTCTCTGTGATAATTTGGTTACTCTGGAAGCATTGGTTTATGAAGCAGGGTGTGATTTAACTCTAACCTTGAAAGAACTCCAGCAGATGAAAGACATAGAAAAACTAAGATTATTGATGAACAGTGTAAGTTTTATTTAAATTTTCTCTTTAAGCATTTCCTTTAATCATTTCCTTTGTTTTGATTAGTCAAAAATAAGTCCTCTGAACATGAGAACTTAGTAAATAAAGATTTCTTAAGAAAAATAGAATCAAATGTTCTAATTTACTGAATTATAATATACTATGTTACAATTTACGAAAGATAACACAAAAAGATTTTGATGTTTTTTGCATCTTGCTTTATTTATATAATCTTTTTATCACTTCTTTTCCTATTCTAGTGTAGCATTTTTTCTAATCTAGTTTGACAGGAGCGATAGCACAGCGTGTTGGGCGTTTGCCTTGCACACAGGGAAGACAGTGCTACAGCTAGTCCTTCTAATCATTTGTTATGTTAAAATTCCCATAAACCACTAGGCAGAGAGAGTGACATTGTCACACTGTCACATTGGTGACGAGAGGGAGTGAGTCTTGGGGGTGCAAGCTGCTCAATAGAATGCTAGCCACTTTCTGTGGAGTGCTAGCTGCTTACCATCTTGCTGTTTGCCACCTGTGGCTCACGTGTCACTGTGGATTAATTAACGCAAATTAGTGCCAGATCAATGTGTTAAAGATGCTTAAAAAAAAAAAAACATCCAAAAAACAAAACACTTTGCTTTCTGGCAGCAATGAGTAGGGCTTAGTAGGGTGAAGTCCCCTCTCCTTTCTCTGTGAATTGTGTCCTATTTCTCGAGTACTTTTTTTTTTTTTTAATTTTATTTTATTGAATCACCATGTGGAAAATTACAATGCTTTCAGGCTTAAGTCTTAGTCATACAATGCAGGAACAACCATCCCTTCACCAGTGCCCATATCCCACCACCGTCTCGAGTACTTTCTTTTCAGTGTGTTCCCTTCTCTTTATCTTTATTTCTCCTTTAAAAAAAAATCAGTCCCATTTTCCTCTCTTCTTTTGTCCCTACCTTCCCTTTTTCCTGTTCATCACTGATCCTAAAAATTACCCAAGGAAAATTGATTTGTGTTACATATGATTCCTTTGAAGAGATACATGTGTATCTCCTGGGGTGACTAGGAGAAATTTCAGGCATAATTAGTAAAATTGTGTGTGTCAACATTGGAGGAAGAAGAAACACAAGATAATATTTGGAGATTTTATAGATTGAGTACTCTGCTAAGTGGACTTTCCCTATTTAACTTTAATCTGACAGTCTGGGAGTACTAGAACTTGTTATCTGGTAGGACCTGTTATTTAATATGTGATTTTTCATTCTGGCTAATTATATTTTCAGTGTTCTGAGGACAAATATGTGACGAGTGCCTACCAATGGATGGTGCCCTTTCTTCATCGTTGCGAGAAGCAAACTCCTGGTGTGGCTAATGAACTATTAAAAGAATATTTAGTAACTTTAGCTAAAGAGGACTTAAAGAATCCTCTGAAAATATTTCAACATTCCAAACCAGATGTAAGTAGAAACTCTACCTTCTTAAAAATCTCTGTACTTTCTTTCCTGCAGAATTAAGTTTTACTTATCAACTTTAAAAATAGTCTTTGTCTTTAAGCAGAAAAGGGAATAGTTGACAGTTCATTTAAAAATATAGTGTCATTTGACAACTTTAGGGAAGTTCATTACATTTGTTGATTTAATGAACTTTATTCAATTTAGGGAAGTTGATTAAGTGTCGTTAATTCTTTTCAGTGTTTGTTGACTATATAGTAAATTAGGAAACTGGGAATAACAAAATACTAAGAGTTGATAGATATTGAATTAATATAGCAGATGCTTCAACTGTATTAATCCTTAATATCTTATAACTACCTTTGGATTAGGTATGCTTGTATTAATATTACAGGAAAGGGAAGTTGTAATTTAGACTGGTCAGGGAATTATCCAAGGTCCTACAGTCATAAGTAGAGGCTGAATTTAAACATGGGTATTTAAACTTTACAGCTATGTTCTTAATTACTATGCTTTGCCATCAATAGAAGAAAAACTTCTGGCTCAAGGACATTCATAATATTTATGAAAATCATTGGATTCTCAGGGGATCTTGTAATCATTCTTAATGACTTGTATTTGATTGACTAGTATATTTATAGCTCTTCATTTCTTTAATGTTTAAGTAGTTTTCAGATTTGCTGGTGATAACTCATTTTGTTAAGTGTAGCATACTCTTTGTAAAGTAAATAAACTTCTTGACTGAGCCACAGATAAAATATGCTGTTTCAAGAGATAGCAAATCCCTTTGCATTAGAGGGGACTCAGGCAGGCTCCTGCAGGTACTTGAGGAACTGTCTTTATAGAGAGAGTCAAAGGATTTGATTGGGACTCAAGCAGAAATGATTTAAGGCCTCTTTCTACATTCTCATTGAGTCTCCGTGTTCTAGTCTTTGTTATGACAGCAGGTTCTCAAATAACTTATATTCATAATAACATTGACACAAATGACGACATTAAATGAAGTGAATTAATTTGAGGACCTCCTTTCAGTATAGTTCACTCTGCTTAGTGCGAGTTTCCGAGAACTTGTCCAGGATGTTGAGGACCTGCTATAATTTGAGACTGTAAAGGTGTAGACCAGTGTTATCACGATAGAATGAAAGCATTGCTTAGATAATTTGATGCATCTTTGGGGTGTCTGAAAGGTTGTCTGTCAGAATGTAATTATTGACTGACAGGCGAGATAGTACAGCATGTAGAGTGCTTGCTCGCATGTGGCCAGCCTGGGTTCAGTCCCCAGTGGCCCAGACGATCTCCCAAGCCCACCTGGGTGATCCTGGAGTGCAGAGCCAGGAGAAAGCCCCAGGCACTACCGGATGTGGCAAAAAAAGAAGAAAAAAAGCTATCATTGGCTATTTAAAACTCTTTCATCTTCTCACCGACAGTTTCCACTTAGTTTTAAATTTGGGGGTGATTTACTGTGAGCCCAGGGTAGATTGCTTATGGTAGCAGAATACTATGTAAGAAACAGGATGGATTGAATATGAATATTTTATAAGATAGAAAGAAGTGACTTTAAATTCTATTCAGTAATGTTGTTTGTGATATTTCTTCCTCACAGGGTCTTGTAAATCCTTTGTATATTGTCAGCTTTTTGCTGTTTTTACTTGGCAATTTAATATATGCCTTCTGAATAAAACATATCGCCATTTGCCTTCCTTGAAATTATGTCAACACGAAAGCAGAGCACAGTGGTGTTTCGAGGTTTCTCCTTTCCAGTCCAGCTTCTATATTTCTGTCAGTATTGTCTTCACACAGCGCAGATTTGATCCTGATGCTGTCTGTGAGAAACCTCCGTGGTCTGTGGTGGGCCACACTGGCCATATGGCCACCCGGGGGTTCTCCGGGGTGACTGTCAGGTTCTGGGGGTCTCCTTCCAGACTCCTCCTCAGCTGTGTGTGTCTCTGTCAGGGCACTAGATCACTCACACAGTTGCGTGTCTCCTTGCCTTGTCAAGTTCTTTTGTGCTTCTTTATTGCTTCAACAATTTCTTTAATTTGGGACAGTTACTCTTTCTCCCTACCACCTCCTAAATTCAGGAAATTTTTAAGAGAAGGGAAAGGAAAGGGGAAAAAACAGGGAAAGAGGCAGGAAACGTTTCATGATATGAGAAGGGGTCTCCTATGCAGAATTTGCAGATTTCCCTTCTTCCTTCTTTCATTGTACAAATTCTTCAAGATCGTTGGGTTCCATGATCTTTCTATCCTAAACGGTCTGTGTTTGCCTCTACAAAAAATCCCATATTCCACTGTTACAACTATTTGTTCATGTTTATTTCCCACGTATGTCCTCTGTTCCTCCTGAATCCCTCTGTTGCTTGATACTAACATGGTCGAAAGACAGGCTCAGCAAGTTTTGGTAAGCAAATTAATGATTGAAGTTGCATTTCATTATGTTCTTTAGATCACTTGATTCCATGTATTTGCTTTACTTGGATTTTTCTTAGACTATTGCTTTTGTTTTTCCTGACTGTTTACAAATTGAACATATCTTGGATATACCATGAATTGTGCACAGAGTATTTTTATTAATATAGTAGGAGCTATAATTTCTGTATCAGAAAGCTTTGACTAAGTTGTGCTGCATTAACAAGTGGTCTTTGAATATTAGAGGACTACAAGAACAAAGGGTTAGAGCAATAGTGTAGCGGGTATGGCGTTCGCCTTGCACACGGCCGACCTGGGTTCGATTCCTCTGCCTCTCTTGGAGAACCCGGCAAGCTACCGAGAGTATCTCGCCTGCAGGGCAGATCCTGGCAAGCTACCTGTGGCGTATTCGATATGCCAAAAACAGTTACAACAAGTCTCACAATGGAGACGTTACTGATGCCCGCTTGAGCAAATTGATGAACAATGGGATGACAGTGATACAGTGACACAAGAACAAACATTTATTTCTCCCAAGTATCAAATAGGCTATGGTTGGGATCTTGCTGTATTATTCTATCTTTTCCAGGGGTTCAGATGGCAAGATCATTCCCCTTTCTAACTGTGGCACAGGACAAAGAACAAGTAGGACCACACACAGTGACTCGTAAATTTTAGTCCCAAAAGTCTTAAGTTACTTCCTTTCTCATGCCGCAGGCCAATGGAAGTCCGTCACCAAATCACATGTAAATGGGGCAGGAAAGAATAATCCTTTTAGGAAGAGAGGGATGAATTATCTGTAATAGTATGAAAACAATTTTTAGAAACTGTTTCATGTACTTGAATTATTTTGTTACATATTAGTTTAAGCACTCATCTTTTTTTTTTTTTTTAATTTTGGGTCACACCCAGTGATGCTCAGGGGTTAGTCCTGGCTTTGCTCCGGGGGTCATGTGGGATGCTGGGAATTGAACCTGGATTGGCCACGTGCAAGGCAAACACCCTACCCACTGTGCTGTCGCTCCAGCCCCTTAAGCACTCATCTTGTTTTGAAACATTTGCTATTTACTTTATATTCTCCTTTTGAAATGAAGCTTGTGAAGAAACTTCAGTAAGGCTTGGGAGTAATAAGTCATATGCTCTGTTTCTGTTCTAGTATTTGTTTATTTTGTTTGTTTCTGGGTTTTTCTTTTCCTTTTTCGTCACAGTCAATGGTGTTCAGGATTTACTCCTGACTACTTTTAGGGTTCACTTCAGATTTGGGGGGACCATCTGTGGTGTCAGATATTGAACTTGGCAAGTGCTTTACCTGCTATACTATCTCTTTGATAGTATAGCAAACCACATCATATTTTTAGTGTATCTGTGCATCAAAATTATGTATATTAAAGCTGTACGGAATTCTAGAGTCAGCCTAAATATAATAGATTGGGATGTGGGGGGTAGCACTGTAGAACTGTCATCCTGTTGTTCATCGATTTCCTCGAGCGGGCACCAGTAATGTCTCCATCGTGAGACTTGTTTTTACTGTTTTTGGCATATTGAATATGCCACGGGTAGCTTGCCAGGCTCTGCCATGCGGGTGGGATACTTTCGGTAGCTTGCTGGGCTCTCCGAGAGGGACGGAGGAATCGAACCCGGTTTGGCCATGTGCAAAGCAAATGCCCTAGCCGCTGTGCTATCGTTCCAGTCCATGTTTAAGAATAACCTTAAATGTTTATTTCTTCGTTCAACAAATGGAGACTTACTGTATATCATAGTTTCTTAGTTGTTAACTTTTTAGTTCTTCTCATAGCTCTTTTTCTTTTGAGTCTTTATTACATAGAGGCAGTAGCTACTTCGGCTTGGTTTGTGGTCTTGTAATCCCTTAAAGCAGTAGACTTTAACACCTAGCTGAGATAGAAGATGACATCTTTTTGTTTTTGGAAGGGTGGGGGGAGTGGGCGGCCCCCATCTGACTGTCCTCAGGATTTACCCTTGGCTTTGCACACAGGAGCCACCCTAGGTGGGGCTCCTGAGACCTGAGTAGGCTGTATACAAGGCACGGGTCCTGCCCATGGTACTATCTTTCTGGCCAGAGAAGAGGAAATCTTTAGTAATAAAATTAATATGTAAGGGCCTGCTAGTAGATTTTTCAATAAATGTACAGAATAAAAAACTCTATTTCTTGTTGCGAAAGCAGCAAGAGAACAAGACTAACTGTACTGGCATATACTCTGGATTCAGCTATGTGGAGGTCCAAGGGAGAGAGAGTTTCTTTTTTATGGGCTTTCAGAAATACAGGTTTGCTATGCATTTGGAATTTGGATTAATTCTACTTTGTAGTCCTGATAAAATTGGATGCAGGCTACTGCTACCTGTTTTGCCTTAGAGTAGCACAAACAAAACCTCTGAGAAGGATTCACTTTCATCCAGACAATGTGAGATTCAGGTCTCTAAATCCCTGGTGTCAAAAGCTTGCAACCCAATATTACTGAAACTAAGGTAAAATAATTCATGATTCAGCAGTGCATGCTCTACCCCTCCAATTCTGTTTATTTTATCATCTGATAAAGGCTATAAAATGAATATTAAAAATTGAAGACATAGATAAGAAACACAAACATGAAATGGGAAGAAAAAAACTGAGAAAAGAAAGGATTTAAAAATAGTCACACAGAGCTTCTAGAATTGGAATTTCAGTTAATGAAAGCAGTGGATAAAGCTGACTGAAAAATATTAGAGAGTTAAAACAAAGAACTAGAAGACAATTTGATAAAACTATAATAAAGGTGGAAATACGAAAACTGCAGGGTTAAGAGGCATCAAGGTTAGACTTCAGGTTTAACATAAGACTGGTAAGAATTATAGGAAGAGATTCTAAAGATAATAAAAGTAAGCAGTATTAAATGTCATAGTGGATATGTATCTTCTAAAATTAATATGAAATACATGAGTTCAATATATTGAGGAGAATGAATAAAATATACTCATATTTGAGAGACTAATTCAAGGATACTGAAGACATGTAGTCTAAAAGCATAGGTTATTTTCTTCTTTTTTTTTAAAGCATAGGTTATTTTCAAAGTAAAAGCTATTAGCTTGAAAGTAGACTTCTCAATAGCAAGAATAGTTTTCAGAAGACCATGAAATGCATATTTTAAAATTATTAAATAATATTAATTTTTAACCCAATAAATAATCATAACCAACATTTACTTAATGCTTTCTATTTGCTACTATTTTAAACATTACATAGGTCTATATTAATTTAATCATTGCCACTCTAATATACAGCTATCATAATTATTTTAAAAATTGAAAGAAAGGCACAGATTAACTGGCTAATTAGGCTATAACATTAACATGGTTGTTGGTGACACTAGTGATTTAAGCCTGGGCAGTTTTACTTCAAAACCTTTTAGATACAGCATCATCAATACATAGAAAGTTTTATGCTCAAGTGAGTGCATGAAAAGAGTATTTTTAGATAAATGAAAACCGTGGCAACTTATCATTTACAGACCCATCCTGAAAGAATTATTCAGGAGTATGCTTCAGGAAAAAGGAAACTGCCCCCCAAAGAAAGAAATATGAGAGAATTATTGAGAGTGATCAAAAATTATTATACCCTAGGTTACAGTAAGTGTGGAGAAAATATGGAAAAAGTATTTGGCATATAAATCAGTAATGTTGAGAAAATACTAGATGCATTAGTAGCAAGGTAGTTGCAAGTGGATATTCTGTGATTAGAGTTAAAGTGATTTAAGAACCTGCATTTAAAGATTTTGGGTGATAATAAAACTCCAAATGTTGAAAAGTCAAGTGTGCTTGTTACTTTGTTTTATATATTTTTATAAAATGTTCCAATATCTATTATCTGTCGAGTCACTACCAAAGTTACCCCATTCTAATTTCTTAGTTTGTGATGTTATTACTTTACCTGCCAAAGGGATTTTGCAAATAGGATTAAATTAGGGGTTTTGAGATGAGTCTTGATCATGGATTATATAGTTGTATCCACCTAATTATAAGTGTTTTTAAAAGCACCTGAGACTCTTTCCCAGTCCCAGTCAGAGGGAGCATGACTGATCATCAGAGAGACAGAGAGGTGTGGTACTTCAGAGGGTCTGGATGGGAAGTACTGGATGAGGAACTCTGCTCAGCACTTTAAACACTTGGTTGCAGATTCTTAGTCTTGCTTGTCTGCTTCAGGTCCACACTCCTTAGGAAACTGAAAGGTATCCTGTGTAGTATGGTAGCCACGACCCACCTGGTTATATTTATTAAGAACACAGTAAAATTAGAACTTGAATTGCTCAGTGTTATTAGTTTTCTAAGTATGCATGTGTGTCAGTTCAAGGATTTAGTCATTATGATCAGTGCTGCAACAAATAGCTTGCCCAGTTGTATTTTTGTATTATTGGAATAAATTCAAGATGTATTCCTAGAAGGAAATACATCCAGGGTCCAAAGCAAGGATTCTATTGGCATTGCCAAGTTCCTCTTCAGAGATGTTGTTCCTGTTTATAGTCTTGCCCATAATGTATGAATGTGTCTGTTTTTTTGCAGACATTTTCAGAATTTTGCAGACAGAATTCATTGTCATATTTTAAAATTATGTGATAAAAATATTTGTATTTTTAAAATTTGTAATTCCAGGGGCTGAAGAGATAGCACAGAGGGTAGGGCACTTGCTTTGTATATACCTGACGCAGGTTTGATCCCAGGCACCCCATGTGCTCCCCAGGTGTAATTCCTGAGTGCAGGACCAGGACTAAGCCCTGAGCACCTCTGGATGTGACCCAGTGATTAAGGCAACAACAACAACAACAGTAACAACTCCTTTTTTCACTTTTGTTTGTGCATTTTAACATGTTCATTTGGGAGAAACACTTCCTTTTTTTGCTGAATTGGCTATTCCTGCTTTTGCCCCACTTTTTACTTGGATGCCTTGATTAATTGCTTCCTACCCATTACATTATTTTTTTCATTGAATAACCATGAATTGCAGAGCTACAGAGTTATTCATAATTGAGTTTTAGGCATATGATATTCTGACATCTGCGTGTCAGACATACAGTGTCCTGCCATCAGTCCCTTTGTGTTCACTTCCCTCCACCGGTGTCTCCAGTTCCCCTCTCACTCCCCAGCCTCTCTCATTGCCATAGTGGTTCCTTCCCTGACCTCACCTTGCCCCTTTCCCAGCCCAGTGGCCAGCTTCCTATTAAGGACCAGTTTTCCTGTTCTTCATGACTATTTCCTTTGGGCATGAGTTATTTCCCTATTATGCTCCTTCATATCCTACACATGAGTGAGATCATTCTGTGTCTATCCCTCTCTGACTCATTTCACTCTGCATGATACTCTTTAGATCCATCTATGTGTTAGCAAATCACACGACTTCATATATTCTTATGGCTAAATAGTATTCCGTTTTGCACGTGTACCAGAGCATTTTTATCCAGTTATCTGTTCTTGGCTATTTGGGTTGTTTTTCATTTAGGGCTATTGTGAATAGTGCTGCAGTGACCATAGGATATCATTTCTGCATTGTGGTTTTGAACCCTTGGGGGTATAGTCCCAGCAGTGGAATTGCTGGGTCACATAGAAGCTCGATTTCTATTTTTCTTTATTTTTTCTCAATATCTTAAAGAATACCAAGTTACTTTAGAAAACCTTGACTGTACTTTTTCAGGAAAATTGATTTCATTTGTCTATTGTAAAAAAAATCTTTGTTTGGCAGCATCTCTTTTCTTTTGGTGAATTTTTACAGAAATGTTGAAAATCAATGGATCTTTATTACATAAATTATACTAATCATATATTTTAAAAAGTGCTCTAAGGGGGCTGGGGAGATTGGTCAGTGACCCCTGGAGCACATCTTGGGGTAGCCTTGAAGGTTCCCTCAGAACCATAGGCAGCAACCCTACAGGTACTCCTATCCGTGTGCTCTGGTAGCCTCCAGCATGCTGAACCTGAGCATCCTCACCGGGTGGCCTTGACTTCTCCAACATCTGGCTGACGAGGCTGCCTATCCTGGGGAGTGGCCAGGGCCTCTCGGGAACATTGGGAGACCAATAAAAAAAAAAAAAGAATCCAATTTTATTTCTGCTTTCTATAGTTACATGCATATGCTTTCGATATGTATTTATCTTTTTAACAGTACTTCTAGGAAGATAAAGCCTATTCCAGTTTTGTAGATGAGAAAAAACAGGCATAAATTTGTTATTTTCATATCCCAGAAAAGTACTTCAAGAAGGGAAGCCTATCTATGGTTTGCAGTTGGAAATTGTATCTGCTTTGTAGAAAAAATGACTAGAAATATCCATTTTCTGCAACCGAAATATGGAATATGTTCTGTGATATGAATATTATTAGACTATAATGTGACTTCTTTCAAATAGAATGTCAGTACTGTTTAGTTAAATGACTAATACATAATGCATACTGAAAAATAGTAGGTCCTAACATCTTTGAATATTAGTTAAGGGATTTTTATATATTTTTATAATTGACGCACATAAAATTTGGCTTCAGGGATAGAAATGTTATTTTAAATGATTTGCCTTTTAAATTCATTGTGTTTCTTCTATGTACTTTATCTTGAATGGGTCATAAATTGAAGAATCTGTTTTTAGCAGATGCAGAGATTATGGGTACAAATTATCTTTTCTGGCTGATTCAGTAATTAAAATGTGATTCATTTGAAATTATTAAAGACCTTAAAAGTCTGTAAGCTAAAGGAAAATCAAGATTTGATTCTGCAGCTGATTAATTGCACTATTTAATATTCTATTGGGAGTAATACTAGGATATGGAAAAATTGACTGTAAATCTATTGACATTAAGTACAGCGTGCTCTGTTTTCTGTAGTTGCACCAAAGAATTATTCCTGACCACGACCAATTGATGGCAGTAGCATTAGAGTGCATCTATAACTGTGAACGAAGTGACCAGCTGTCTCTCTGCTATGACATCCTTGAATGTTTGCCACAGAGAGGATATGGGTAAGAACCCTCAAAAGATAAAGTGCCACACTTTATTTTTTCATGCACACTTCCTCAAATATTCATTGTAGAGAATTTGGAATATGGAGCATAAAGAAAAAAATGAAATTATCTATAAACTTGCTGCCTAGATTTCTTTTTTTTAAAAAAATATTTTATTTATTTATTTATTTGTTTATTTATTGTGTCACACCCAGCGATGCTCAGGGGTCACTCCTGGCTCTGCACTCAGGAATTACCCCTGGCAGTGCTCAGAGGACCATATGGAATGCTGGGATTTGAACCCGGGTTGGCCGCGTGCAAGGCAAACGCCCTACCCGCTGTGCTATCGCTCTAGCCCCTTGCTGCCTAGATTTCTATTTTTTTCCTATATATGTTTCACTGTATTTTTTCAATGGTGATTACTAATTATTCATCAAAGTACAAATAAAAATTTCTACTATCATCACCCCCAATAAAGCTGTCTTTCTAAAGTAGTGATAACTTTGTGTGCTTTATTTTTTTCAGTTTCATGCAAACTATGTTTTACGTCTAAGAATTGTTTCATATTCTCCTTTCTTTATGGAAGTCACTTTACTTATATATGCATATACATAATTTTATTTTTCCTTTGGTTTTATGATATAATTGACATGTCTCTTCCTGATCTTTTAGAATTTACTCTCAGCTGCAATAAAAGATCAGGAAGAGACATTTTCCTACTTATATTTGAAAATGTTAACTAAGTTTACTGCAGTAATCACATTACATGAAATTCAACTTATAATGTACACCATGAACTTACACAGTACTTAGGAAAAGTTACATTTACACATGGATTAATAAGTGAAAATGCTTTTCCTTATGAGTTTGAATGACGTCATGCTTTTCTTCTTCAGTGCTGTTGTTCAATGCCATTTGGGATAACTATGACTTTATTTTCTTTCTGATATTTTAGTATCTTAATATTCTGATATAGCATCTCACAGGATGTCTTACTGTGAGTCTAAATTTCTTGTGTTTTTATTTGCAATTTTTTCTTTTATGTTTTCCTAGGTAAATATATTTGTTTTCCTATGTGTATTTACTGCCCCTTTAGTTATTTTTCTTTCCCTTGGTAATTTATAAGTGATTTGGCATATTTCTTTGGCTTTGTCTTGTAATTGACACTTTAAATTTAAATGTTTATGTTGGCCTTCTTATTTAAAATTCAAGTATTTTCTCTTGTTTCTCTTTAAAACCGAATAACATCCAAGTCTTTTTTTCACAAATGCATTTAAAAGTTCTGTGCTCTCTGTGTTACCTCACCCCTTATCAGAACCTTCAGAAAAATCTCATATTCTGCATGTTTGCACCTCTGTCATAGAAACTTTCTTTTATGTCTGTTTATTATCTTACGGAAATGTTAGCAATTATTAGCTGTTGAGCATTTAAGTCTGATCATCAAGAAGGAATAAAAGCAGTTAGTCTTATTAATTATAAAGCTAAGTGGAGACAGTAGTAGAGACAGATGCTAGGGAGTTCACATAGAGCAAGTGTAGAAACCTTACACTGCCTCCCATTCTTGGTAAAAAGCAGGGTGATCAAACAAGCATACCTTTGGGAGTCACCCGCTTCTGAGAACTGTGACCTACACTGGAAGACAAAACACTAGTATTTTCAGATTTTATTTTAAGATTAAAATTTTAAGTTGTCAAGCGCTTGTTAAAATACTTCAAACCGATGAGTATATGATGCTAGTAGTGAAATTACTTTTCCCAGAGAGCAAGAGAGACAAGAGACTCAGAGGTATTATTAACCTCACCATCTACCTCAGGAAACAGAAGTGGGAAGGAGTTTTCTTCATATATGACCCAGCTTGAAAGCAGATAGGTTCCTCTGTCTGCTTCTTGCCTCTTTTTTTTTTTCTCTCTGAATGCAGTAGGAAGAAGCATTGACTTCCAACTGATGTGTGTGATTTTAAAAAGTAAATGTATTAAATTTTGTTTTTCAGTAACATCAAGTAAGTGAAAATAATGAGTAGGGCTTATTTGTTAATTTCTCGACAGTAATTTGTATACCAAAAAGGGATAGGTATGCCTTCAATAGAATTATAATTTTATAATACTGATGTTTTAATATTATAATATTGGTATAATACTGATATTTTAAATAAAATGATAATAAAAGAATGCATATTCTTTTACAGAGACTTTGCAGCTAGGGGATTAGAATATTCATGTGGTTAAGAAATTAGTGTATTCATTTTCAAAAAGTTAGGCCAAGAACGGCCTCTTTTGTGTATGTCTGAAAGCTTTTTTGGATTCAGATAAATGACTTAATAATTTTTAGCAGATGAAAATTAGCTGTGATACTCTTTTGTTATATTATTTCTTAATGATTAGAATTCACATTTGTAATTTTCTAAATACTTTGTAATTATAAATTAGCCCAGTACTAGAATGTAGGATTTCAGAATACTTTCTTTTATTCTCTTTGTTCTTTATGCCAGATTTGTCAATTTATTTTTGTGCAGTGATTATTTTTAGTGTTTAAATGGTTGCTATTTATCAAATGGTAAACTGCTTTTTTTTTCCATTTAGGAAGTGAACAATCATTTAATCTAATTAAAGTTTTTTCTTAGGTAACACATTACATCTGGATGAAAAAATATTTCATTATTAGGTTTGTGGATGTAAATTGATAAAGGAAAATACTATATTCTAAAAAACCAATGTTAATTGTAGAGTTTCTTTTTTTAAAAAAATATTTTTTAATTGAATCACCATGAGATACACAGTTGCAAAGCTGTTCATGATCAGGTTTCAATCATACAATGATCAACACTCATCCCTCCACCAGTGTCCATTTCTCACCACCAGTGACCCTAGTATCCTTCCCACTACCTGCTCAATTGTACAGTTTCCGTTTTAAAAATATTATTCTTGCAGGATATTAGTGGATGTTAACTTTTAAAGGAAACACTTCAAGTGGTATATGTCCTAATTTATCATAATAGTTTGAGGTCTAAAACTTGTTTTCAAACAGTATGGTCTCTGTAAGCTATACAGAATAATTGCCGCAAAGATTTAAACTAGGACAGATAGTTCAAAAAATAAAGAGGCTTTCATATTAAAGTTAGGCTATTTTTAACTTTCCAAGTCTAGGTAAAAACTCTTTATTCGATCTTCTTATTAATTAATCAAGCTAAAATCTTGCTGGAATTCCCCTGGGTTGTCAAATGGAAGGCACGAAAAGGTGTCAAGTGGCATGGTTCTTGGGAGTGTCACCACTATGGCTGGGACTGAATTTCAACGGGTGGGAGCATCAGCTGCAGCCGTTGTCAGATTTTCTGCTAAAACCATGTTTACTCGTATGGTTATGTGCCAAACTGTATTTTCCCTGGCAACCATATGTCTAGTTAGTGCTTTTGATCTTTTTTTTTTTTTTTTTAGCCACATCTGGCAGTGCTCAGGGCTTATTCCTAGTTTTCACTCCTTGTACTGCTCTGGTGACCATGTGTGGTGCCAGGGATTGAACCTGGGTCAGCTGCTTGGAAGGCAGGTGTTTTGCCTGCTGTACCTTTGTTCTGGCCCACTTAATGGTTTTTTTTTTTTTTTTCATGCAATGTGTTTGTAGTCCCCATGTACTTCCTTCAGAAATGATTTGCTTTTTATCTCTAAATGATGATTATATTTCTCTGTGTTTCCTTAATACTGAAGTGGAAGCAGTGGTATTCATAACATAAAGAAGTCCTTTGGGTCTATAAAATGCTGCTGGAGACCCTCTGTGGGGCCGTAGGTAGTGTGGACAGGGCTCAGCTTGCGGGGAAGACATGGCATCCTAATCTGTTTTTTTGTTGGTTAGAAGAAGAAGAAAACAAATTACTTTCCCCTTTGCTTCATTTTTTTTTAAAGGCTGTGATTAATTTATGATTATTTTTTTACAAGTTAACAGAAGTGAATTAAAAGTGTTTTTGAAAAGTACTTTCTAGAAAGCATTCACCAAGCTAGTCTGTAGCAGAGAATATTATTCTACTATTCTACTCTAGATTTTTATCGTAATATCTTGAATTATGAACAGTGCTGGATGTGTTCAGGTCCTAAAAATTTACCAAAAATATAAAGTATGGTTACTCACTAAATACAGGGGAAATGTTGGTTTTTTTTTTTTAACTTGTATCATTTGTCAACCTGTTGGTCTTCAATTTGCTTGAGTGGGCGCCAGTAGCGTCTCCATTTGCCCCTGTTATGTGCTAGTGTAGTCCAATGATATCTGCTCACTCTAGGAACAGGAAGAGCCTCAATTTTTACTTGAATTTTGTGTTTTCTGTAAAAATTTTTTGACTAAAACTTAATTTTCCCTCCCTTCTTATGCCTTTAGTCACAAGACCGAGGTAACTGCAGCGCTACATGACATGGTGGACCAGCTGGAGCAGATTCTCAGGTGAGAAAGATAACCGTCTGTTGACTCTGTGCTGCTGAGACAGGTCTGACAAAGAGAGACCACCTTAAATAAGCCTGCTAGTTATTTCCAGGTTGAGCTCATATTTGTTTGGTTCTTATGGTAATGATTTTTCCTAAGAGGCCATTTCTTTGAACAGGATGGTAGAATAATAAGAATAAGGACTTGGTGACTAGTAAGTAGACCTGTGTTCAAATGCGGAGGTTGCCACTTACTAGCTTTGTGCTATTGTTCTTATTTATCGAGTTCTCTAGCTCCTGTGTTTGGGGAATTAACATTAGGTTAAGCATTTCACACTTTTTTTTTTCTTTTTGTGTCACACCCAGTGATGCTCAGGGGTTACTCCTGGCTCTGCACTCAGGAGTTACTCCTGGCGGTGCTCAGGGGACCGCCTGGAATGCTGGGAATTGAACCTGGGTCAGACCTAGTGCAAGGCAAACGCCCTACCCGCTCTGCTATCACTCCCGTCCCGCATTTAACACTTCGATGCCAACGTGTTCCACTGGTGGCTCACACGTGAATGTGGTTTGATGAACACATTTGCTGCATTGGCATTAAACATCTTAAAGCCCCTCACATATTGTAGGACAACCAGAAATGTTTGTTCTTGTACTAGTTATTTCATCTATCAGCAAATAATGTTTACTAAACACACTTTTTGGTGGTTGTCTAGTATCTTTGTTTAAGCACTTGGTTGGCTGTGTGAAGGGAAGCACTCTACGTCACTCTGGCCTGCCCTGTTTGTTTCTATTTAATCTTTATGTGTGTATTCACAATGCTTGCATTTAATTTTGAAATATTTGTATTACATATTTTAGTAATCATTTAGGAGAAACAGACTGTTCTAATATAATGACAGAAAGTCATAGCATCACATTTGTGATAATATAAGAAATAAAATATTTGGAGTAAATTATTTAATTTGAATGAATAAAATGTAATTTTAGTCCTTTTTGTGTAGTTTAGTATAAAAGTACTTCAAGCTGGATTCTATTTAATGAAAGAATGTGTTTTTATGCCATACTATGTGAGTTAAATGAAGGATGAACTCTTCAATTTCCTCAAGAATCTTATTATTGTGTAGATTTATTCTCATTACTTTGGGTTCTGAAAGTCGCAGGTTTTTATTTATTTACTTATGTATTTTTTTTGAGATTATACTCTGCAGTGCTCAGGACTTACTCCTGGCTTTGTGCCCAGGGATCACTTCTGGTGGGCTCAGGGCACCTTATGGGGTGCCAAGGATTGAACTGGGGTTGCCCTCATGTAAGACAAGAGCCCTACCCACTGTGCTCTCTCTCTGTCCCTGATTTTTATTTTCTTGAAAGAAATGTTTAAATAAATTAAACTTTTACTGTTATTGATTGATTTGTTTCTCTCCTTCTCAAACTTCTTCAGAAGCTGAGCATAGTTTAGTCAAAACCCAGTATGGTACATCAACATTGATCCATTTGTCAGACTATGCATGGTTACCTCCCTTCCTTTCGACTGAAATTGAGAAGAGATGTTTCAAAGAGATATAGTCAAATAAGAACAGTTTATTTTACAGTTTATATGGTTCTTGGTGTGTAATCATGGGTTCTTGTCAGATATATTTTGCTTGTCAGACCTTAAGAAAATAGTAACACACTGTAGGTTTCTGGATGTACTCAGGTCTTTCATTGTTCAACTTATTTACTGGTCTTTTAAAATAAGTTTTCATTTCTGTTTCACCTCAGATACCTTAGTATTTGATAAATGTTTGAGTATTCATAGTGTCAGGTGGCATAACCCATGAAACCTGTCTTCATGGAGAGATTCTGTTGGCTGCCCTGCCATTCAATAAGCCCAGTCATAGTTTATTGATAAAGGTGAGTAAGATTTGGTGAGACGGATTAGGTATATATAAAGAGCTGTTGCCTAGTGAATGCAGTATTTGAAGACGATTCTTTCGCAGCATGATGATGCATCTTACATCTTTACTGAATCAATTCTCGTGATTTTGAACCTTTATGATATTTCTGTGGTTCACCAATACTAAGATCATTTGTGCATTAGTTTTCTAGCAGACATGCCTACAGTGAAAGAGTCAATAAGAATGTTACAAGTTAAATTTAGGTATTGAAAGGTAGACTCGACTTGTTCTATGGGTATGGTGTTTTTGGAGTGGCCCTTTCTTCTCATTGAAAGTTGCAGAGATGCTGAGAGAGATTTTCTATGTCTAAAAAAGGTTATTCCAAGTATATTGTAATAAAAGTTAGTAGGGGAGGAATAAGACTTTCTTGGTGAAAAATAATGTAAATAATAAGATGGTTATTCTATAGGCTTATTTGTACACACACACACTTATTTGTACACACACATGTGGATGCTACATGTGTATATGTGTATTTAAAATTCTTAGACTTTTCTGTTTGTAGCAAGATTTGAAAAAAATTTCTTCTTTCACTTGTAGTGTGTCAGAGCTTCTGGAGAAACACGGAGTTGAGAAACCGATTTCGTTTGTTAAGAACACTCAGTCCAGCGCAGAAGAGGCACGCAAGCTGATGGTTCGACTGACCAGGCACACTGGTCGGAAGTGAGTGTTAAACAAGATTAATCAATACTTGTAAATGATTTTCATGGTGGGGAGGGTTGGGTGATATCCAAGCTCCTGGTCAGGCCCAAGGATGATATGGGGAGCCAGGAATTGAACCCAGGCATATAATGTGCAAAGATAGTGCATTTCTTGTTATACTATTTCTCTGGCCTTGTTAATGAACTTAAAAAAAAAAAACTTATATTGGATTTTTTCTCGCAGGAATATGGTAAATTAGGACTTGAGAGACGGTATGATACTGTATGGCTCAAACCTGGGGTAGCCTCACTCGACTGCCCCAGATTTGACCCCTGCTCTGCAGGTGGTCGCCCGGGGACCTCCAGGACTGATTCCTAAGTAATCTAGGTACCACTGGCATGGCACAAAAAAAGCAAAACAAAAAAAGCAAAGAAAGAAAGGTGGAGGAAGAGGAGAAGGGGAAGAAATAAAACAGAACAGCAAAGAGGGAAGCTGGGGGGCTGGGGACAGTTGCTGAGGTTCCTAAAGTGTTGGTGGCTGTAACACCTATAGCTCGAGAGTGAAGTACAGATTTCGAGACTGGTGACTGTGGGTGTGGAGTTTAGTGTGATCTCTGTCCCTCTGGAGTGTTTAGATTCTCCTTTTCCCTCAGGAAAAGCACGAGAGTAGTTCGTTCCACTGAACGTGGATTGAAATGGAGAGAACTTTCAGGAGTCTTTTAAACATATTTTCCCTAACTTAGTTTTTAGAATTTAGAGTTTCATTTTGATCTGAGCATCAAATAAAATTCAGTGGTAGCCAGGTGCTGTTGCAAATTCCTTTCTCTCCTTCAGGATCTAGCTCTGGCTCATCTAGGAAGTGTTTAGTCTCTCTAAGCAGAAGTGAGCTCTCCTTGTTAAGAAATACCCTACCCCTTTGTGTCTGCCTTTCTTTTGTCTGCATCTTTCAGTAGTACCCTGTAGCTACTGATAAATGAGCCTTATGTTCCTTCTTCACCACAAGCTTCTCCAGGCAAGTGTTGCAGTCAACATAGCCTCACTGCGGGGCCTGACATAGCATTGGCCATCTCAGTAATGATTAACTGGATGATCTATTATGGTATGACTTGTAAATCTTAAGATTTCCTTACAACATCAAATAATTAGTATTTTTAATCATGCTAACTACTCTAGAACCTGAATCCTGAAGTGAATTTCTACTCATGGTGTCTGCTTACAGTAAAAATGACTTTTAATTATTCATGTGTGTTCCCATGGCCTGGCCTTCCACGCTCACCACGTAGTTTTCGGCATGTGCTCCGTGGTATGGTAACAGTTCTCTTCGAATCTGATAGGAATAAAGTTTTACCACCTGAAATGCAGTACTTTATCTCTGTAAGATTCACTTCCGCTCAGCTATGGCTAATATGTCATCTTTGTATTCAGGGGTCTCTTCGTTCACTTGCAGGCCCCTCGTATGGTGGCCTTATTTTCTTCTACCCTTGGTTCTTACCTACTGACCGTATTTTGAAAAAGGCAATAGTGAAGAATTTATTTTAGTTAGAAACCTATACTTATGGCTACCCATGTGTGAGAAAGCATTAATGCCATCTGTCCCAGTGCTCATGGCTTCCAGAAGAACAGCTGGACTGTGATAACTTGAATTCAGCTAGAGAAAGTCTAGATCTGATTTAATCAGGCTGGTGCAAGATGGGCACTCCTGTCATCAAACATTTTGCTTCTCTGCCTGCAAAGTTAACTCTGAGAGGAACTGCCAAAGGATCATGTACCAGGGTCTAATGAGTGGTTAATTCAGAGAATAACTTCACATTTTTATATTATTTTAATTGTGTGTCATTAGGAATAAAAAGTGTTTCTTTTTCTGTTATAGCATAGGGAATATAACAGTCCTTCATAAGCAATCCTTCACTCTGTATACATTTAAATTGCCATAAGTAAATAAAGTGTAGGTTTATAAAAAATACAGGTGAGATGCTGGAGTGATAGTACAGTGGATAGGGTGTTTGCCTTGTATGCAGCTGACCTGGATTCGAGCCCCAGCACTCTATATGGTTCCTCAAGTATTGCCAGAAGTAATTCCTGAGTGCAGGGCCAGGAGTAGCCCCTAAGTATTACTGGGTGTGGCCCCAAAACAAAATAAAACAAAATATTGTAGGTGAAAGGTTTGCAAGATAGTATAGTAGGTAAGGTGCTTGCATTACAAGTGGCCAGCCTGGTTTGGTTCCAGGTGCCACACATGGTCCCCCCGAGAACTTTTAGGAACACCCCGACAACTGTGAGGTGTGACCTTCAAAGGAAAACAAAAAATTGCAGCTAGAAAATCCCTGGAGGCTAGAATTTTCACAGCAATGACCCCATTAGATATTTTTCTCATACCGTTATACAAATATAGTCTTATTTTCCTTGTTTGTAAAGCATATGAAAGGAAAAGGTGCATGTAACAGAAACATCAGATCCATATTTGACAAACACAAACAAAGCAAAATCTACCTTTTTCAAACAATGCAATTCATGGTTATGTAGGACTTTTAAGACTTAATGGTAAACATAAATGATTCAAAACTAACTATAGTCAATGGATAGGAACTTTTGAGAGAGGCATAATGATTTACAGTATTTTCTTTTATGATGTAGTAATAGTTAATATCTATAGGAAATCAAATTGTGTAACTTGAACTTTTATTTTTCACACTTATTACTTTTTATTAAAAAATTTTCAGGAATTTAGCTTTTATTCATCTGTATGTGTCACTATTTCCACAATACATATTAAAAAAATGTCTCTCTCATATGTGAGATTTAAAGACACACAGTAAGGAAAATGTTTGAAGTCATTAGAACTTGATATTTTGATTACTGGTTTAATCACATTTTAGTAGAATTAGGTCTGTTCAGATTTTTTATTCACAATTCAGTCTTCCTAAGTTGTATGTCTCTAGTTTTCCATTTAAAAAAAATTTTTTTTTCCTTTTTTGGGTCACACCAGGAGATGCTCATGAGTTACTCCTGGCTCTGCACTCAGGAATCACTCCTGGTGGTGTCAGGGGACCACATGGGATGCTGGGGATCGAACCCGGGTTGGCTGTGTGCAAGGCAAACCCTACCCTTTGTACTAGCTCTCAGACCCAATTTTGTCCATTTTTTTTAAATCTGGTATTTTCAACTTATTAGTAGGCAGTTTTTCATATTACTCTTTTATAATTCATGTATTTCCCTAATTATGTTGTACTATTTCACCTCATTGAAAAATTCGTTTTTAATTTCATGGAAGCATCGTGATGTACAAAGGTATTCATAGTTGTTTCAGACATACAGTGCTGCAGCACCGATCCCACCACCAGTGTCGACTCTCTCCACCAGTGTTCCCAGCTTCGGGCCAACTGGCCTCTTGACAGTTACCCTTCTAAGTTCAGTTGTTAAAGTTTGAATCTTAAGCAAGTTGGAGCATAGGTAAACAAGTGGTACTACATTAAGAAGCTGTTGCACTTCAAAAGAAACCAAGGTACAAAGATAGTGGGAAAAATTATTTACCCAGCATCCATCTGATAAAGGTTTAATATCAAAGATATATATATGTTCAGTACTGTTAGAACCTTACATGAAAAATAAAAAACCACCCAACCCTATCAAAAAATGGGAAGAAAAAAAATGAACAGAGGCTTCCTCAAAGAAATGCAAATGGTGGGCCTGGAGTTACAGTACCGTGGGTAGGGCGTTTGCCTTGCACACAGCCGACTGGGGTTCGATTCCCAGCATCCCATATGGGCACCATCAGGAGTATTTCCTGAGTGCAGAGCAAGGAGTAACCCCTGTGCATTGCCAGGTGTGACCCAAAAAGGAAAAAAAGAAAAGAAAGCAAATGGTCTAAAGGTCCATGAATAAATACTCTATGTCATCAGTCATCAGAAAGATGTAAATCAAAACAACAATGAGATATCTCACAGCACAGAGACTAGCACACAAGAATAAGAACAACCAGTGCTGACTCTGATGTGGGAGGAAGGTGCTCTCCCTCATTGTTGGTGGGGATGCTGACTGGTCCAGCCTTTTTGGAAAACAGTATGGACATTCCTCAAAACAAAACAAAACAAAACAAAACCTGCAAAGTGAGCTTCCATATGACTAAGCAATACACTTCTGGGATATACTCTAGGGGCCTAAAAATCAGTGCAGAAAAACGTGTGTTCATTGCAGCGCTATTCACAATAGCCAGAAATTGGGAACAACCTGAGTGCCCAAGATCAGAAAACTGGATAAAGAAACTGGGATATCTATACAATGGGGTACTATGCAGCCACCAGGGGATCAATGAAGTCATGAAGTTTGCTTATAAATGGATGGACTTGGAGAGTATCATGCTGAGTGAAGTGAGTCAGAAGAAGAGGGACAGACATAGAATGATTGCACTCATTTGTGGGACATAAAATAAACTTAGTATGAGACTAATACCCAAGGATAGTAGAAATGAGGACCAAGAGGTTGGAGGCTTTCTACAAGGGGGCTTGGGGGAGTGCAGTTAGGATGGAGAAGGGACCACTGTGACAATGGTAGTTGGAAATTATCACTCTACATAACTACTGAGAACTGAAAGTAGGTAAAGGGATATACTTCATTACCTCTCGGTACCCGTATTACCAGCCATAATGCCAAAAGCAAGGAGGGAGAGGGGAGGGAGGGTAGCAGGGAGTTGGTGGTGGGGGAGAGAGAGAGGGAGGGAGAGATGACAGAACGCAAGCACATGTGAGAAAAAGCCCTGTTGCAGAGGTGTGCTTGGGTGGGGGATGGTAGCAGGAGGGAGACTGGGGACGTTGGTTGTGGGATATGTACCCTGGGGAAGGGTTGATTATTGGAACATTGTATGACTGAAACCCAGTCATGAACAGTTTTGTAACTGTGTACATTATAGTGATTAAATTTAAAAAAATTTCTAAAAAAAATTTAAAAAAGTTTGGGTCTTTGGATGTCAGTTTTGTTGACTCCGTGGTATGGATATGTGGCCCTGTCATCCCTTAAGACCACCTTTATACTTAATCCCCTTGCCTCTCATTTTGTCTCTCTCCCTCTAACCCTCCATTATTTCTTTCCTTCTCTCTATATTCTGAGTTTAAGGTTGATTTGGGCATCCCCTTCCTTTGTATTACCTCATCCAGTTATTCTAAATAGCACATAACAGTGCTGCCATCCCATGTTTATCCTTCTACTTCTGGCTTAAATCATTTAGCATGATGTCTTCCAGTTCCATCCATGTTGCCATGAATTGCATGATTTCATCACTCCTTACAGCTGTGTAGTATTCCATGGTGAATATATACCACATCTTCATGATCCACTTATCTGGTTGGCATCTAGGTTGATTCCAAGTCTTAGCTATTGTACTGAGTGCTGTGGTGAATAATGATGTGCATATTGAACTTTAGAGTTTTGTATATTGTGAAAATTGACTGAAACTAGAGTATAGGAAAATATACTGTTTATTTTCATATTTATTAAGAAGTAAGAAGTGAAATTACTGCATCATATGGGAGCTCAACAGTTCCACTTACAGATTTTAAATTTGTTAATCCAGTGTGTGTGTGTGTGTGTGTGTGTGTTGCTGGGGATGCAACCCAGGGCCTCACACATAGCAGGTCAATGCTCTACCACTGAGCCACATCTCTGATCCTTTTATTGTTTTAAACCAGAAAGATGGGGGAGTGAGGGTAGTGCGGAGGTAAGCGATATTTTTCTACACTCCAATTTCAGTTACTTCTCAGAATGTACAAAAGTATGAAGCTCAGAGAGATTAAAAAACATTCAAATTTACACAGGTAATTGAGATTGTTTTTCATGAAAAGTATCAAAGTTAATCTCATTTATTCCTTATCATCATTTCTAACTCTCATGCGGATTTTGGTAAGGAAATTGAAATTCAGGAATGCCCCATGATTTGCTCACAGCCTTTTTGTTATCATAGGTGAAACTGTTGAAAACAAACTGTTCCTGCCACAGGGGTATCTGAGCTGTAAATGCACTACCTCTGTAACTGCGCTTACTGATTTCGAGTGGTATTTGATCAACCTGATCACATAGGCTTCATGGCTTGTCTGAGTTTGTTTTCTTGTGGGTCAGTTCCTCTGACCTGGAGGAACTGTAAGTGAGCTAGGAAAGGTGAGCTTCATGCTTTGAGCCTCCTGCGTGGGGCCCCTGCCGTGACCAGGAAGTGACACTACAGTATGCCTAAGAAATTGTTACAAAAGTTGTTGGCTCTTGTGGGACATGGAACTTCTCATACCAAATAGGGTGATTAACCCCCTGAAGCAGCCCTAAGAGGCTCTATCTTCTGTCACCCGGGAGAAGATGTGGTAACCCTACAGGGCTGCCCTACAGAGTATTGTGAGAACCGCACTGCCAGGCCCACACTTGGTTGTCAAGAGCTTGATTCCCAGCTCTGCAGTGATGGTCAACGTGGTCTCTGGATGCTGTCTGGTGTGCAACATAATTGATGGTAGCTCCACCCGCAGCTGGCCACTGGCAGAGTGATGAAGACTTCACGAAGAAGGTTCTCAACTCTAAAGTGTTTTCTGTTGTATCACATCTGTTATATCTTCGAAGCGCACTGCTGGTTGAGCTTTTCCAGTATTTTCTGCCCTTTGGGTTGTGTATCTAGGCAGCCCACGGCAGACAGCTCTGGCGGCCTCTCTGACCGTGATACGGAGTTGCCCAGCGTTCTTTTGTCTCACAGACTTCTCAACATTCTGAGAAGACACATTCCTGTTGGTTCTTTGGAACCACGTGTGTCTATGTGTGTACCTTTCTGGTGTGTGCTTGTATGCGTGTGTGTCTCTGTGTTTGCTTTAACCTTTTTGCCAATCCCGAAGAGAGATTTCACCAGCTGTTTTCTTTCTCTTCTTTCCCCAGGCAGCCTCCTGTCAGTGAGTCGCATTGGAGAATGCTGCTGCAAGATATGTTAGCGATGCAGCAGAATGTCTACACCTGCTTAGATGTGGATGCTTGTTATGAGGTAACTTTCATGTGGAAATGATTGCCATTTTTCTTTTTGCTTGTTGCATCGTTCCTTTTCTCTGAATTTTGGGCTCCACCAACCTGTGCTTGGGGAGCTGTTTTAGAAGTGGTGCTTGGGGTACACTCCTGGCAGTGCTTGGTGACCTTCTGGTGCTAGGAATCACCCCTTGTACTCCTGAATTGAAGACCATGCACCCTGGTCTGATTTGTGTGTTGGGGTTTTGGACCACATCTGATCATATTCAGGGCTTACTTCTCTTTCTGTGCTCAGGAATCGCTCTTGACAAGGCTCAGGAGACCTTGTGGGGTGCCAGGGATTCAACCCTAGCAGGCCATGTGCAAGGCAGGGGCCTTACCTGCCATACTATTTCTTTGACCCCGCACTTCAGTCTTTTGATCTGTCTTCCTTACCTGGTTTTTAGGGCTGGAGCCATAGCACAGCAGGTAGGGCGTTTGCCTTGCATGTGGCTGGCCCAGGTTCGATTCTTTCACCCCTCTTGGAGAGCCCAGCAAGCTACCGAGAGTATCCTGTCTGCATGGCAGAGCCTGGCAAGCTACCCGTGGCGTATTAGATATGCCAAAAACAGTAACAACAAGTCTCACAATGGAGACATTACTGGAGCTTGCTCGAGAAAATCAATGAGCAACGGGATGACAGTGACAGTGACCTGATTATTAACAGTTCTCATGTTGGAGTCAGCAGAAACTTCACTCCCTGTAGTTCTTGTGAGTAGAAGCTGCTGATTGAAATAGTGGTTTGTTCTTTGAATGCCTTTGTGATTAACCTCTTCTCTATCTGTGGTCATTGCTACGCTATTTAGAGGGTCAGTCTTAGGAAACTGAACTGTAATGACTTCCTACTTTCCACAGCTCTGGTGGTCAGTAAAACATTTCACACTCCTGTGAAAAGTCTTCAGATCTGCCCTAAAGTCATCCCTGTTGAATTGCAACAATATTAGCTTGTCCCTTTTCTTTTGCTTCTCTTCCTAATTTGCCCTGAGCCAGATTATTCCTCTAAAATAGACCTGCTTAAATTTTGCTGCTTATTGCATATCAATAAGCAGAACGCATTCATACTTCTTGGAAAAAGAATCTATATTGCTTGGAAAGCCGGGGGGTCCTTCTGCTTCCTGTCGATTCTCACTTTTGCCGTTCACCACCACGCCCTGTGTTCCAGCAGCATGTCATTAAATATCAGAATTCTTCTGTCCACCCTGCTTGCTCGAGGTTTTGTGAGTTTGCATGTATTGTTTTTTTTATTTGGAATGCATTTCCCCTTCCTTTTTTAAAAATGCTGGTAATTTCAGGACTCAGTTCACTAATTATGCCCTTTATGATGTCTTCCTTGCTCTCATAGAATTTTTTTTAGAACAAGGCATATGAAAACACAAATGCAGTTTACTTTTTCCTATGAATGTTTTTTCTGCTTAGTCATGACTTCCTATATAGCTGTTATCATATTATATTTACCCTCATATTCTCCAGTGCACATTATGTTTGGAATGTAAGTTGATACTTGGGAAATGGTTATTAATTGACTAAGAGTAGACCCCAAGAAGTTGAAGTTGGAAACTTGGATGGTAAGAATATTGCCACCACATTACTCCATCTTGTCTGCCACACACACTGGGGCAGGTGACATGCCCACCAGCAGCGATTGAGGGTTGTCAAGGAGGAATTATTTGCCTGTGTCTCCAGAATTGGGCTGGAAAGATAGCACAGTGGGTAGGGCATTTGCCTTGCATGCGGCTGACCAGGGTTTGATTCCTCCATCCCTCTTGGAGAGCCCGGAAAGCTACTGAGAGTATCCCGCCCACACGGCAGAGCCTGGCAAACTCCCTGTGGCGTATTTGATATGCCAAAAACAGTAACAACAAGTCTCACTTGGTGATGTTACTGGTGCCCACCTGAGCAAATCAATGAGCAACAGGATGACAGTGATGACAGTGATCATACTTACGGTTTGTACGTAAATAAATTTTTACAACATACAGTTTGAAATTAAGATCCCACTTAAATTTGCCTCTTAAATAAGCTGGACACAGAATTATACAGGATGCTTCTCATATTGTTATGCTCTGGTATCACAAAGTATGACCAAATGTATGAAATGAGATTTATAAAGATTATTCTTTACTTATTGAAATTGGTTGTTGTTTTAATTTAGGTGACTTTAACAGAAGAGTACCAATGTAGACTTTAATGAAATGAATTTTTTTGGTCTGCCTCATGCAAGCAAAGGGCCTGAGCTGTTCTGTCTCTCCGGCCTTACCCCTTTCCAGAGCAAGGGAAGGTTTATTTATAAACGTGGTCTATATAAAAAAAAGTTTATATCAAATTTATATATTTGTTTTAATATATTTATATTTATTTATTTTTATTTTTATTTAATGAGGACTGGAGTGATAGCACAGCAGGTAGGGCGTTTGCCTTGCATGAGGCTCCCTTTCAGAGAGCCCGGCAAGCTCCCGAGAGTTTCTTGCCCGCATGGCAGAGCCTGGCAAGCTCCCTGTGGAGTATTCAATATGCCAAAAACAGTAACAACAAGTCTCACAATGGAGATGTTACTGGTGCCCGCTCGAGCAAATCGGTGAGCAATGGGATGACAGTGACAATGGCAGTGATATAAAATGCATAGCACAGCGGGTAGGGTGCTTGCCTTGCACGTGGTTGACCCGGGTTTGATTTCTCTGTCCCTCTCGGGGAGCCCAACAAGCTACCAAGAGTATCCTGCCCTCACGGCAGAGCCTGGCAAGCTACCCATGGCGTATTCGATATGCCAAAAACAGTAACAAGTCTCACAATGAAGTCGTTACTGGTGCCCGCTTGAGCAAATCGATGAACGATGGGATGACAGTGCTAAGTGCTACTTTAACAGTGCTTGAGCACTACTCCCAGCATGGTGCTCGTAAGCTGCTTCTGGTGGCGCTGGAGCTGACCACGTGGTGTCTGGAATTGAGCTCAGGGCTCCTGCATGCAAACCATGAGCTCTAGCCCTTTGCCAACACCTGGCGCTATCTCCACGATCCTTGAATTGTTCTTCAATTGTCCTTTTTTTGATTTCTGGAATGTGTGTGAAGTTTATATTGATGATGACAGTTCCACATCTTTCACAAATGCCAATCACTTCTCCTTTTGCTTCTTGAGGGAAATATAGTTTCAAGAGAAAATAAAACATATGCACACGGATTCAAACCTACTTGTCATTATGCTGTCTACGATAGTGTTTCTAAGTTACAGTAGCTTCACTTTTGTATTTTTCTGTTTTTGATTCTGATTGGAAGTTGGCAGCAAGCATTTTGAACTATTTCCTATGTAATTATAACAGCTTGACAAATTTAATAGTTTTTTGCAGTATTTAGCTCCTTATTAAGCTTTGATATTTAATAATTTCATCAGTTGCTCTTCTTTGAGTTAAC
Organism: Sorex araneus; assembly: GCF_027595985.1. Taxonomy (NCBI): domain Eukaryota; kingdom Metazoa; phylum Chordata; class Mammalia; order Eulipotyphla; family Soricidae; genus Sorex; species Sorex araneus. The sequence goes on along the minus strand of NC_073313.1, from coordinate 350,378,287 downwards.
ATTGTAATAGTTTGAAATAGTTTAAATGAGGTTAATATAGTCCTGCAAATATTTTAGAATTAGTACCTTTCAATATACATTGTAATGCCCTACTGAATTTTGTCCATTATGTTTTGTTACCCTTAAAAATACATAAGTTTTTTAACGTAAATACTTGGATAAGGTACTTGTTTGCCTTGCATATGGCTGACCCTGGGTTTGATCTCGGCACTACATTTGGCTCTCAGAGCACTGCCCTGAGAACGTAGCCCGGAACAGGCCCTGAGCACAGATGGGTATGAGACAACACAATTGAGGTGAAATCTATATATCTAGAAATCAATCACCCTATAGCGTACAATTCATTGTTACTTAGTCCTTTCACAAATCGTACGCTGTCTCTGCCTCTAGGGTTGATGGCCTTTTAATTTCTTACGGTTATCCGAGCTTTTGTTTTGTCGAGAACTGAATTCTTCCTCATCAAACATTAATTCCCATTTCTTCTTTTCCCCAGATCTTTACAGAAAGCCTTCTTTGTTCCAGTCGCCTTGAAAATATCCACCTGGCTGGACAGATGATGCACTGCAGTGATGGGTCAATAAATCCTCCCGCTAGTGTAGTCCATAAAGGGAAAACCCAGTATAGGGTCAGTTACGAAAAGAGTATCGACTTGGTGTTGGCCGCCAGCAGAGAATACTTCAACTCGTCCACCAACCTCACTGACAGCTGCATGGATCTGGCCAGGTAGGCGATTCCATTGTCACCCACGAAGGGGAGATGGGAAGTCAGAGCAAATGGTTCTGTTGTTTTATTATTTCCCCCCCGCCCCAGATATCACAAATGCAGATTAGCTATTTTCCGTGGATGTAGTTATCTATTGCTAGAATACAGAAAGAGAACAATTTTATTCAGGATAGCCTAATCACTTCCTGGTGACCCTGTTTCTCCCGCATGCTGTTCCCCTGTCATTCTTGGTGCCGAAGGTAGCACTTCTCTTCTGTTGGAAGAGATTCTTTCGATAGCCAGAGAGCAAATCTCAAAGATGTCAAAAATTTCATCACATTTAGATGATTTTTTAAAATCTTTTTTTATGGATGACTTCCACTCTGTTTAGGGACGGAGAACCTAATTACATGATAAAACTCAGAAGTCCCTTCCAGGTAGAACTTTTTTAGATTCTTTAGAAGTCAGTTTCTTTCATGGCCTGTTGTAGTGTATTTTATTCTGTTGCTAATTTTTAACAGGATAAAGGAAGATATATTCATAATCTTAAATTCTCAGTAATTTAGATACATAACACCGGTCTTTCAAGAATTTCCTTATTATTTCATGGTGTTTTAAAGTTAGTAGGTTTTAAGAACCCAGTGCATTTTGATCAATATGTTTTGGTGAGTTCTCGTCCCTGGAGATGAGCCTGCATATGGACTCTTGGCTTTGTTCTCTTTGAAGAAGCCCATGTTCTCTGTTAAACGTCTCTCTCTACCTCTCCCCCTTTCTCCCCTCTCTCCCTCCCTTCATATTTCCCTAGAGAAAACCATTTTACTTTAAAGAAGACTAAAGTATATAAATGTATCTCCTCTGTACCAATGAATCTTCAGAACCTCAAAATGATAATCTTACTTGTTCTCCATTCTAGAAACTGAAAAATAACTTGGGATTCCATCTTGGTCACAGGCCAGGATGCTTGTGCGTTTGACTACTGTTTCCAAACTCTCATGTTTTGTCCCTCTAATTGTATTTCTCCTTCAGTTCACACATCGGTCTGTTCTGGGTCTGTTCTCTCTTGCTTAGTCTGAGATCTTTGTTCTAAAACCTGTTTTACATTTTCTTGCTCAGAGCTATGCTTATTCTCAAAATTTATAGAAATAATTTTCATCCTCTTCTTAAGGCAGTTTTTTGTTTTTTTGAGAATCTCACATTTTCATGCACCTTTTGAATTTATATTTCTTGATCAACAAAACAGAAGAAAGCTGGAGATACCTTTAGTGCAAGGTGACTCTAACCTTGTGAATTATTTGGTAGATTTTTTGTACTGTGTTCCATTTCCCAACACATTATTCTAATTTTATCCTGTAATCTTAGATCTTTTATTAACAACCTGCAGAGTTACAGAGTCTTTGCATTTTATTTGACAGTGAATCATTTATTCTTTATTTAAATAAATGAGATGTTTTGGGCCAAATCATTCTCTGACTAGTTGTTTTGCATTAATACTTACATGCGGTTTTGTAAGAGTGAGATACCATATGTGCTTCCCCCTGTACTTATGCTGCTGTATGCAGCCCCTGAATATGGTCCCACGCCTTCAACCATTGCATTGAATTGTTGCATTCATTCAGCCCTTTCTGAACTGCCTGTGATTGGTTTCGAGTTTCCAAACTGTTTTCATTGTTTAAGAAGCAGCAGAGAGTGAGGATGAGATAGATGCCTGTGTACAAATCCAGCTAACTCCTTCCTGTGTGACTGTGGGCCAGTTATCAGTGCTCTAGCATTGTCATCTGTAAAACTGAGGCTTACTTCCTTGGGCTACAATTGTAATAACTGTGTGTGGAATTGGCTACATATTTAGTTTGTGAACTGGTTACAATTGTGACTTGCATTTAGACAGTACAGAATGGAATTGCGGGATTAGTAGATAAATATAATTTTCATACGTCATGATAAATGGTACCAGTTTATTTCCTATTAAAAGGACACCAAAGTGCCGCTTCTTTAAACTGTCAGCCTTTCTAATTCTGCCTCATGAATATTTGCATTTTCAAGGACGGAATTTCATCTGAGGGCTTATTTCTTCTTCCCTTAGTCCTTATGTATTTAAATGGTCATCTAAAATTTATTTCTTAATAATCTTTCTAGTCATTTTGTATGGACACAGTAAGAGATACATTAAGGCTTAAAGGGTGGCTCTCCTGGGGACATCTTGCTATGTATGTATCTCAGACTACAGTTCTCAGGCCATATTAGTCCTTCCTAACCCCAGCAGGGTCCTTGTCCAGTCACTTTTCTTTGGGTCGTGACAGAATTTGTCCATGACCATGCTCTTATTATAAGTTTTATGGCGCTTGATTCATCCTGTTTTGATGCCAGGATAGCTTATAACTTGCCCTGGGTACATCCAGTTCCTTTGTCGGGACCCTGCTTTTGGGGTACTAGGAACTGAGGGCAACTGAGGCTTACGTTGAGTCAATATGACAGATGCCCAGGAGTAAATATTACTCGGAGTCAATTAACTCCCAAGTTACAAAAGCATAGCATTAATTGTCCTCCTGTGTCTATGCAAAAAAGACATTGCTCTAAAGTAAACTATGCAAAGGACATAAGGGAAAAAGAAAAGCAATATTTCACTGACAAAATCCAGAGTCCTTAGAAGGATGTGACTTTACAAGTCACAGGGTCTGCTTTGGGGATATAAGCGAATAACCGATAGAGAAGGCAGAGCACAGAGAAGTTAAAGATAAACACACAGGAATGGGATTGCCTCAAGAGCACGATGATGTAACCCAATAAACCTAAGCTCCTTGCACCAGGGGAGCAAGGACAGTTTCCCATGCCACTCTATGTTTTTGCTTTTTTTTGTGTGTGTGTGTGTGTGTGTGTGTTGGGGTCACACACTCTGCAGTGCCAAGACTTTCTCTTGACTCTGCACTCAGGGATCGCTCCTGGCAGGCTTGGAGGCACTAGGTGCTGCCAGGGATTGAGCTGAGTGCAAGGCAAGCTCCCTACCTGCTCTGCTGTCTCTCCAGCCCTGCTCATATTCTTTACTGCTTTAGTAGTTTCACGTATTTCTTTTTTTTCCTTTTCTTTTTTGCTTTTTGGGTCATACCCAGTGATGCACAGGGGTTACTTCTGGCTCATGCACTTAGGAATTACCCCTGATGGTGCTTAGGGGACCATATAGGATGCTGGGAATTGAACCCGGGTGGGCTGCGTGCAAGGCAAACATCCTACTCACGGTGCTATCACGCCAGCTCCCCCCTTATTATTTTTTAATAATGTAGAAGTACTGCTATTTATTCAGCCATTGATTAAACTGATTGAACTGGGCATGAACTCCGCATTACTTTATTTAAAAAAATTTTTTTAATTGGATATCTGAGTTAGACCATTACAAAGCTGTTCATAATTGGGCTTCAGTCATACAGTCATCCAGCACCCATCCCTCCACCAGCGTACATTTCCTACCACCAATGTCCTGTTTCCCCACCAACACCCCCATCCCCACCCCCAGCCTCCCTCTAATGGGAGACACTTTCTTTCTTGCTTGCTGTCTCCTTTTCCTTTTATTCATTATGGTTTGCAGTACAGGTGCTAAGAGGTCATAGTGTTTGTTCAGGGTATTTGGTATTTTTATTGGGATGGTAAGGCAGGAGTAGCTTTTCAGTTGGGTGGCTGCTTTGGTGTGGATGTGACTTGCTGGGGCCTCCGGAAGTATAGGGAAGTGGGGGGGAGGCAGCCCATCCCAACCCTGAGAAAGCCTGGAGATTTTAGTCACAAAACCCACATACCTGAATTTTCAGCAGATTATAACTTGGTGACATCTGTCCTGAGATGGTGGAGTCAGGCTAGGTGCATGGTGGCGATTTTGAATTGTGGAAGCAAATGGCTGCTGGGGGCTCTGCTTGGGCGGGCCACCAGGCCAACCTGCCCCCCCCGCCCCCCAATTTTCCCCAGTCTGTTCAGCCATGCTTGGGTCTGAGATTACCTGTGGCTTTTGATCTCTTTTGAGATTTATCTATGGGTCTATGAAATAAGGCCAATAAATGAGCTTGTATAGCTGAGTCGGGGGTGGCTTGTGAGCATGGTTTCCACGTACCTAACTTTTGGCTGTTTACTTGGTTCTCTTGGTAAACTTGGTCCCATGTGGTTGGGGTCCGGCCAAAAGTACAGGGCCAATTTTGGGGTGTCAGGAAGCCTGAAGGCACCATCAGGCTGCTGATGCACTCACCCCACAGGTACAGGTGGACCTGGTGGTGGCACCATACTCCCAACTTTCACGTTTTTCACGAAAAACTTGACCCCGTTTGGAGTGTAACTGGGTATAATGATTGTGGTAGCTGTTTAGATTTATTTTCCCCACAAAGTCACTAGTTGTTGTTTTAACTTCAGCAAAACTTACATGTACTTTCTTCTGTCAGTGTTAACACAAAGAGAATCATGTTTTCTTAGACCATGTTATTGAACTTGACAAACTTGTTTAAAAATAGTCCTTTTTCTTGTTTTCACAAGGAGTTGCCTTTTTGTTTCAGATGATGAAAATTTCGAGTAGAGTAGCTTTTGAAACTGGAAGTGGTGTTTGGCTTAAATCTCTTTGGCAGGTGTTACCAGTTATTATTTAAACACACACACACACATATACACACATACACACACACACACATATATATATGTACATATATATCTGTATTCAGGTGAACCCACCTTAATTTTAAAATCTTTTTAAAATCTTTTTAAAATTTAAAAATCTGAAGATAGCCACCTTGATTTTAAAAGATGTTGCATATGTTTAAAATTGAGATGTGAATACACCTTAATTTTAAAAGATGTTATGTATGTACAATGTGATACAAAAACTGTGACCTTTGAATTGTGATATAGTAGAATGTTCACAATTTTAGAGTGTAGGATAACATAGCCTCAGGTAGTTTAGGTTTATTGGGTTACTCCCCTTACAGTGCTCCTATTCCTCTTTGTTTATTTGTAGCTTCTTTCTTAGTGTTCTGTTGACTTGTAAATAATGTTTTTCTCTTCTCCTTGAGTCCTTTGCATAGTTTATTCAGAGCAAGTCCTTTTTGTATGGACACAGGAAGACTTAACAAATGTTATGCTTTTGTAACCTGGGAGTCATTTGACTCTACATGATATTTTCCTCCAGGGCATCTGTTCTCTTGACCTAAGCCTCAGCTGCCCTTACTTCCTAGCACCCCCAAAGCACTGTCCCGACGGGGGACGAGAAGGACCCAGGGCAAGCGGTGAGTTGTGTGCTACCCTGGCATCGAGATGGGCCTGGCCAAAGTGCCTAATGCTTAACTATAAGTTAAGAGCTTGATCATGGACAAATGCTGTCATGATCCAAACAGTGATAACTAGATTTGGACCCTGCTAGGGTGAGGAATGATTAATCTGGCCTGAGTGCTGTGGTCTGAGTCTGTGGCAAGATGTTTCCAGGAGAGTTGCCTTGCAAACCTCAATGTATCTCTTGCTATGTCCATCCAAAAATAACTAGTATTAAGATGTTAATAAGTGTTTGGACTAAGGAAAAGAAAAAAAAAACTTTAAGAGTGAGGAAGGGCTTTGGAGTGCCCTGCCCTCAGGAAGGGCTTTCTTATGTTGATTTTTGCTACCTGGCTGGGTGTAGCCTAGAGGGCAAGGTGGGAGAGAGAAGTAAGAGCAGAGATGTGAGAAGTGAAAGAAGTGGCAGTTGATCCAGAGAGAGGCTGGAGCTGGGAGTGCGGGAGATGAGAAAGATGGAAGATTGAATAAACGGTAACTAATCAGCAACCAGCTTGGTCCTCGTTCTTCCCTCGCCGGTCCTTGGCCAACAGCCGTCCCGATCCAGTCCACACACTGCGGTTCCAGGGCACCGAACGCGGGTGGTGAGACAGAGCTGCCTGGACAGCCCGAGAGTGCACTCGCCCCTCGGCGAGCTTTAGGTTTTTACATTAGAGGATCCAGAAAATAACTCAAACATCTGTAATGCTTACATTTGTTTGTTTTATTTAATTCTTCGGGCTTTGGGGCCACACTGGCAGAAGTCATGGGTCACTCCTGCTGGTGCTCAGGAGACCCTGTGGTGCTGTGGGACACTGCAGTGCTGCTCGGGGGGTTGAGCCTGGCACTTTGTGTGGGGAATATATCCTGTAGCCCTCTGAGTCATTCTTGAGGCTTCAGTCTGTTCCTTTGTTTTTATTAAGGAAGCAATATACAAAAAGGCTATATTAGATAATAATTATCCTTCCTTGTATCAATTGTTGCATCTTTCCTTATGTCACAAATAAGTCCTTATTATGTTTATACTTTTCTGTATCCCCCCCATATAATTTTCGGTTCATATGGAAAATTTTCCTTTGAGCACCTACAGGTTTGTTTCAGTTCTTTTGTGACAGCTGTAGACTATTTAATTGGCAAGTTTGCTTTAAAATACTGCAGTGTTATTTTTTAAAATACCGGCATGCTGGGGTACCACAGGATGCTATGGGTCAAACAGGGCCTCCTCATACATAAAAGGCTGAGTGCAAGGCAAGCTCCTTGCCTGCTATTTGAAGTCGTTTGCAGCCTAAGAGGTTTTATTTTTTAAGTTTGAATCAGCAGTAAGTATTAGCGTCCACCTAATTTAAATCCTGTAAATTTGCAAGAGCCAACACAATCCCAGGTCCATTGCCCCAAATACCTACCTGAGATAGTCCTTTTCTGTCAGAAGACTATCCCTTAGGCAGTCTTTCAGTTAATCTTTTTTTTTTCTCTCCCTTTGGGAGACAAGGTTATGACTCAACCAAGATTCTCTCATTTTTTGTTAGAAGACTAACTGCATATTATGCCAGTCCTGTCCTTTACCTTTGGAGTCAGCAGTAAAATCCCCTTAAGCTTATAGTTAACATATCTTGCTTCATATATACTAAGGAGCCATTTACACACTGTCAGTGAAATACTTGGGAATTACTCACCTCTCTGAGCTTCAATTTTGGCTTTCTTGAAAGCAAATGATGCTATTTACTTATCTCATGGGCTTACTATAAGGATTAAGTAAGCTCACAGAAAGCATCTAGCAGAATGTTTGACATATGTTAGGTTTTTTATAATATGTGCTGAAGTTCATGTTCTTGAAGTACTTAGACATAGAACTTGGCCAAACATGCTTTTTCTTTTTCATTCTTCTTAGGTGCTGCTTACAGTTGATGACAGACCGCCCAGCTGCCATTCAGGAGGAACTAGATCTTATCCAGGCTCTTGGATGCCTGGAAGAATTTGGGGTCAAGATCCTACCATTGCAAGGTACGTTTTCTTAGCTCCATGGTTAATTTCTTTCCCTTTTGCTTACTGGGGTTACGTTTTAGTTTCCTCAACTAAAGAAAACTTTATCGGACTTTCTCGGGACCTTGTGGGATGGCTCAGTGAGGAAAAGGCTACCCGCCTTGCAAGTGTAAGAGTTTGAAACTGGTGCACCCACATGGGCCCAGCATGACCCTGCAGTTGGCGCCCTTGTGTGGACGAGAGGATATGCACTGAGTCAAGGTGTGTGTGCACTGCACTTAGACTTTGTGTCCCTCAGCAAGTATTATAGCTGAAACGTATGTAAGCACTCTGCTGGGCATGCAGCCTTCAGCCTGCATCACAAGCAGCATACGGGAGAGCACCGCAGCTCAGTGCGTGTGGCCCAGCCAGCACGTGCGCCAGTACTGCAGTGATGTGTATGACCAGGGCCAATTGTACAAGTGCCACGGCCAGATGTGTCACAGCCCCATGTGTGGCTCAAGGGGAAGATTCCATGCGAGGCTCCAGGTTCAATTCCTGGCATCCCACGATCCGCTTCCTAGTGGAACCTGAGCACTTCCCACAGTGATTCAAGACCAGAGAAAGTGGTTTTGAACCACTTTTTTAACATTTAACCTGTTAGCCAAAAAATTCCACTCTTTACCCACCCCATTTTTCAGATGAAAAAAAATTTTAAGCAGAAAAAATATTAAGGCAATGACAGTGTTTCTCCAATACTCTCGTAGTGCATACACAAGTAGCAAGAAGGAGCTGGCATAGCTGGACGTCCTGGCGTATATTTTAACATATTAAAACCTTGTTAGATGAAGTTAGAGTTTGCCTGTGCTACAGAGAAAATACAGGGAAACAGACCTGTTTCATTGGTGATTAAGATCTAATAAGAACCCAAAATTATTTTTAAAAGAGCAATAATTACCAATGAAGGTGTTTCTTGGTGTAATACCAAAGATGGTGTATTTACCACAGAAGAAAAATCTTGCAAAATCAAGTTTTAAGAGAAATTTGATTTCTTAAATACAGAAGGCACTTTCTAGAAATTTGAATATGTTGGGTATTAAGAGAATTAGAGATATGTTGTTCAAAGTGGACAAACTTGAAGTTAAAATATGAATAATTTCAAGAGCATGTCTTTATGATTGTGCATGTATAATTATGCATTATTATGCATGTCTTATGATTATATAGCCAACAGTACTGTATTATGTGCTTCAAAGTTATTAAAAAACTAGATTTTAGGTTCTTATCACAAAAAGCAATACTAAGAAAAAAAGCATAATGAAATTTTAGTGGAAACAAGCAGAAAAAATAAAGCAAACCTTTCATCATAGATCTTTTTTTTTTAGGTTTAAGTTTACATTTATGATAGAAAATAATATTGGTAAGGGAATAGTTAGGATATTTGATAAAAACAAAATCAGAAATTTTGAATTACAAGGGAAGTGTCAGAGGTTTTAGTTTTGGTATATAAATTTTATTATATATTTTGTGCACTGCATAGATTCAGAAGTACTTTTAACTGATACTAATTTGCAGAGTATTGCTTAAGTTTGCATGTTTGCTCCCCTAAGTGTGAGTAAAAGGCAGTTCTGGTGTGGAGTTAGTAGTTATAACTTAGCATTGCTCAGGTTCTCTGACCTAACTATGGGTTTGTCCAGCCTCTGGCAGGGTCCTGAGCCCTCCCGAGTGGCAGGTGTTCTTCTGTTATTTGCTGCCATCAGTGAAGTAGGAAGCTTGGTTATTCCCCACATCGTTGCTGGCTTCTGCGCAGCTGCAATTCATCTTTCTTGGTTCAATAAATCTTCACTTTTGGAGAAGGGGGTTTTTCTTTTCACCTCTCCATTTTTGGTGTATTGTCACCAAAGTGATTCTTTCCTTTCTTTTTTTTAAACGTATGAATTTTCTTTTATCATTTGAAGTATGGTTACTTACATTATTATTAATGATAGTTTTTCACTACAAATTACAATGTCACAGCCTTCACCAGTGTCCCGGTCTCCCTCCCTGAAAGACCCCCGTGACCCTCCTTCCCGCTTTCCCACCTCCCACACTTTCAGTGCTGTGGATTAGTTCTCTCGCTGGCATGCCTTTGGCCCATTGCTGCTATCTTGCTGTGTATCTCTCAGTCCCCCTACGGGATTTTCTCCTCTTTTAATGTCAAGCCTCTGGTACTTGCAGGCAGTGTGACCCCTGACAGGGTCCTTGATGGCTGTGTCATCTCTGGTGTTGGGAGTTAGATGGATCTTGGGAGGTATGCGCCAATAGAGATATTCTTAGACTCTCATGTGAAGTTCCCATGAGTGAGTTTTTATAGTTTTCTTAGAAACGACAATGTTTTTAGTAAACCAAAAATGACAATTTAAATTCTATTAACAAACCTATTAGTGTTGGAAGAGGTAGTATTACTGTTACCATGAATATAATTTTTAGAAATGATTTACATGTAATTACACATATCCTATAGCATTTTATTAAGTTACATGTAAGGAGACATTTAAATCCCTTGAAAATTTTATTCATTTATACCTTTTATCTAATTTTTGAGCTCAGATATGATAACTCTGATATTAATCATTAATTAAATATTAAATAAGTAGTATTGTTAATTTATTTTCAAATGTCCTAAAAAAGTTAACTGGTGGGGCTGGAGCAATAGCACAGCAGGTAGGGTGTTTGCCTTACATGTGGCTGACCCGGATTCGATTCCCAGCATCCCATATGGTCTTCTGAGCACCGCCAGGAGTAAATCCTGAGTGCAGAGCCAGGAGTAACCCCTGTGTGTTGCTGGGTGTGACCCAAAAAGGAAAAAAAAAAGTTAACTGGCTCTCTGTGAAATACTTACATTTTATTTTATTTTATACATGCACACATATAATTTTAGGGGTGTTGGGGGTGTATGGTACACCTGAGTGCTCAGGGCTTACTCTGGTTCTGTACTTAGGAATTGGCACCTCATGGGGTTGGGACGACATGCAGTGTTGGGGGTAGAACTCAGCTTGGCAGTACTTTAACCACTGTACTGTCTCTGTGACCTCCAGACTTACATTTTACATGAAAACTTTCAGTCACAGCAAAGTCTAGCTTATCTAAAACTCTCGCTTTTGTATGTCTCCTGTTAGGCCAAGTTACTCCTTATTGCACACTCTCACCTTCCCAACCCCCTCAACACCTACCCTTCACCTTTTCTGACTTCCTCTCCCTCCCCATTTTAATAATTTTTATTTGATCAGAATGTTTTAATGCAAACATTTCTCATGCAGTTCCCAACATGCTGCTGAATTATTGAGCCTAGAATTTCTTGGGTGCTCAGTTAGCTGTGGTTTTGCTGGCACCGCTTGCACACTGGCTGCTGGGGTTGGACTAGCTGCCCGGATGCCCGCTGTCCTGCTGCCCCTTCGTGGGAACTCCTGGCCGAGCAGCCTTTTAAGAAAGGCTTTCATGCCCTGACAGCTCTCTCCGGCTTGATGTATTGATCTGGAGTTTCCTATTAGAATTGCTGTCAGAAACCTTCCGGATGTGGAGACGGGAAACTGGATTTGTATACTGTTCCCTGTCTTCTACCCCGACTGCTGTGTTAGGCTTAAGCCGCTTTTGCATTCATCATTAATGCTGGCTAAACAAAGTAATGATATTTAAAGATTTATGGTTCCGGTATTTTTATTACAGTTGGTTTACATAGCTCATTCTGTCACTTTGCTTTGCTTTGTAGCCCTCTTTACCCACACTCCATGGGTTGCTGTTTTTCATCAGTTGAAGGCTGGTGGTACTAGAGAAATTATAATTAATGAACTGATAGAAATAGTGAAAGTACCTTTTAAAATGGTCCCAGATAGAAAGTCTCCTATGAAGCATTAGTATGTGTCATTCTGTTCATTTCCCTGTAATTTGTGTGCCTGTATGTGTGTGTATAAGAAATTAATCATTAATTGAACAGAGTGTGCAGGCTGGCGTGATAGTGCAGCCATAGCGTGTTTGCCTTGCATGCTGCCGACCTGGGTTCCAGCCCTGGCACCCCATGTGGCCCTCTCAGGCCACCAGGAGTGACCCCTGAGTGCAGAGCCAGGAGTAAGCCCTGACACTCCTGCGTGTGGCCCTGGAACAAAAGCGAACACACAAAACTAATGAACAGAGAGTAGGCATTTCAGCTGTCCTTCACTTTTTCTATACAGATTTCTCAGTTAGTAACCAGACTTACAGTTTAGTTAGCTACATGCAGCCTGGAACCAGTTTTGTCGCTTGCTGCTGGGGCACTGGACAAGTGTCTAAACCTCATTGTGTGTTCAAGTTCTTCGGTTCTAAAATGGGGGTGCTAATGAGCACTGAATCGACGGGCTTATAAAGATTGATCAAGTCTGCGTGTTCATTCAACCTGAGATATTGTAGTAGCTCTAGAAGTTACAAGCCTCAGACATATGGCATTTTTGTTACTTAAATTCTCTTTTTCCCAGGGGTATATTTGGGTCCCAGGTCTACTCCTGGGATGCTCAGGAGCCAGTGTGTGCTGCTGGGGACCTAGCTGGGGTCAGCTGCACTCCAGGCCAGTGCCTAATCCTCGGTACCATCTCTCCAGCCTCTACTTAAAATTTTTAAATCTATTTTATTTTAGTCACTTTTGACCAGACATATTTTTGCCCTCTCAGAGATTGAACTCAGGGCCCTGTACATCTAAGGAAAATCTCTAGTCCTTAAACTTTTTCAAAATAATTCTTCCAGGGGCCATCCCCGGTAGCGCTGGGAGAAGGGGTCCAGGAGGGTCTCGGTGATGCCAGGCCTGGCACTTCAGACCTGAGAGTTGAGTGCTGGGCTCTGGCGATGCCCACTGGCCCCTGAGGCTGCTCCGACCCGTGCTTGCAGGGCTGCGTGGTTTCTGCCTTCACTCAGGCCCTGGGGTGTTAGGCGTATGTTCTGCCACCGGAATCATACTTTTGATTCCTTTATATATTTTTTCAAAGTCACATTGATTTATGGCAATATGTAATTTTCAGGTTTATGATATTGTAATTACACATGGAGTCACTGTCATCCCGTTGCTCATTGATTTGCTTGAGCAACAAGTTTCCATGTGAGACTTGTTATTGTGTTTGGCATATGAAATGCGCCATGGGTAGCTTGCCAGGCTCTGTCGTGCAGGCGGGATACTCTCGGTAGCTTGCCAGGCTATCAACAAGTCTCACAGTGGAGACGTTACTGGTGCCTGCTCGAGCAAATCGATGAGCAACGGGATGACAGTGACAGTGACAATGATGATATTATAACTAGATACCGAAGTAATATTTGGGTTTCCATTTGGGCCCAGTTTACAAAAATTGACTGCTCTCCTTTGCCAGTTTATCTGATTTTCAACTCTCTTCCCCTCTCGTCACCACTCAGCTGTTCCGTCTGCCTATACTTTTAATTGTTATTTTGGTAATAGTTACCTTGACAGGTGTAATGTAATATTATGGCTTCAGTTTCTGTTTTTCTAATAATAAATGATGATGAACATCTTTTCAATAGGTCTGTTGGCCATCTGTATGTCATCTTTAGAGAAATGTCTAGTCAGATAGTCTGATATTTATTTATTCAATTTATTTTTTAAAATTTGATTTTATAAGGTAGTTCACAATATTTGATTGCATTTAATATTCAAACACCAATCCCACCACCATTACGCCTTCCCCACCACCATATTTGGGATGTTTCCATCCCAAGTTCCAATCTCTGTCCCAAAACACAACTGAAATAATATATTTCGTATTGTTGGTTGTGAAAAAATTTCTGAAAATGCTACAAAAAGGTATCCAGAAAGGGAATAGTGTGAAGGTTGTTCTATTTTGGCAGGGGTCGTTAAAACCTTCTTTAGCATATCACAAACATGTTGTCCAAAGTTGAGTGATGTGAACTTTCGTATAGATATCTGAATATATATATATGCATATATATGTATATACACATATATATATTTCCCTCTATGATTGGTTGCCTGCTCTCTGAATCCCATCAGTTGTGGTGTGGTTCTTTTGGAAAATGGGTAGGGAGTGTCTTATGATGTGTCCAGAAATACGTTCACTTGTGCGTGAGGCCCGGCCTGAGCTTGTGGGGAGTGGCCTTGAGCATGGTGGTGGTTGGGTAGTGCATTTTTTCGGCTGCCAGGACCGGGTCCCTTGGGAAGGGGAGGGCTCTCTGGGGCACCCGAGTGGAACAGCCTGGCGTGGGGTCCTGTGGCATGACTATGGCAGGCATCATATTGCTCCCTTCCGGGAGAGAAATCTACTGATATTTCAATCAAACTGACCCTCTGCTCAGTTTTCAAAACAAATTGTTACTTTGTTGTTGTGTGTTGGGAGGATTTGTTTTTGTTTTGTTTTGCTTTGTGTTTTGGGAGTCACACCTGGATCATGCTCAGGGCTTCCTCCTGGTGCTGTGCTCAGGAATCACTCCTGGGGTTCCTCTGGAAGTAAGTGGTGTCGGGCATCAAATCTGCATTGGCCACATGAATGGCGAGTGCCCTACTTGCTGACTACCATTCTGGCCCCACGTGTTATGAATTACATATATATATATATATATATATATGTAGGCATACATATATATATATATATGATGTTAGCCCCTTGTTTGGTATTAAGTACACAAATACGTGAAGGTATCTTCTAAATGAAAGAGAAACAAGCAAGTGGTCTCCCCTGTCTCCTTATTCTCCCACTCTCCTCACTCTCCTTTCGTCCATTTACTTTTCCCCCCTCTTCACTTTGTCTCCTTTTATTTCCATTTTACAAGACCAATTTAGATACTTTATTCCAGGAACTAGAATAGTAAAGGGGATAAGGAGATAACATTTCCTGCCACACTGTAGTACACAGTGTGGTCACACTTTCTGTTGACAGGCCAGTCGCACCAGAATGTTATGTATGTATGTTATGTATTGAAATTTTGATTCAGCCACTTTGATTGTGTATATTCTGTGGCAACTTAAAAATCTTCAAATTTCAGCCTGCTGAGAATGGGATAGTAACTGAGTGTTCCACAGACCTGAACGTCTGCGAAAGCCCTGAATGTCAAACCTTAGAACACAGACTTGTTCCACTGAAGCAACCTGTAGTACAAAGCATCTGAGTGTGAATAGGCATAACAACACCCCCAGCAGCTAGCATTATGGAGTGATTTTTTTATGTTCTAAGTATTTACATGTATTTAAAATTTTTTTTTTCATAAAAAACCCGTGTTGCAGTAACTTTTTATTATTTCTCCAATTTTGGCTGGCTGAAGAAATCAAGGCACAGAAATTTAAGTAGCCAGTTGGAGAAATTCAAGAATTCAAGCCTTGGCAGTCGTAGAAGCCTGCGTTTGTAAATTGTAGATAATTCTGATGAAGTGTTGTGAGTATGGAAGAGACTTCCAGAAGCCAATCAGACTCGTGCTCTTACTCATCACTGATGCCCTGCCTTCTCACCTGTGTAGTTCATGTATGTTGCACATATCTGATAGTGTACGAGAATGACTGAAATTGATCCTTTCCGCTGTTTGAACCGTCTAGGTTGGCTGGAGACACACGTGCTGCCCTCTCTTGTGAGATCGTGTTCAGAGTGTTTAGCATGTAATAAGAATGTCAAGAAATGCTCTCTTTGTGTTTGTGTATTTTATAGTCATTTTATTTCTTTTATGTTATATTTGGGAGATTCAGAGGAAAATGAGGTATGCTGAGTTATTAAAAGATCAATTCATGCTAGTCCTTTTCTTGTTCATTAATTCCATTTTGACAAGGAATTTCAGGAGTTAAAGACTACCCTTCATGGAACAATCATAACATTTAAGGCTTGGAATTCATTTAAGTAAGAAATCACATTAAAAATATTTATGTCGGGGCTGGAGCGATAGCACAGCGGGTAGGGCGTTTGCCTTGCACGCGGCCGACTCGGGTTCGAATCCCAGCATCCCATATGGTCCCCTGAGCACCGCCAGGAGTAATTCCTGAGTGTAGAACCAGGAGTAACCCCTGTGCATTGCCGGGTGTGACCCAAAAAAAAAAGCAAAAAAAAAAAAAAAATATATTTATGTCGTGAAATTTGCTTATAAGTGGATAGACATGGAGAGTATCATACTATGTGAAACAAGTCAGAAGAGAGGGACAGACATAGAATGACTGCACCCATTTGTGGAATATAAAATAACATAGTATATGAGACTCAAGGGCCAGGAGAATTGCTCCATGGTTGAAAGCCTGTCTCATGTTTTGGGGGGAGAAGGTAGCTGGGATAAAGAAGGGACCAGTTAGATGGTGGGTGGGAGGGATCACTCAGGATCTGGCCCATATCCCTATCACTTGGGATATTTTGTTCATGTATATATATACACACACACACACACACACACACACACACACACACACACACACACAGTCATAAGCAGTGGAAGAGCACTGTGATGATAATCTCACAGAGCTTGAAAATACATTAGATAAAAGCTTTTGGAGCATGGCAGTTGCACTGTGTTAGAATTCTCTCCAGATTTACTTAATGTACTTAAAATATTAGTAGTGTACCTTGCTTAGGACAGCAAAGAGACAAAAACCGAAATTTGAGTGTTATATTTAATGGAAGTTGCCTGAAAATGATGATAAAGTGCCATGTGTGATTTTATTTCCCTACTTTCCCTAAGCTAGGAGGAGAATTCATTAGCATTACTAAAGCTAGAGCTTCTATAAGAAAAGTAAAAGAAAGCTATAAAAGTTTAAACTTTCCAGGGTTTTACAAATGTAGATGACTGTTATATCTCTGACAGGTGATACTTTGAAAATCAAAGTAAAAACCTAGAGAAAGTATCTATTTTGTATTTATTGGATCAAAAATACTAGGTTAGGGATTTTTTTTTTAAATTATTAGTAAGTTAGATAAAAATGCCACAAAGCAGTAGAAGATGCCAAGGAAATAAGGTCATTTTTGGATGCAGAAAGTTCTGGAAATGTTTGAGTGTATATGCTGTCTCAGTATTGTAACTTTGCAAAACTATTTTACAGTAAAGGACTATTTTTCAGTAAAATAGTAAAACTATGTTACAGTAAAATATCTGTTGTATGTGAGAACAAATTTATTTCTTGCTGACAGCCATGTTTGCTCTTCTACTTTATGAATTACGGCATTCTTGTAGCTGAGGGAAAAGATCACTTGTAGGGTCCCATGATGATGCTTAATATTTACTCAGAAGTGACACATGCCACTTTGCTCACTTTTCATTGCTTTTGAAATATTTGGCTAAAGCAAATGTTAGTAGGCAGGTGTTTGGGATATGAATGATTGTAGTGCATACTGGGAACAAAAAGCATTCTGCAAAACCTATATTCACATGTAAATATTGCCTGTTGTAGACCTCCCTTATTTACTCCCTTGTCATCTACCTTTTCACCCAAAAGGTTTTACCTTTTTTTAGGGAATTAAAAGGACATGATATTTATAACTGGTTCCCAAATGGTTCAGGAAAATAAATTTTTAAAAAAATATTTGTGCATATATCTGTATGTAGAGGGAGTGAGTGCATATGTGTAATTGAAGAATTCTTAGAAACTTTCTTGTTAGCGTTCTGTAAGTTTGAAATGAATCATAATAGAAACTGATTAAAGGAAAGAGTCCATTCCAAAGCAGAACTTCTCACCTTTCTCCTCTGTTTCACCCATACCTGGATATCCTCTCCCTACTAGAAGTTCTTGAGCACAGGGATATATGGGGATATTGACAGGGATTTAGGAATAGGTAAAGAGATGAACATGTGAGAAGATTTAAAGCGTTGGGTTAAATTATGGTCCATCACTTTTAAAAATGACTTTGGCCAAAGAAGTCATCCTTTCTACACCTTTCACAGTTTCTTCATAGGAGTACAGTAATCGGTCTTGACTCACAAGGTTAGGCCCTGTAGGGTTAATGGTCCTGAAGCACCTAAGCAGTGCCTGTGTGGGCTGTGTTTGTTCACTGTCAGCTGCCTTCCTTGCCGTTGTGAATATTGATTAGGGCCCAGTCTCCCAGTTGTTGCCATGCTGCTTAAAGGTTTAGACTACTATATAGGTGGCATTCCTTGTAACGTATGCGTAGTACTCCTTAAATAAAAAATTTTCCCACAAAGCTCTTAATGATCTCATATTGTGAAACGTTGTGAGCAAAGATGTTTTATTTTTCTAACATCTAACATAAGTGAGAGGGTTGAGCCCATTTTTGGAAAAAGAGTCATCTATTTGGAACAATGAGCACTTTAGGATTTCTGCCCTACAAATTAGGGATCATGGGTAGGAGATAGAAAATGAATATTTGGAAGATTCAGTGGATTTGTTGGGGAACGTGCTGAGTGTTTGAAAAGATCTATGTTGTACATTATTCAGAAATAATGAAAGTTGTTTAATGTGTCCTTTATTCTTATTGATTTTGAAATCTCACAGTTTTTATTTTCTTTGTTTAGTTTAAATTAGAAAGGTCATGGCACCCTTTGGTGATATCCCTGCTTATAATCTGTAATATATCTTTTTAAAAATAATTTTTCAATTTTATTGAGAAGTAATTGACATAATCACTACAGTTTAAGGAATATGACTTTGTGATTTGTCTTGAATATATTTGTGAATAAAAACAAAAAAAAAGTTGAAAGATTGTCCTTGATTAAAAACTCTCAACAACTTCACACATACTATAACATGTCATATAGTCTTGTTAACTCTAGCGAATAGCCCTAAGATTGCATACCTAGTGTATATTTGTCTTAAAACTAGAAGTTTGTGCTTTACACCCATGCACCCTCTTCCAACCCCCTTGCCACCAACATTTGTCACTGTTAATCACAAATTCAATTTATTGATAATTATTTTTTCCACTTTAAGGATTTTTTACTGTATGAGTGTGATCATACAATAATTTTTTCTCTGATTTACTTCACTTGGCTTAATATTTTCAAGATCTATATGTTTCCAAATGGCACATTTTTAAAATTTCATGATGAAATAATATTTGACTATATATGACTATATAATACCACTATTTTTGGTATTATATACCAATGAGGGATTGCTTATTGCTGTTTCTGACCTAGTGGTTGATAGTGTTTCTGTGCAACTCTTGGCTAGTATATATTTTTTGCAAAAATGTCTTTAAGTTTCTATTCATTTTAAAATGATTTATGTTTAGCTCTTGAGTTCTTTGGAGTTCTTTGTTTTGAATGTTCACTAACCTCTGATCAGATACATGGTTTGCAAAATTTTTCTTTTTCATTTGCAGGCTGATTTTTTTTTTAGTTCTGTTGATTGTTTCTTTGACTGTACAATACCTTGTTAGTTTAATGCATTTCACTTGTTCACTCTTGATAGTGATATTTGCACTTTAGGTTTTTAGGTGTTATACCAGAAAACTGCCATTAAGACCCAGGTGAAGGAGTTTCTCACCCAACCCCCAGCCCACATCCCCGCTGTTTTCATCTAGAAGTTTTAAGAAAAGCAGTTGCCTGTTTATGTCTTGAATACATTTTTTAGTTAACTTTTGTAAGTGATAGCGGTCTAATTACGTTTCTTTGTGTGTGGCTATTCGATTTTATAAGCACTCTTATTTATTTACGAGCTCCATTGAATGTGTTTGACTTTGTTTCCAAATATGTTTCTATGTAAGTTATGTCTTTCTCTTGTAGTGCGATTGTGCTCTGACCGGCTTGGCCTCATTAAGGAGTGTATCTGCCAGTCCCCCACATGCTACAAACAGTCTGCCAAGCTTCTGGGCCTTGCTGAGTTGCTGAGAATAGCAGGTACGTTTTAAATGCTAAACTACAGAATGCAGTTTCTGTGTTATCATTTACATCATCCTAGATAAATGTCAGAATACTTGCTTATGTTGTCAGAAGAGCTGCTTTGGGGCATAGATTTGTCTTTTCTTTCCCCCTACCCCTCTCTCTTTCTCTTTTTAATTTGGTTTGAGCCTGGTGGCACCCAGAGCCTACTTCTAGTTCTGGCTCAGGGATCACATGTGGTGCCAGCTCAGCAGGCATGCAAGGGAACTGCCTTACCTGCTGTACAGTCTCTGCGGTTCCTAGCTTTGTCTTTCCACGAAACAGTGTCCTGTCATTAAAATATGTGTATTGCACTCTTGGGATGTGCCCAGTGAGGACAGGCTTATATTCAGGCTTCCACCTAGTTGTTAGAATAGAAGTAGAAGTGAGGACGGACATTTATAACCAGTAAACTAGAATATGGGAGGACCCAGCTCTGCCAGTTCACTCTCAGTGTTCAACTATGATGCGTTAGTTTTGCTTTTGCATTTGGTGATGCTGAGGATCAGACCCAGGGCATCACACAGGTAAGGCTAGTGCCTTATATCTCGGCATGTGGTGTTCTATTTTTGAACATTTGCTTAGGATAATGTGTGCATTTACTGTGTGATGTTCTTTACATATATTGTCTCATTTCATCTGCTATTAAATGGTGACAACGATGCTGCTGTTTTATTTTGTAAGGGACATTAAGGATCTAAGAAATTAAATTTCTTGCTTGGTAGCGTTAAATAGCAGTTAAAAATTTTTATTGGAAGTTTATAGCCACACTGTTTTACCTGCTAGACTCTTTCAAATAACTTCCTTTCATGTTTTAAAAATCATATTGATCTTTTAAGAACAGTTGTCCATTTTGTTTCATAAGCCATACTTTGAAGGATATTCTAAGTGACAAAGGAAATTTCATATTTTAATTTTGAACACACACATATATGTATATAGTTAGAATAATTAGTGCATATAATAATTTTTTAAACTTAAGTATGGACTCTGTCTTGGGCCTATCATTTTTTGTACATTTCAATGTGTCTAGTTGAAAGCTTAGCGTTAGCATATTGACCTTTGAACTCTGAGCATCCTTGGGAAGCTGCTATGCTGCGTTAGGGTTAGGCTTCTGTTGTGAGGAGGATGATGATGGAGAAGCTGGGTGTGGGATCTGAAGATTGACTCAGTCTTGACACTTCTGTATACTTGCCAAATGCCTTAAGCTCTGTTTTCCTGTTGGGAAAATAGTAATGATATTTTCATTGCTTTACCTGCCAAGTTTTTAAGAGGGCCCAATAAATTAATTTATGTAAAAGCACTTTGTCAACGTTGACACACTCTGATCATCAGGGGAAAACTTCATAAGCATTCAGTCCATAGAAACTAATGGAGCAGTCAGGAATGCGGTGTCTATTTTTCATGTGCCTATGCAGATTAATTTCTCTTTTTGTCCTTGTGACACATTGATAGAGAAACAGGAGGATGGGAAACTGTGAAACTGTCCATGTCTTTAATGGAATAGACATTCTTTTTCACCAGTTTAGAGCTTCCATGAAATCACCACCAGATAGTGGCTAGAGATGAGCTCCTCTTAAAGATTCACAGTATGTGGTGTCTGGGTGGGGAGACTTCAGTAACAGAGTGGAATAGCTCCTGCACTTCTTTTTTAAGTAGTTTTTCCTACAGATGGCAGTCTTAATGGTCTACATTCTTTTTTTTTTTTGCTGGTGACCTGACTATGGGGGCAGAAAGACTCTCCTCAATGCATGCCCGGGCCCAC
The DNA here is from genome assembly GCF_027595985.1 of Sorex araneus. Classification (NCBI taxonomy): domain Eukaryota; kingdom Metazoa; phylum Chordata; class Mammalia; order Eulipotyphla; family Soricidae; genus Sorex; species Sorex araneus. Next base: position 350,356,788 of record NC_073313.1, on the reverse strand, counting down.
GGATTAAGATCAGGATCTCATACTTGCCCCTGGGTGCTTTCTAAGCCACAGAGACATCTTCCCTGCCCTTCTTGATGGGGATTCCTAAAAGTATGGTTAAGAGGGCAAGGAAAGCCCTGGAAGCCATTGAGTCATCTTCCTGGCCCCTAGCCCAGCATCTTGGGTGGATAGACTTAGAAGAGGTTTAAGGAATTAGTGTCTTCCTAAAGGCCAATTCCTAGACCAACGGAATCAAATTAATCTAAAGAGCTTTCTAAAACTATATTTTTTAAAGGGTCATTTTAGAGACTCTGAAATCAGGAATTCAGGGACTCGCAGTTAAGTGAGTCTAATGTGGAGTCAAAATAAGATAATCCTATTCACTTGTTTTAGATATCTCTTCTAATGTGAATGGTCTACATTCTTACATGGTGGCTAAAAAGTCAGTATCCCAAAGAAGCTCGCATAGTCGATGGCAATTTTCGAGTCAGTTTTGGAGCAGCGTAATTTCTATTGTATCTCATTCATGGATGTAGTCCCAACCCTTCCAGATTCACAGGGCAGGGTTAGAGAGCCCGCTGGAAGACATGAGTGGGACTAGGTGATCTGCTTCTGAGCTGCTTCACTCACATGGCTGTTTGGAGCCTCAGTTTGCCCCCGGTAAGGACCTGCTTTCCTTTCCAGTGAACTTCCCCATGGACCTTGCGTATTCTCCAGGCATTCTTTCTCCTGCAGCATTTGGCTCATGAGTTAGCAAGGAGGAATGCGTGATGCCTTTTGTAACTTAGTCTTGGCGGTATAGTAACATATCCATCTTCTCTTTGTTAGAAACTTAAGTCACTAATTAGTATGTGTGCTCTCAAAGGAAGAGGCATTTATTTCCATCTTTTGGAGGGAGTATCAAAGGATTTGTGAATGCAGTTTAAATTATATTTTATATACTTAGTTTAATCATCCCATGGTTTTATTTAGACTAGGTTTATGAATCATTTTATTGGATAGATTTCTAATTTGATCATATTTCTTCCCCTTTTTTTGGAAAATGTGAGTTTTTGTTATATTTTTCTCGATACCTCTTTTAGGCCTCTTGTTCTGGTTATATTTTTCCTTTTATTCACTTAGAATTGTAAAATTAGTTTCAAAATATTTTAACTTAAGTAGAGTACAGTAGAGTGAGTAGGCCTTTTGCCTTGCTCGTGACCAACCTGGGCTTGATCTCCAGCCATATGGTTCCCGGAACCCCACCAGGAATGATGCCTGAGTGGATAGCCAGGAGTGTACCCCGAACACTGCTGGGTGTAGCGCCCAGTCCCCCCAATCCCAATTATCTTAACTTTGTACGTCAAGGTGACCATTTGACCCATCAACATATAAAAATTTGAATTTGCAGCAATAATTCAATGTTATACTTTCATACTCGTGTCAGTTACTCCTTACCATGTTCTTTGTGGCAGAGATCTGAATTAGTATTTTTAACATAAGGGAACAGTATAAAGAAATTAAGGTTTCACAGCTAAAAATTTTCTTATGTTGAATTTCTTATGCTGTAGTCACTTTTTTTTTTTTTTTTGGTTATTGGTGATGGCAACCAGTGAATCCTTACTAAAACTCAGTTGATTTAGAGCTTTAATTCCTTTTCTTGGTTTTGTTTTGGGACTGAACCCAGTGTGCTCAGGAATCACTCCTGCCAGCACTTGGGGGGCCACACGCAGTGTTGAGAATTGAACTGGGGGGAGCCGCAGACAGGGCAAGCACCGTGACCTCTAGACTGTCCCTCTGGCCCCTGAAAATGATTGTTTACTTTTTCTTTTAGCCTAAATATAAAAATTATATTTGTCCTGTAACTTTGAATTATTCATCTTATACTTAAACACCTGGCAAGAGCCTGGCAAGCTACCAAGAGTATCCGCCCGCACGGCAGAGCCTGCCAAGCCACCCGTGGTGTATTCGATATGCCAAAAAACAGTAACAAGTCTCACAATGGAGACGTTACTGAACAAATCAATGAACAATGGGAAGACAGTGCTACAGTGCTATATTTAAACACTGCATTCAAAATTAAACCTTCCCGCAATTTCATTGATGATTTTTTGCGGGAGTACCCTCATGTGCATGTCTGTGTGCTCAGTATGGAGAATCTGGCAAGGAAGCAACCTTTTTCTTTCAGAGCTTATATTCTGATAGAGGGTGTAATTATTGAAGATTGCCTCAGGGCCTGGGACATGGCTCAAAGGGCTGGACTGCGGGTCTCTATGCGGGAGACCTGGCTTGGATCCCCAACACCAGGTGGTTCCCGCTTACTACCAGGGGTGACGCCTGAGCCTTTAATAGCGAGAAGCCCCTGAATACCACCAGGATTTGACCCCAAGCCAAAGACAAAACCAGAACAACAAGAACAATGCAGTAGACTGGTATTTGGAAAATGAGAAGGGAAAAGGTATGTAGGAAGAGTAACAAAACATTGTATTTAATGGAAAAAGTAAGGAAACGTCAGAGATGGGAGCAACGTCTAAGTTGACTTCTGAGGATATTCTCGGGAAAATAATTTAAGGTCTTTATGTTAGTAGAAATTGAACTTGGTTATATTCTCCCAAACACTGGCACTCACTGTAACAAATGAGAGACTTGTGCTGCTAGTGAAACCATAAATTTTATCTATTCTACACTGTGTGCAAGGCTTTCTCCTGCTGTTTGCTGTTCAGTAGTTACAGTTAGAATGGTCAGAGGAAAATTTGAAAAATTAAGTAGCAAAGAAGTATAGAGTTTAAAATATTTGTTTAGGCTTGCTCTCTAAGCCTGTGTTCTCCCTTGAACTGTATCTTGATTGCTCGTCTCTGTGTTTCTTTGTTTGCTTGTTCTACCCTGGAGATGACTGTTCTCGTTCTCTCTTGAACATATTTTTTCTCTTTTTCTCTGTCACATCTTTCTAAGCAAGTTTTATTCAAAGAAACAGCATAGAAGTTTAAAGTTTGTTTAAAACTTTTTTAAACAAAAGTTTTTAAAATGTTTTTTTCTCTTTAAAAAATGGCATTTTTTAGAGAAATACACAAAACACTCCTGAAATTTATATGGAACAATACCCCCCCCCCCAATAGCTAAAGCAATCTTTGGGGGAAAAAAATGGGTGGCGTCACCTTCCCCAACTTCAAACTCTACTACAAAGCAGTAGTTACTAAAACAGCATGGTATTGGTATAAAAACGGACCTGCAGACCAATGGAACAGAGTTGAATATCCTGTCACAGACCCCGACATATATGGCCACTTAATCTTTGACAAAGGAGCAAGAAATGCAAAGTGGAACAAGAAAAGCCTCTTCAACAAGTGGTGCTGGGAAAACTGGACAGCTACCTGCAAAAAAATGAACTCTGACCTCTGTCTAATGCCAGGCACAAAAGTCAGGTCAAAGTGGATTAAAGACCTCAATATCAGACATGAATCTGTAATGTTCATAGAAGAAAACGTAGGCAGAACTCTTCATGACATTGAAGCTAAAAGCATCTTTAAGGATGAAACAGCACTGACCATGCAAGTGGAAGCAAACATAAACAAATGGGACTACATCAAACTTAGAAGCTTCTGCACTTCAAAAGAAACAGTGACCAAAATACAGAAAGAGCCCACAGACTGGGAAAGAATATTTACCCAATACCCATCTGATAAGGGATTAATATCCAGGATATACAAGATACTTGTAGAATTGTATAAGAAAAAACCTCCAACCCCATCAAAAAATGGAGAAAGAAAATGAACAGAAGTTTCCTCAAGAAAGAAATACAAATGGCCAAAAGGCACATGAAAAAATGCTTCACATCACTAGTCATCAGGGAGACGCAAATCAAAACAACAGTGAGATATCATCTCACACCACAGAGGCTAGCACACATTCAAAAGAACAAAAGCAACCAGTGCTGGCATGGATGTGGGGAAAAAGGGACGTTCCTTCACTGTTGGTGGGAATGCCGACTGGTCCAGTCTTTCTGGAAAACAATATGGACAGTCCTTCAGAAACTAGAAATTGAGTTTCCATATCACCTTGCAATACCACTTCTGGGAATATGTCCCGAGGATGCAAAAGAGCACAGTAGAAATGATATCTGTACCTATATATTTATTGCAGCACTGTTCACAATAGCCAAATTCTGGAAACAACCCGAGTGCCCTAAGACAGATCACTGGTTAAAGAAACTTTGGTACGTCTACACAATGGAATACTATGCAGCTGTTAGGAGAGATGAAGTCATGAAATTTGCTTATAAATGGATAAACATGGAGAGTATCATGCTAAGTGAAATGAGTCAGAAAGAGAGGGACAGACATAGAGGGACTGGGACTGCACTCATTTGTGGAATATAGAATAACATCACATAAGGCTGACACCCAAGGACAGTAGATACAAGCACCAGGGGGATTGCCCCATAGCTGGAAGACTGCTTCATGAGCAGAGGGGAGAAGGCAGATGGGATAGAGAAGGGATCTCTAAGGAAATGATGGCTAGAGAAACCAGTTGGGATGGGAGATGCATGCCGAAAGTGGATAATGGACCAAACATGATGACCTCTCAGTGTCTGTGTTGCAAGCCATAATGCCCAAAAGAAGAGAGAGAGTATGGGGAATATTGTCTGCCATAGAGGCAGGGGGAGGGTGGGAAGGGGGGGTATACCCAGGATATTGGTGGTGGGGAATGTGCACTGGTGGAGGGATGGATGTTTGATCATTGTGAGATTGTGACCCAAACATGAAAGCTTGTAACTATCTCATGGTGATTCAATAAAATTTTTAAAATTAAAAAATAAAATAAGAGTTTTTTTCTCTTGTTGTTTAGTTGGACATGTTACAGTGAGCATGTTTGGTCTGGAGCTGAGTTTAACCATTGGCTCCTAGGAGATGTGTGGAAGATGAAAGTTGCCCTGACTTTCAACCCTACCCTTTATTTTGAGTTACTTAAAGGGAATTATTCCTGACCTCTTAAGCATTTGATGCTGCCATAATGTAATTACTAAATTATTTATGTGTGCTCATAGGTGAAGATGCAGAAGAAAGACGTGGACAGGTTCTGATCCTTCTGGTTGATCAGGCGCTTCGTTTCCATGACTACAAAGCAGCCAATGTACATTGTCAGGAACTGATGGCCACAGGTGGAGTAAAGTACTAACTTAACACCATTCCTGCACTCACTCTGTGCGTGCTGAGTAAGGGCAAAGGGAAATTCTAAAATCAACCGACCTGATTGGTGTGGCAGCCATCAAAAAAACATTTGATTTATATGTCTTTAGACATGTTTTTTTGGGCATTGGTAGGTCTATATACCACGTGCTCCTAGAGGTTAAATCTTACCTGAGATTTTTGGTAGTTTTGCTTCCCCTATTTTAAGAAAAGTAGCATATAAAATATTTTCTGGTAGTATATATATTTGCAATGTAATTATAGATATCATTTAAATTTTTGCATCATCTGTAATATATGGCTCTAGTTAATCTTTCTACTTAATTTTTAAATGTAACTACATTTAAAACAAATGTTGAGAAATGGGAAAATAGTTTGCAAACTCCAAATTTCCCATGTTAAAAATTCTAACTCAGGTTTTTGAAAGGTAGCAGATTTCTTTTGTGGAATAATTCTCTATTAAATAAGATATTCCACAGTATGTTAAGAAGTGATGTCCAGTTATCAGTGCTAAATTACCGACTTTTTATAGCTTTTCACTTTCTGATAACTAGTGGAGCTGTGCACTTAGGCACTGGTGTCTGTGTGCTCTCTGTACATATACTGTTAAAGAAAGGATTTTTCTGTCATTTAAAAAAGGTGGAAGGAAGACTACATTCAGAACTTTTATAATATACGTTGACTTTTTAAAAGGGTTGAGAGGTCAGACTCAACTTTCTTTATAAAGTAATAAATAAATTATCGTTTAATTTTAGAGAAGCAAGATAGTTTTTATTGGAACTTATTTAGAAAGATGCAAGGGGAGAGGAAGGGAGAAGAGCGGGTTCAAGAGAGAACAGAGACTTTTTCAGAGTGGAAATAGGTAAGCAAAGAAGCAGAGACAAGCAGGATTCATGTTCAGGGGAGAGCATGGGCTTGAAGAACAAGCCCAGACTCAGCTTTAAACTCACAAAAGACATCTGGGGATTTACAACTAAGGAGCTGAGAGATCAATGGAGGAAATATCACTGTCTTATCACTGTCTTGGGACATTAAGGTTAGTGGGGTTTTTGCCAAATTGACTTAATGGAGTCTTGCTGAAGGCAGACCAAGGCCACCAGATGAAGAATTTGATCAGTAATTAAAGGGTGATTAATTATCCCATGATGTGATATTCTCTCAAAATTGACTTAGCAGTAATCTTGCTAAAACTGACTTTTCAGGGCCAAGAATGGTATTTGCTGTGCATGTGGCTGACCCAGTCCAGTCCTTGGCCCCCTTGAGTAAAGAGTCAAGGAGGGAACACCAAGTGTGCCCCCCCAAAAAAGGGAATCAAGAGTAAAGTGGTCTTTCTTGGGAGTTGGCCTGAGTATAGACCTGCCATTTTATTACTTGCTGGAGTTTTCTGTAAAATGAATGATTATTTGTGGTTATACGTGATTTCTTGGTACCTTCCACTTAGAGGACTATAAAGTACTTTTAGATATGAAAGCTTAAATATGGAAATTATATATACCTTATATATATATATTATACTGATATATATGAATGTAATATAAATCCAGTCTCCACAATAGTCCAGTGAGTAAGACTTTATTACTACTTTCTCTTTGTAGTTATACAGGAAGTCTGACACTTAGAATTTCCCCAAGCTCACATAGGTGCTTAGTGGCAAGATTGGGCGATATCCTCAGCTCTTCTGAATTCACTTATTTAACATTTTGCCCAAGATCATAGCTGGTAGTTTTTTTGTAAATTGTCAGGTGAGCTAAATTTTAATGGAATTTATCAGAAAAATGATCTGGGGTAGACGTGTGTTTTCAGGACAATAAACCAGCCTAAACTTTCTCTCTCTCTTTTTTTTTCTTTAGATCCTTACATGTGTTTACTTATTGAAAATTATGAATTTTAAGGACTAAGATTTGTCTTGAGCAGAAAGTCACCTCTTTCATGTTAGATTGCGGATATTTCTTCTCATGAAATTCAGGGTTTTTTTTTTTTCCTTGACAATTTTGCAGGTTATTCTAAAAGTTGGGATGTTTGTAGCCAGTTAGGACAATCAGAAGGTTACCAGGACTTGGCTACTCGCCAGGAGCTCATGGCTTTTGCTCTGACACATTGCCCTCCTGGCAGCATTGAACTCCTCCTGGCCGCTAGCAGCTCTCTGCAGACGGAAGTAAGTGTTCCCAACAACGGGAATCCTCAACTGTACAGAGAAATGGGTCTGAGATTTGTATTCAGTATTTTAAAGTAAGTGAGAATTTCAATTTATGGAATGGATGGGGCCTTATCTCATGTTAAAAGGGATTGGAAGATAGTAGTCTAGAAATTGTGCTGGTTTGAGAATAATAAAGGATGATAGGGAGGTGTGAGAAAAATAAAAATCGCAATTAGGAAATAGCTATTGAATATAATGGAGAAAGTTAATATTGTCAAGAATAAAACAGTTAAGAAATGATCTTAAAAAATATAGTTGAAAATGTGTTTTAGAACCATTGGTGGCACCAGTTCTATGGCGGTTCTCTGGAAATAGCTGTGGAGGGGGATGAAGGGCTGTCTTTTTGGCTGAGGTGATGCTCAGGGTGCTAAAATTGATGGGGGTAAAGCTACACAAGGGAGAACAGTGCTATAGGTGCAAAACATTGTTAAAATATACAAAAAATCTAAAATCCACATTTTCTTAGATGTTACTCATTATATGGAGTGTCAGGTTTTTACAGTTGATTTCCACTTCTGAAACCGGTGTCTGCTTGTGGAGCTGTTCATGAAGTCCCAGTGTTACCCAAAATGACGCGTTTTGAAATAGCATTTTTTTTCTCAAAAGAATACTTTTCAAATATTATGATACACTGCGAAGGAGCGGGAAATGAAAAAAAAAAATCTAGTTTCTCGTCATACATCATGTTCTTTTTTTCAGATTCTATATCAAAGACTACATTTCCAGATTCATCCAGAAGGAGGGGAGAGTTCTAATGTTGCGCCGTTAATGTGTAAAGCGTTGCAAGAGGTGAGTCTGAGGAAAACGGAAGTCTGGAAGGCGGCACCTAACCTTACACTTGAGAAGGAAGGGTGTGTGTGTGTGTGTGTGTGTGTGTGTGTGTGTGTGTGTGTGTGTGTGTGTGTGTGTGTGTGTGTGTGTGTGTGTGTGTGTGTGTGTGTGTGTGTGTGTGTGTGTGTGTGTGTGTGTGTGTGTGTGTGTGTGTGTGTGTGTGTGTGTGTGTGTGTGTAAAGCGTTGCAAGAGGTGAGTCTGAGGAAAACGGAAGTCTGGAAGGCGGCACCTAACCTTACACTTGAGAAGGGGTGTGTGTGTGTGTGTGTGTGTGTGTGTGTGTGTGTCCGTGTCCCTGCCTGTGAGTAAACATGGCTTTCCTTTTAAAATTTTATTGTTTCTGAAATATAACATTCTCATAGAACATGCACAAACAAAAAATGTTCTGCTGAATCAGTTATCACAGAGAACACCATGAGACTACATAAAAAAAAAAAGACCTGACGGCCTTATACAAGTGCTCTCTCTTTTTCTCCTCCTCTCTCTCTCTCTCTCTCTCTCTCACACTCGTTAGCTCTCTTGCTCTCTCGCTCACTCGCTCGCTCGCTTTCTCAGTTAAAGTTCTTATCCTTCTCTCTGAAGAAATACCCCTGTCCCAGTTAATCCTCAGAACCTTGAGTTGAGTTTTGTTTTTGTTTTGAGAACTTTAATGCCTTATCCTGTGTGATAGTTTACTTTTTTACATGTTTTTTTTTTCTTGATAGAAATAGTCATGCTTACTATTATGTTTGTGAGATGCATCTGTGCTATTTATTCATAGTTAACTGATGTATAGTAATCAATTGCTCTGTGATGGTTGTTTATTCCTATCCAGTATCTTGACTTTGTTAGTTTTCTCTCTCTCTCTCTCTCTCTCTGTCTCTGTCTCTGTCTCTGTCTCTGTCTCTCTCTCTCTCTCTCTCTCTCTCTCTCTCTCTCTCTCTCTCTCTCTCTTTCCTGTTAAGTCTTTAAGACAGATTGATTAGTGTTTCGATTTGCATTTTTCTGATTATGAGTGAAACAAACATATCTCTGGAGAGGTTTGTCTTTGTGTGGTATCTGTTCTGTTCTTCTGCCCATTTTCTATTGGATTTTTAATCCTTTTCCCTTTTTTATGTAGATTCTCATAAATAAATTTAGTCTGAACCAGATCTATATATATGTCTCAGGATAGTTCATCCTGGGGGAAAAAGGAAGAGGTAGCTTTTAATGTAGAAAAAAGCAGCCTACTTTCTTCTATTCTAAATGGATAAAATAAAAATTATTATCTACTATATAATTTGATTTTGTACTAGATTTTATTAAATGGTAATCCTTACTTTCAAAATGTTATATTCAGTTTTCTAGCAACTATTTTCTTAGACATGCAGCGTGATAGTTTTTATAGTCTTATTATTATTATTATTATTATTATTATTATTTTGGTGCAGAGTCAATTTTGTCAAACTCCAAACTCATTAGTAGTCCTGCACTATATAGTTTCTTGTAGAACTCTGATACAGTCCTTTATTGTGGAATTTGTTGTTAGAAGTCAGGGCAAAGATATTTACCTTTTGCTCAGTCACATACAACTACCCAATTTTGGTAACCATTCCCTATTAACATTCAATTTGAAAAAAACATGTTGTATACACAAGTGTCTCCCCAGCTTAGTATTGAGTGATCCAAGAATATTAAAGACACTTTTATTAAGACTTTGGAGACTTAAAGAAGTTTTTTTTTTCTCTTCTTCTTGAAGAAAAGCGTTCACTTCTGATGACTTCAGAATAGCACCAGTCAATAGAATTAAACATAATGAGAAAAATGGCCTGCATTCCGCTGTCCATTTTGGTTGTTGCTAATTAAATGTAGCTATTGAGTTCTAGAAATAGAGCAACTAAGAAGTCAAAATTTAATTTCATCTGATTTAAGCTCAATGAAGTCGTGACTTGAAACTACTGGCCTGCCACATTGGACGTCACCATTCTGAACCAGCCAGGCATGCAGCAGTTGGAAGGCTGTGCTCTGCACCCACGGAGCAGACCGTGCACTTCTTTTGTTTATGCATCCTTTCTGGATTGAAGCCACAGCTTCCTAGGCCCGGAGAGTTGCCCTTTCGTCTGTTGTGCGCGTTGATCTTAGTGACTGTGCCTCCCCCCTACTGGGTGGCGAGTGTACGGAGTTCTAGGGTATTTTCTCCATGGATCCTGAGTAGTTCTTAGGTTTGCCACTGGTTGTTAGTCAGTATGGGAGGAGTTGGCCATTTGACTCTCTTTCAAGGTCAAATTCTGTTCCTTCTTTCCGTAATATCCTTTTCATAATATCCTCATTAGCCCAGGTTTTAAGTTTTTGAGTGCCTGATCCTGACCACTTGCCCAACCACAACTACTCTCTCTCGCAAACCACATCTCTGTTTCTGACTTTAAACCCGCTGTGTTCAGTCATTTTGGAGTCTCACCATTTTCAGAGTAGGCTCTTTGCCCCGTAGTATGTTTAGCTACAGATTCTCTCTGCCATTGCTACTCCTCTCTGTTTTGTATTCTGGCCATCTTTATTATTTTTTTCTTTAGATAATTTTTAAATGAAGACACCATATCATAGATGTCTTCTTTCAGAGTTGTTGGTGGCAGAGTTCAGGCATACCATGTTCCCACCGCATTCCCAGCACCAGAGTGACCTTCCCTTCACCAGTGTTCCCAGCTTCCCTCCCAGCCCCCACCTTGCTTCCCTGACAGGCAGGTTTCTAAGCTTAGTTGCAGTTGATTCTGTGTTTTAGACATATACATACACATCTCCACATTGGTGTGCTAGGGGACCTTGGCCTCTGCTCACTTTACCTGCCCTCTGTCCACCTCTTTGATACTTCCCTCCCTCTGTTCTTTCCTTCCCTGTCCTTATCATTTCTAAAATCTAGGGTCTAGGGCAATCTAGGTATCGTATTCCTTCTGTGCCTTGCATTTTCTTGACCTTTCATTCTGCATACTGCGGATGAGTGAGATCAATCAGGTATTTGTCTTTTTTTCTTCTGACTTACTTCATTTACCATGCTATCCTCCAGTTCACCCGAGTTGCTGCAAATTACATGATTTTATCTTTATTATCTACTCTTCTGTGGTTGCACATCTGCTTGGTTCCATATCCTTACTCTTGTACTAAACACTACAATGAATGATGATGTGCATATGTCCTTCTGTGTGAGTGTTTTTGTGTGTTGGAGAGAGATATCGAGAAATGGAATTGCTCGGCATATGAGAGATTTATTCTTACTTTCCTGGGAAATCTCTATATTCTTTCCCAAGTGGGTCAACCAGACCATATTCCCACCAGCTGTGGATGATAGTTCTTTTGTCACCACATCCCTTCGACATAGGCTGTTTAGTGTTTTATTTTTCTTTAATAATGTACCATTCTCACTGGTGTGAGATGATACCTAATTGTTGTCTTGATTTGGATTTCCCTGATACTAAGTGATGATGAGCAGTTTTTCATGTGCTTCTGTCTTCTTCAGAGAAGTCTCGTTTCCTCTTTCCCAATTTTGAGAGAATTTTTGGATTTATTTTTGTTGTTGAGCCCTGTGAATGCTATATGTATCTTGGATAGTAGCCCTTTGTCTGGTATGTTGACTGTCTTTCCCATTCAATTGGACATCCTTTAGTTTTTACCCATGCTTCTGTTGCCATAAAGAAGCGCTTTAGTTTGATGCTATCCCATTTGTTTATTTTTGTTTCTTGATTCCTTTGCCAATGGAATCTTATCATTGGTGATACCTTTAAGGTCCAAGTCTATGAGGATTTTGCCTGTGTTTTCCTCAATATATTTAAGGTTCCTGTTCTTATCTCAGTGTTTTTGAGCCACTTGTCATCTTGCTAATCCTTTGATAACATGTAAGCAAAGCTTCCCTTGAGCACTCTTAATTATCCTGTCTTCTTATCTCCTGAGCAGCCTCACATTATTTTGTCAGCATGTATGTGATGTAGTTTGGTGTTGCATAGTATCTTAAAAATCTTTAATATATCTATACTTTCTCTGTGGGCTGGAGTGATAGCACAGTGGGAGGGCATTCATCTTGCATGCAGCCAACCTGTGTTCGATTCCTCTGACCCTCTCGGAGAGCCCGGCAAGCTACCGAGAATATTGCGCCTGCACAGCAGAGCCTGGCAAGCTACCCGTGGTGTATTCGATATGCCAAAAAGAGTAACATTAAGTCTGACAATGAGATAGTACTGGTGCCCGCTCGAGCAAATCGATGAGTAACGGGATGACTGTGACAGTGACAGTGACTTTCTACTAACGGGCTGGAGCTATAGCGCAGCAGGTAGGGCGTTTGCCGTGCACGTGGCCAACCTGGGTTTGATTCTTCCATCCCTCTTGGAGAGCTTGGCAAGCTACCGAGAGTGTCTCGCCCACATGAAAGAGCCTGGCAAGCTACTAATGGAGTATTTGATATGCCAAAAACAGTAACAACACGTATCACAATGGAGGTGTTACTGGTGCCCGCTTGAGCAAATTGATGACCATCGGGATACTTTCTCTGTAAAGTGCTTATCACATACTGAGTGCCTACAAGGTGCTTGCTCAGTTGGAGACTCCTATTGCAAAAAGTTTAGTCTGTGGCAAAATTGAATTCAAAAGTAAATCCCCCCCCCAATAAAAAGAAATAGAAGGAATTCCTTATTAAGTTTCCCATATGTATATGCAGTGCTAACTATTGAGTGCCTGTTATGTTTTACACAATGTACGGGGCATATCTTTCCTCTGCCCGGTATGGAATCGTAGTGTTTTGGCTGAGTTTAGCTTCACAAGCTTATTTTGAATCTCCATCCTTCTTTAGAAATACATGAAAAGCCTTTTGTGACTTCTGGGTTTCCTGTTTTATGATTTTATAATGAAATAGAAAGTGTCAGCCTGCTCCCTCGCTGGTTCTTTGGAGTCGGACACGCTGTGTTTCACAAGTGGGTACATATTGCTCCATTAGACTCTTTTTCAGTAAATGAAGGGGACCACCAGCAGGCCTTTACATATTCCACTTAGAAGGAAAAGGAATTCTTCCAGGATGGCTTTTCTCTCTCCCCCAAGCCCCCCTTTTTAGTGCCTTAAAAGCTTTTCTGTCTTCCTTTGTTCCCTTACAGCAAGTTGTAATAGATCTGGGTCTCATGAAGTGCGAATCCAAACCCCCTGAACAACACATTATGGCTTTGATTCATGAAGCACATTTCAGGATATTATAGCTACTATTATTAGATTAAAATATAGTGCTTAGCTATAAGATGCCATGTGTTACCCATTAACAGTAGATATAATAACCGCATTAAATTTTAACTTGTAAATGAGATTTGACTTGTATGTGTAATATGCTTAATGCTCAAGACTTCCATTATTACTCAGTTGTGAAAATAATGATTTTTATTTTTACATCCAAGCAAAATTAAAGATGTAATTGCTGTGCAGTAGCATTTGCTTTATACAAGTAGAACCTACAAGTTTGAAAATATTGGCTGTTGTCCTTGTTAACAAGATATTTGCTTATAATTGTAGCAGATTTCATAATTTGTGAAAAACTACCAAAAGTACATATTTCTGTTTTTTTCATTAATGTTGGTTATTATGTTTTTTGGATGTAACAGTATTCTACCATTTAGACTATATTAACATTTTGTTTAGCTGAGTATTAGTTATATCACTTAGCTAATGGTTTTTTCCCTAGATAAATCTAATTAGAGTTAGAAAATGGATTATATACAAGGTTCCCATTAAAAAATCATTTTCACTGTGGGAAAACTTGTTATGAACATTTTAAGTGGCTACAGATTTATACAACTGGACTAATTAATGCTTAGGTCTGGGTAAAGACTAAAAATAGAGCTCATTTGAATTGATTAAAATGTTTCAAAATATTTAAATCAAAGCAAACAAAATAACAGTTGTGTTTTGTTTTTTTTCTTTTTTCACTTTTAAAGGGAAGCAACTTATTTTTAAAAACCATTTATGTTGCAGTACCAGGGTTTACAATACCGTTCATCATGCTTTTCATGTGTGCATCCTCCCAGTTCTATACCTGCCACTGAGAGCTGTGTCCCTCCACCAGTGTCCCGAGGACGCCTCCCTGCCCTTCCTTCTGTGGAAAAGCAGTTCTGTGGACAGAAATCTCCCTTTCCGATAATTTTGACCATCTGTTGTTACCTTATGATTTTGTATTCCGTCCATGGGAGAGACCTTTCTTTCATTTTTATTGTGGAGGTGGGGATACCAAACACAGATGAATAGAGCTAAACTCCAAAAATTCCACTGTCACTGTCACTGTCATCCTGTTGCTCATCAGTTTGCTCGAGTGGGCACCAGTAACGTCTCCATCGTGAGACTTGTTGTTACTGTTTTTGGCATATCGAATATGCCATGGGTAGCTTGCCAGGCTCTGCTGTGTGGGCGAGATACCCTGGGTAGCTTGCCAGGGTCTCCAAGAGTGGGGGAGGAATTGAACCTGGGTCGGCTTCATGCAAGGCAAACCCCCCACCCGCTGTGCTATTGCTCCAGCACCAAAAATTCCACAAAAATTGTAAATAAATGTTAAGTTGATAGGATGATTTCCAAGTGCTGGATCTCTTTATTTTAATAAAAGGAGAGAGAATTTCAGAATATCATTTTCCGACATACCTTAATTATCTTGTAATTACTGTTAAAATTTGGGGGGCTGTTGTTTCTGTTCCCAAGTGGTGCTTGAGTGGCCTGATCCTGATGGTTTGAGGGGCCATAGGGGCCCTCTTGACAGTGCGCAGGAGCCCCCCTCTCCGCCTGGTGGTTTAGGAAGGGAAGGGAAGTTGGGCAGCAGTGCTGGGAGGGGCTGGGGGCCCTGCTGGCATGTTTTCCTGTTCTTTGATCTTTCATCCGGGTTCGAATATTTTTAATTTTGAAAAACAAAAGAATTGAGATATGAAATATCTATGATAAAACAGTAGCATTTGTTACCTTCTGCTAACTATCCATGTTTTCTTGTCATCTTTTTTTCTTTCCTAAAAAATGAGAATTGTTTTATCATTTATATATAAATAGATTTATGTGTGTACATATACTACTTCCCTCACCACCCATCCTTGAATAGTCTTGCTTGAAGATAAGCATTTTTTTTTAGCTTATGTATATGTATATTTTTATCAGATCTTTTCCAAGTGCAGACAGCTTTTCTGTCTGTCCTCTGCTCTTTGAGGTTTCTTTGCTTCTGAAATAAAGTTAAATTCATAGGGCAGCTCTCACTGGAACCCTCTTTCCCAGTGTTTGTCACAGAGAGTGTCACAGAGACAGGAGAGTGGTCTTTGCACGCAGATGCTGCAATTTACTTATCTTTTCCCGTGTTCCTAGACTTTTATACTCTTGTACAACTTTCCTTATTTCAGACTGAAATGTGCTGACAGTTCTATTTGCCCATCTTCGCATGGTGAAGCTACTGTTATTTTTAGATAAAATGGGAGAAGCAGGCTCCTGTTTCCTTGTGCCTTGTCCTCCCCATCTTTCTTTCAGTGCTGACTGAGCCTTGTGATGTCAGCATGTCCTGGGGATCTCAGTACCCCTTCACTAGATTTTGCTGTGTTAGTTTTTGCAACCTTGCCTGACGAGTGTTGTCTGTGGGGCAGAGTTTACAGCAGCGGTGATGCCAGGAGACTGGTGGAGAGCACTGTGCCCACAGAACCTCACAGTACCTCTTTCTGCTCCCATGGCTCCCCGTCTCAATGAGACGTGAGGCAGGGCCACACTCAGCTCGTGGTCATGCTTGTGAGATGATGTTTCTTAGTTGACAGCATCATCATTCGCAGCCTGTGTCTTGTAGTTTTGATCACAGATGTCTGTTCCTCACAAAGGTTTAACTAGGTTGCTTTAATTTAATTTTTTTCCCACCACACTATCAGAATCTCAGGCTTTCTTATTTACACCTGGATCTGGCTCAGGGCCCAAACAGTTCTAAAATATTTGGATCATTTTCTTTAGGGTTAGGGGATTTCAGTAAGAAAGATAAGAAAGATCCAGAAAAGCTGATAAAAAATAAACGGCTCTTGAGGTATGATCAGGACAAATGACTAGCCCTAAAATAAATTTTGCCCAACGCTACCTAAAGGTTGCCACAAGTTTAGCAGCAAGTGTTCCTGGGTGAACTAAATACAAGAAACAGGCAGAAGAGGAATTCTGGGGAGTAGATGAAAAAGAACAGGATCTTTATCATCTCTTCAACTAAGAGTTGGTCACCCCATGTAAATATTTAACTTGTATTCATCTACTCATTTTCTAGGTGATCTCAACAATGTTTTTTGGTAGGGTAGCTCCCACACCTGGCTCTGCTTAGGCCTAACTCCTGACTCTACTCAAAGACCACCCTTGGGAGAACACATTTGGTACCCGGGATCTAGCCAAGCTTGCCTGCATGCCAGGCAAGTTACTTACCCACTGAGTTTTCTCTCCAGCTCCTGATCCCAATAAATATAACTGAAACACCAACTCTATGCTGCTGATTCCCTACTTTGTAACTGTGGTCCTGGTTTTCTGTATTCCAGACTTGTGTGTAGAGCTACCAGTCTGACCTGTGTGTATGTATATTTCCTGTATGTTTATATCATAGATGTCTGTCTCAATTAAACCCAATATTTTTTTTTCTGGATTTTTTTTTTTTAATTTAGGTTTTAATTGAGTCACCGTGAGAACAGTTACAGGGCTTTTAGGATTGAATCTCAGTCATACTATGCTCAAACACCCATCCCTTCACCAGTGCACATGTTCCACCACCAAACCCCCCTACCTGTGGGGGCATACCCCCTTCCCACTCCTCCTCTGCCTGTGTGGCAGATGATTTTCACTGTACTCTTTCTTACTTTGACTACATTCAATTTTCGACAGGAAACTCACTATCATGAATTGGAGTTTTCCCCCCAACAGTCAGACCTTGTCGGAATGGCATCATTAGATTGTATGTTTTCTGTTGTTGGTAACAAAGAGCATATGATGTTGCACGGTTGAGAAAGTGGCCGCCCAGTTTTGGAATTCTGGTATTAAGTCCAGAGGTATTTCTGCCAGCAGCCGCTGCATTCCGAGATTGGATTCTGTGGCACTGGGATCATGGCTGTTCAGGAGCGGAGGAGCTGTTCATGGGCAGCCATTTGGGGTCTCATTTGGGCAGGAGGCAGGGCTGGTTCTGCCTCCCCCATCACAAGATTCCCCATGCATCCCGTCCCATCACTGCAAACTCTTACCTCTCTGTCCAATTGGTTTTGAACGGTGGCGGTCCCCATGCTGTCGCAGGGGGGAAAAGGCCAAGGGACAGAAACCCTTCCCCTCCCGGGGCTGCATGGGGCCATAGCTTAGTTCAGAGTCCAGGAGTATATCTGCCAGCAGCCGCTGTGTTCTGAGAGTGCTTTCTGTGCCTCTGGGATAATGGACGCTCAGGGGTGGCGGAGCCATTCCTGAGCATATATTTTGTATATCAGGAAAGGTTGTGCGGTTTGAAGATATCCCAGTCCCACATACCAGAGCCATGTTAGTAGAAACTCAGTGTCGCTGGAACTCCATCTGGAGAAGGCGCGCTGGCTGTACCTTTTCCGTCTGGTACCCCGGTGTTGTTGGCCCGGTCTGGGGTCTGGAGCATTCTCCAGCTTTCGGTGCCTGCTGGAACGACCTGGATTCTTCACTGTTGGTTGTGGCAAGATGGTGTGACTTCCAGCAGCCAGGGCGAATTGGAAACTGGGCTGGTGCCGCCCTGTTCCAGTGCCCACCACCCACGTAAACCCAAGATTTTTATTCCCTTTCCCTCACTGTCCTTTTTTTCTCCCCCAGCCTCCCTTAATTCTCTTTCTTCCTCTTTTTAGGAAATGGTAGTTCCATCTCTTCAGTTATTCACTTAATAAACCATATTATCATCCTTGATTCTTTCTCCTACATGACCCATCCTATCAGGGAATCCTGTTGACTCTGCCTTTCCCTAGAATTGGAACTGGAATTGAACTGTATTTCAGTGTTGTCACCCTGTTCTATGTTGTCACCTAGAATTTCTCAGTGGTGTTTGATAGTCTCCTGACATCTGCTCTCTGCCTTGCTCTGGCAGTCTGCTTCGTCGGTAAGACAGGCAGAATGATTCTTTAAAAATATGGCACTGCCAGAGAGATAGTACAGGAGTTAAGAAACTTGTTTTACACAACTAATCCAGGTTTAGTCTGTGGCATTGCATATGTTCTTCTGAGTACTGCTAGGAGTGAGCCCTGAACAGAGAGCCAGGAGTAAGTCCTGAGCAGCTAAATATGTGCCCTCATCCACTTCCCCCACCAAAGAAATAATTTTATGATAGATCAAAGACAACAAGACCAAACATAAATAATACTACAACAAGCTAAAAAGTTTTTGCCCAAAGCTATAATTGAAAAAAAGACATTTCCATGGCAGTTAAAAAAAGAATCTTGGGCTAAAATTGAAATATACCCTTCCAAATGGGAAAAATACTTGGATGCCATACATACATCAGTAAAAGGACTGTTATGTAAGACATGTAAAATACTCACTAAAGGTCAACTAGAAAAACTAATAGCCCAATCAAAAAATGGGAGAGGAGATAAATAAACACCATCTTGAAGAGGAATTGCAAATGGCCAGTAGAAATATGAAAAAGTGTTCACTGTAGTGGGACTGGCTTATATCACAAAGACTGGAACCACCAATATTGGTAGGAATATGATGAAAAGCAACTCTATTTCACTGTTGGTGGGAATATTATGTGGTTTATTTTCTTTGGAAACTAGGATGAAAACTTCTTTAAAATGAATAGAACTTGAATGGGACTTTAAAAAACTGCATGATCTCACAGTGCCACATTTTTAAAGAATGTGTGTGTGTATATGTATATATTTATATCATCACTGTCATCATCACTGTCATCCCATTGTTCATTGACTTGCTGGAGCGGGCACTAGTAACATCTCCATTGTGAGACTTGTTGTTACTCTTTTTGGCATATTGATCGTGCCACGGGTAGCTTGCCAGGTTCTGCCGTGCGGGTGAGATACTCTCGGTAGCTTGCCAGGTTCTCCGAGAGGGGCGGAGGAATCGAACCTGGGTCGGCTGCATGCAATGCAAACACCCTACCCGCTGTACTATTGCTTCAGCCTACATATATATATATACACACACAAACAAGAATATAGGCCATTTCAACTGATGCCAAACCCTAGGCCTTTGATCACAGAGCTGATATGAGCAAGAAGAGGAGCAGAGAGGAAGGAAGCTGACTAGAAGTGAATAGGACAGTGGTGGAGGGTCTTGGGAACTTCGGTGGTGATGAGGTGTGCAATACCTCTGTATATCTAAACCATGAAAGTTAACACTACTGTAACTTATTGAGACTATAATAAAAAGGCAATACCTTAAAAATGTGTATAAATATAATGTATGTGTATATGTATATCTTATCTGTTATCTATCTACCTATCTATATATGGGACATGGCAAATCGTGCCATGCTTCTTAAAGAAGTAGAACTTTAAAAAAAATTTGGGTCAAATGGGAGCTCAATTTCTAACTTTTTGAGAATCGTCCATATTGTTTTCCAAAAGGGCTGAACCAGTCGGCATTCCCACCAGCAGTGAAGGAGAGTCCCTTTCTCCCCACATCCACGCCAACACCGGTTGCTTTTGTTTTTGGGGATGTGGGCCAGTCTCTGTGGTGTGAGATGATATCTCATTGTTGTTTTGATCTGCATCTCCCTGATGATTAGTGATGTTGAACATTTTCTCATGTGCCTCTCAGCCATTCGGATTTCTTCTTTGGAAAAGTTTCTGTTCATTTCATCAGCCCATTTTTTGATCGGGTTGGCAGTTTTCTTCTTGTGGAGTTCAACCAGTGCATTGTATATCCTTGTTATCAACCCTTTATCGGATGGGTACTGCATAAATATCCTTTCCCATTCTGTAGACTGTCTTTGTATTTTGGTCACTGTTTCTTTTGAGTTGCATAAGCTTCTTAGTTTGAGATAGTCCCATTTATTTATCTTTGTTTTCACTAGCTTAGCCAGTGGCGTGTCAGCTTTGAAGACACCTTTGGCTTCAATGTCGTGGAGGGTTTTGCCGACCTTATCTTCAATGTACCTTAGGGATTCTGGTCTGATGTTGAGGTCTTTAATCCAGTTTGATCTGATTTTTGTACATGGTGATAGATGGAGGTCTAAGCCCATTTTTTTGCATGTAGCCGTCCAGTTTTGCCAGCACAGTTTGTTAAACATGCTTTCCTTGCTCCACTTCACATTTCTTGCTCCCTTATCAAAGATTAGATGATCATATATTTGGGGGTGTATGTCAGAGTATTCAACCCTCCCATTTGACCCAGCAATACCACTCCTGGGAATATATCCCGGAGAGGCAAAAAGGTATAGTAGAGATGACATCTGCATTTCCATGTTCATTGCCGCTCTGTTCACAATAGCCACAATATGGAAAAAACCAGAGTGCCCGAAAACAGATGATTGGCTAAAGAAACTCTGGTATATTTACACAATGGAATACTATGTAGCTGTCAGGAAACATGAAGTCATGAAATTTGCATACAAGTGGATCAACATGGAAAGTATCATGTTGAGTGAAATGAGTCAGAAAGAAAGAGACAGACATAGAAAGATTGCACTCATATGTGGAATATAATGTAACTGAGAAGTACAAGTTGGCAACGATGCAACTTCTGGCAGATATCTCTCTGGACTTAGTTACTAAAATACTAAATTACAGAAACCCAAAACTGAGAGGCCGCTAAGTGTGGTCACTCGACCTCATACCTCTTCATCCTCAGCAATGGAAAACAAATTATCTAATGCTTCCTTTTCAGCAGGTCTGACTTTAGGGGAGAGACTCTCCAAACAATAATAGTGAGTTTTGTTGAAATATTGTATGCAATCAAAGTGAAAGTAAAGTGAAATTTATTAGTTACACAGGCCGGGGGGGGGGGCTTGGGGGGGGCTAGGGGTGTGGGGGGTTGGGGTGTGAGGGGGCGGGGTGGAGCTATACTGGGATTCTTGGTGGTGGAATATGAGCACTGGTGAAGGGATGGGTATTCGAGCATTGTATAACTGAGATTTAAACCTGAAAACTTTGTAACTTTCCACAATAAAAAATTAAAAAAAAAATTTTGGGTTGGAGTGATAATACAGTGGATGTTTGCCTTGCATAAAGCTGACCTGGGTTCGATTGTTGCTCCGCAATCCCTCTAGGAGTCACTCCTGAGCACGGAACCAGGAGAAAGCCCTCAGTACTGTCAGGTGTGCTCAAAAACAAACAGAAAAAATTAAAGACACAGGCGATACTTTATCAAGAACATCCATGATTTATTGTCCCTTTCTTTGACTTCATTTCTTCTCTTTTCCTAACTCTCCTTCCCGCCATACACATATTTCTTTTGCTTTTTTTAAGACTTTACTTAAACTCTGGTTTACAGTTGTTCATAAAACAGTCGTTTTTCAAGTATTCAGTGTTCCAACACCAACCCCAGTGTCATCTTCTCTTCGCCTTGGCCCAGGTTCTCCCCTTTCCCCCCACCCCTAAGCCTGCTCCCTTAGCAGGCACAAAATATTTTATATTGCTTGATATGACACAATACAATTACCGAAAAATACTTATGTAAAAGAAAATTTGGGAGAATTGTTGTGTCTCGCAGCAGGGTTATTAAAGTCATTGTCTGAGGGTTCACTGAGCTGTTTGTTGCTAGCTGAGCCTTCTGTGTTACTGCTTGCTGAGCTTAGTGAGTATCTGTGCTTCCCCCCCCCCCCCCCCCCCCCCGCTTGATGTGCTCCTGCTGGGCTCTCCGTACTGTGGAATCGCAGGCGGCCTTGAGCTCCAGGAGCTCTGGGGTCTGCAGGCAGCTGTTGGCCCACCGCTCTCCCGAGGGTGCCCCGGGGCTTTCAGCCTGAGGGATGGTGTACCTGTGAGCTTCACTGGCTTGGCTTGCATCAGTTTGGAGATTAGTCCCGAAGCTGGTGGTGGCTGTGGGATGTGGGTGTGGCTTCTGGGACTTACAACAGTGGGGGTGGGGGGAGACTGTCCCCACCCCGAGAAGACCCCAGAGTTTTGAGCTGAAAATCACTGGACCTGGGAGTTTGGGCTGCTTGTTTTTTTTTCTCTGCAGAGATTAGTTGTGAAGAAATGAAGTTGGGCTGTTTATATGCAAAACATTTCTTTTTTTTTTTGCCTCAGATTTCAGTCATTTTTATTTATTTATTCTTTAAACATTTCCAGAAACTTCTACATCTGGGTCATTGTATTTTCGCAGTATTCCACCTGGAATGTTCTTACCCAAATATAAAAGTGGCTTGTCTTCCTTCAGGTTTCTTCTCAAATATTTTTTCAATGAGAATTTTGATTTCTGTAACACATTGTTTTGTTCCTCATTGTCTAGTTTTTCTTTCTAATTCTTGTCATATCATTTTTATGGTACAGTTCTGACATTCTTTATATCTCGCCTATGTTGGAATGTAAGCTTTTTGGCAAGAGAAGTATGCTTGCTCATTGCTCTATTTCACCATGTAGAGCAATATCTGTCACTTTTATATTTGATGTCAAATATAAATATTTGTTGAAAATAGATAAATAAGAAGAATGTATATGAGGATATGATAAGTGGGGATAAATAATTATATTGTAGACAAATAACTTTTCAGTCCATAGGTTCAATTGCAAATTGCATTTTCGGCCTTTCTTCACTAACGTCCGTTTTTCAAAAGCAGGAACTATTTTCATAATCATCATGGTAACCTTGTTGTCCAGTACCTGGTCTTAAATGTAGGAGTAGGCGCGGCAGAAATATTCATTAGGTGAAGTTACTTTGTGGGTCCATTTAGAACTCACAGTCACTTACCAAAAGTCTTTAAAAAATTGAAAAAAGAAAATTTAAAAAAATTACTTCTTACACCTCTGCTTTTTTCTAATGTCTTAACCTTTTGGACTAATCATAGTCCAGACATTGTAGGGTACCTAGGAAGACATTAGTCTCTGAACATGCCTGAGATAATTACCCGATTTTGGGTGTGTGTCAGGGGTGTCTGTGTGCGTGTGTGTGTGTGTGTGTGTGTGTGTGTGTGTGTGTGTGTTCATTTATGTACACCCGCAAGTATTCAGTTTTCTGGTGAAAGGACTCATCTTTCACCAGCTGTATGGGATTCATGACTCTCAAAGGGAAACAGTTCTCTGATTGTAACCTGGTCGATTTAATTATCAGATGATTTGCAGCAGAGTCAGACTTTAGAGTAATTTGCTCCATGAGATATTTTTCTATGGTTTCTTCTCACTGACACTTCTAAAGGCTTTATCAGCGGTGAAAGAATAATTTTGGGGGGGTAATGTCTTAAGTCTTTATTCAAACACTATGATTTACAAAGTTGTTCACAATATGGTGGTTTCAGGTACTGACTATTCCAGTACCAGTCCCACCAGTGTGCTCTTACCTCTAGGTTTCACTTGCTTGTTGGGACACGCATCTCATTATAGTGCGGGTAAAGTCATGGCTTGGGGGTTTACTGAGCTGTTAGGTGCGAGCTGGGCTGTCTGTGTTATTGTTTCCATTCACTGAGTCTAGGCGCCTTCTCCTCAGTGTTCCCATCTACTATTCTTGCTTCTTCTGGGCTGTCAGCTCTGTAAAGTTTGGAGGAGCTGCATGTGTGTCCGCATGGTTCGGGTGCTTTGGCGCTTTGGCGATTGACTGCAGGTGTCTCTCTGGCATCTCACCAGGAGCAGTCATGAGGCTGAGCCGTTTCCTCTGGCAGTGGCAGGAGCCGTATGTGGAGTGGAAGACTGGCCCTGGGGCAGGGCAGGGTCTCAGTCTGGCCCCATCCCTGGCTAAGGCTGCAGAGACCTGGGCCTGGTAGCTGTCGGGCCTTCCTGGGGCACGTCAGCCGCTGGTGTCGCTCTGAGATGAGTCCTGAAGCTGAACCATTTCTCTGGCAGTGGCGGGAGCCGGATGGGGCTGGGTAGCCTTTGGCAGAACCAGGAGTTGGTCAGTCCCCATCCTGCCTAGGGTCTGGAAGATCTTTAAGAATATTATTCTTGGGGCTGGGGCGATAAATAAAATTTGCTACAAGCAATAGGTGCAGGGAAGTACTTTGGGTTAGATACTTGTGTATTGGAGAAGAAGAGATAGTGATTGAACACAGTATGAATCTCTCATTTCAGTCCTCTCCTAGTCCTTGTAGAACCAGCTCAGTGTACAGGAGGGCAACAGCTTTCTCAGAAATTAAACCTTATATTGCCAGATACCAGAGAGATATTATGCTGAATATATTATTCATTATAGTAATTGAGTAACAAAAATTGTTTCTGTTAGCGAGTCTTGACATGGGAAGCTATTTTGGAATTGGTGAGCCTCTTTGGAAATGGTGTCTGTTGTAGGATGTGAAAATGTTGTTAGTGCTTAGTAACTTAACCTTTTTTAGCTGTGTAATACACTTGACATTAATCAGATTTCATGTTAAATTTTATGCTGGGAGTTGTTGATTTGGTTTTGGGAATTAATCTATTTTTGCTGTTATACACTCTAAATTAATTAGCAATGTGCAGCTCTGAATATAAAAAGTGTCAGTAGTAATCATTTTGGGAGTGAATTTTGCCTAACCTCTTTTTTCCTTTCCTCATTATATGAAGTTGAAAGAAAAACCATTTTCTTCATTAATGACTCTGGTTACACTAAAATCTTAGTAGACTGCCCCCAAATTAAATTTTTCTCTGGTCCAAATGAACCTGTTGTTTTTCTTTGTCTTTTGTAATTCTCTTTAGGGGCAATTTCTTATAGAAAACCATTTATCCTGTGCATTTCGAGCCTTGTAAATTTTATCTTCTGAAACAAACTTGTGAGTTTTATATTTTAATTTTCTATCTTAAGCCAACTTACCCCATATGGACAGAAGTAAAGTTTAGAGTTTTTAATGAGATAGAATAGCTTTTTTTATAGCCTGATTTTTTTTATATCTTTCAGCTGATTTGATTTTCTTCTGAAGTTTTATTCTGTTTAAGTACCATATTTTTCAAACTGTGTTTACATTTTTAGTTCTATACTTGAATTACTTGATGATATTCAAATCATTCAGTAAACCCTCTCAATTAAGAAGATTTTAAAGATGAACAGGAATTGAAAATGTGACTTGAAATTCTATTTGAATAACATTTAGCTACTGTAGGCACAACATATTAGTCTTTAGAAAATGCATCCTAAAACATTTAAACAATGCAGTAAAGCAAGATTCCTTACACTTATCCCCAGATCCTAACTACAAATTAGGGTTGATAAAATACTCTGAACATACAGTTTTTGCTGCGGAAAGCTATAGTTTTATTGGGAAGTGACAAACAATAAAAAGCACAATTATCAGACCAGAGAGATAGTACAGGGGTTAAAGCAAGCATTCATGATTCACCAAACGCTGCTGGGAGCAATCCCTGAACACTAGCAGGGTGGGGTCCCCGAATCACAAATGAAAACAAAAATCACAATATAAAGAGATGTACATTAGCAGTTTATATAATATTACGAGTACATGGTAGAGGAATATATTTTCTTTATCAGGATTCAGCTCATAGTAAAATATTACATATTAAAGAAAATAGGGAAGAACATTTTTGTGACTTTAGGAAAAATTGATTTTACAATTCTTTAAAATAAGAGCCTAAAGTTGAAAAAAAAAGTCAGCCATGTAAGTCGGGCTAATAAAAAATTTACGAGTTTCTATCAAGCAAAAGACTGCTTAAAGATACTGAAAAAAAAAAAAAACCCAGTATGTTGAGTAATAAAATTTGTAATTTCTTTTTCTAATATGGGATGTTATGAAGAATTCTTAAGACCGAAGAGACAGTACATTGGGTAAGGTGCTTGCCTTGCATACGACCAGTCCTGGCATCTCAAATGGTTCCTCCAAGCACTGCCAGGAGTGATTCCTGAGTGCAGAGCCAGGAGTAACCTCTGAGCATTGCTGGATGTGACCCAAAAACAAAATAAAAAAACAATAAAATAAAAATAATTATTATACATAAATGAGAAAAACAACCAAAAGAAAAGTGTGCAAAAGATTTGTGCAACTTCTTCACAGGAAGAACATAGTGACCAAAAATAAATGTAAGTATTTTATTTCATTAGTCACTGGAGAAGTGCAAATTAAAACTTCCAGAAGATAACCTTTACATACTCCTGGAACTGCTAAAATGAAAAAGACATGAGGGGCCGGAGCGATAGCACAGCGGGTAGGGCGTTTGCCTTGCACGCAGCCGACCCGGGTTCGATCCCCGGCATCCCATATGGTCCCCCAAGCACCGCCAGGAGTAGTTCCTGAGTGCAAAGCCAGGAGTAACCCCTGAGCATCGCTGGGTGTGACCCAAAAAGGAAAAAAAAAGAAAAAGACATGAGAAATACTAGGTGTTACCATAGATGCAGAAAAACAGACTTTTAATTGTAGGTTAGGATGAAATTTAGTATAATGGTTTTTCAAAAATATTTGGCAGTATTTATTAAATCTGTTTATATGAATATTGAATATCTACTAAATTTATATACAAACAAATGCATATGTTCATCAAAAGATGATTACTTGCATGCGCAGGGCAGCACTATTGATAACTCCAAATTAGAATTTTTCAAATAATATGAAGAATAATGTGAAGAATAAATGAAATTAAAATCAATATAAATTTGTGAGTAACATTACTAGCATGTCAGACACTGTAAATTCCAGACTACGTGTTACCCTGCATCAAGAATAAAGGACAAATCTTAAGGCCACCTATCTTTAGGCTCAACTTACTGGATCTGTAATTTTCTTCCAGATTTTCTGATACCTACATTCAGCGTTAAATTGTACAAGCCAGTAATGACCTTATCAAAGTCTTTTCTCAGTAACCTAACAGTAGTAGATATTTCTTAGTGATATGGTCTATGATTCTTAAATATGAAAAGCAAGATTTTCTGATGTAACCGTCAGTAAAAGGTATTTCTTACATCTTTCTTGTTGGACTTTTTGATACTGGTCCTCTACTCATTTCTTCCTCAGCAACCCGTTGTGCTCTCTTTGACCTTCACTGCATCTGATCTGTACAGACCATTAGCATTTGCTCCGTGCCTGATAGTCCTGTCCCCACTCCCTTCTGATCTTCACTCAGACCCAGCTGGTTACCATCAACTTTCTTCCTTAGATGACTAGATTTAGAATCATCAAATTTCTCTGCATTTGTGACTTAATTAGGATCTTTACAGCTTTGGATGAATTAGAAAAATATACAATGTGTGCATGTAGGTGGAATGGTAACCCATGTATTTCTGGTATCATCTGCAATTCAATCCCTGATTATTTTAAACTTGAACCAGTATAGCAATAGTGCATTTTTGTGACTGGATTAACAGTTCTGAAACATGAGTCTGGTTATATAACTTTTTGTTTAGTGATTTTGGGTGGCCCCTCACCTGTCAGGGTCACACTGGAGGTGCTTTGGCGTAGTGTCTTGTCTGTGTAACTCCTGTCTTCACCTCGTCCCTAGGTCCTGCCTTATTTTGTGTGTGTATTTTTTATATTTTCAAGTTCCTTCAATTTGCCATTTTTTTCCCATACCTTTTATTTTCCCACAAGCCAGGCTTTTCAGTAGTATTTGCTGAGTAGGTGAATAAATTTTTGTCCCCTAACTGTATCCTAAAAGTAATTAAAAGATACAGTTAAGAGTGCAGCTTACTGTAGTCACTTCAGCAGCACATATACTAAAATTGGAATGATACAGAGAATATAAGCATGTTTCCTGCGCAAGGATGACATGCAAGTTTGCCGAAGCTTTCTATATTTTAGGTTCATCTACACAATGGAATACGGTACAGCTGTTAGGATAGAGAAGGGACCAGTATGAAAAGAATAGTTAGAAATAATCATGCTGGACAAGAACTGAATGTTGAAAGTAGGTGAAGGGATATACATGATATACATGTGATATACATGTTATCCTTTCAGTATTGTATTGCAAACAGTAATGACCAAAGGGGAGGAGAGAGAGAGAGGGGTGGGGAGGGAGGGAGGGAGGGAGGGAGGGAGGGAGAGAGAGAGGAGGGAAGGAGGGAGGAGAGGGAGGAAAAGTATCTGCACAGAGGTGGGTGTGGGGAGGTGGGGTGCTGAAGGGAAACTGGAAAATGGACACTAGTGAAGGGACGGATGTTGCAACATTATATGACTGAAACCAAATAATGGATAACCTTGTAACTCTGTATCTCACTGTGATTCAATGAAAAAAAGTTTTTTGAAAGTGGTGCTTACTGGGGCTGAAGAGATAGTATAGCAGGTAAGGTGTTTGCCTTGCACGCGGCTGACCCGGGTTCGCACCCCGGCACCCCATATGATCCCCCAAGCACCACCGGAGGTGATCCCTGAGTGCAGAGCCAGGAGTAACCCATGAGTATTGCCCCAGGTGTGACCCAAAAAGCCAAAGATACATAAATAAAAAGTGTTGCTTACTGTACACTTTATGTATATTTATATACAGCACATCTGTATATACACTCGTACAGATGTGCTGATGTACATTCATAACATACAGAGAGGCAATGTGTAGTTACTACAAATCCCTTCTGAGATTTGCTTTTAGCTAGTAAAAGCTTTTTGCCAGTCCATCCAGTTTCTTTAGGGGCCACAGTGCCATTTTCCTTAGGGCAGGGTGGGTTGTGGGTTGTGGGTTGTGGGTTGGGGAGGGAGAGACCCAGATTAGACTGGAGGAGAGCAGGCGTGATTTCCAAAGCCAGTACCCACAGAGAGCTTGGCTGCAACTGCACTGGGTGGGTCACATGCACAGAGACAGGTTGGCCTGTGGTAAGAGGCCTCGGGCATAATCAGGCGGGACCTGTGTGCCACTGCAGAGCTCCTTGGCTGGAGGGAGCCCTCGCTGGACACCAGGGATCTCTGGCTTGCATGATAGGCATGTATGGGCAGCTTGTTACTTTCCTTTCAAGTCAGAAGTGATGTGCCAGCTGCCCCTGTGACTGTGCTTGAGAAGAGCTGTGAGCTCTCTACCGCCCTCTCCTCAATTGGTGACAAAGTGAAGGAAAGGGAATTTCAGTAGCATCTTTTTTTTTTTTTTCCCAGTGATAGTTCCTTTGAATTTTAGTTCCAGTTTGCATAAAGGCACTTTAACGGCCGGCCACTTGGGTCTGGTGTCTTTTACCTGCTTTTCTTTCATAAATGATTCACGGAGGCCCATTGTGCTTACAGCTTTGGCTCATATCTTGTTACCACCAAAGATTCTGCGTCTCTCTTCATCTCCGTGGGTGATGCTGTTCAGAAGTCATGTTCTTACTCTCGCCCTGCTCCAGTGCCCATGGCTTCACAGCTCCTGGTTCTGTGTTGATCCTAGGAGGAAGGCGGTGTTGCAGGCAGCAGCTCCTCGGACCTACTCCGGTGGACCACCGCCACGACCATGAAGGTCCTTTCCAACACCACGACCACCACCCGCGCGGTGCTCCAGGCTGTCAGTGATGGGCAGTGGTGGAAGAAGTCTTTGACTTACCTTCGCCCCCTTCAAGTAAGTAATCACCTTTTATCCCTGATTCTCCCCTCCCGAGTTTTATTTAGCTCCTACAATTTAAATGTGATTGTTGATAGAGTTTCAGGCATACAATGGTACAGCTCCACACCCACCTCCAAAATGAACACCAAATAGTGTTCTTCCACCACTGTCTCTGTCCCTTCCTACACCCCAGCCTCACCTCCTTAGCACACTCTACTCTGAATGCTGCATTACAGGCTGCGTTACCGTTGATATGTGTGTGTGTATGTGTGTGTTTAACCCTATTTTGCTTCTTTATGTTCCTCATGTGAGTTATTCTGAATTTGTCCTCCTCTCTGGTTAACTAGCATTATATCTTCTAGTTCTACATTATATCCATGCAACAGCAAATTACATCATTTCCTTTTTTATTATAGCAGTGTAATATTCCATTTTATATCTATACTATAGTTTTTGTATCTATACTATATCCCCTTTGTTCTTTCTTAGCAACTTAGGTTTAGAAATATTGGCTACTATGAGTAATACTGAATAGTGAGCACAGGAATGAAAGTTTAGTTTCAAAGTATCACTTTTGTTTCTTAGTGTAGATCCTGAGCAGTGGAATTGCTAGATCAAATAAAATTTAATTATTCATTTTTTGATGTTTCCACACTGTCTGCCATCAACATTTCCCCCCACAGTGGATGAAGGTCCCTTTTTTGCCATATAGAAATAACCAGCGCTGGTTATTTCTACTTTTTTTGATCTTTGTCACTTCACTAGTGTGAAGTTATTTATTGTTTCTTGATTTGCATTTTGCTGATTACTTTAAGCATTTTTTATTTCTTTTTAAAAATTTGTTTTATTGAATCACAGTGAGAAAAAATTACAAGGTTGTTCATGATTGGTTTTAGTCATACAATGTTCCAAAACCCATCCCTTCATCGGTGTACATTTTTCACTACCAATGTCCCCATTTATTTCTCTTCCAACCCCCCTCCCACCACCCCTGCTTCTGTGGCAGGCATTCACTTTTCCTCCTCCTCCTCCTCCTCCTCCTCCTCCTCCTCCTCCTCCTTCTTCTTCCTTCTTCTTCCTCTTCTTCCTCTTCTTCTTTCCTCTTCCTCCTCCTCTCCTCCTCCTCCTCCTCCTCCTCCTTCTTCCTCTTCCTCCTCTTCCTCTTCTTCTTCTTCTTCTTCTTCTTCTTCTTCTTCTTCTTCTTCTTCTTCTTCTTCTTCTTCTTCTTCTTCTTCTTCTCCTTCTCCTTCTCCTTCTCCTTCTCCTTCTCCTTCTTCTCCTTCTCCTCCTTCTCCTCCTTCTCCTCCTCCTCCTCCTCTTCCTCTTCCTCCTCCTCCTCCCTCTTCTTCTTCTCCTCCTCCTCCTCCTCCTCCTCCTCCTCTTCCTCCTCCTCCTCCCTCTTCTTCTTCTTCTCCTCCTCCTCCTCCTCTCCCCCCCCCCCCCGCCCTTTTGGGCATTGTCTGTCTCTGTCTCTCTTCTCTGTCAGCTTTTGGGCATTATGGTTTGTAGTACAGATACTGAAAGATTATTATGTATATCCCTTTACTGTTAACACTCAGTACTTATCTAGATTGATCATTTCTATTACTGTCATACTGTGCCCTTCTCTATCCTAACTGCCCCCTTCTTCCCCTCCCCCGCCTCCCCCACTTACACACACACTTGTGGCAAGCTTCCAATCATTGACCAGTCCTCCTGGCTCCTGTTTTTCCTGGCTTGGATATTAGTCTCATACTATTTTTTTATTTTCCCACAAATGAGTGCTGTCATTCTGTATCTGTCCCTCTCCTTCTGACATATTTCACTCAGCGTGATACTCTTCATGTTCATCCATTTATATGTACATTCCATGACTTCAGTTTTCCTTGTGGCTGCATAGTATTCCAGTGTGCAGATGCACCATCGTTTCTTTATCCAGTCATCTGTTCTTGGACACTTGGGGTTGTTTCCAGATTCTGGATGTTGTGAATAGTGCTGCAGGGAACATAGGAGTGCAGGTGGTGTATGTGCTGAGTGTTTTGGGGCCTCCAGGGTATATTCCCAGATGTGGTATTGCTGGGTCAAATAGAAGCTCAATTTCTAGCTTTTTGAGGAACGCCCATATTGTTTTCCATAAAAGCTGTACCAGACGACATTCCCACCAACAATGAAGGAGAGTTCCTTTCTCCCCGCATCTGTGCCAGCACTGGTTGTTCTTCTTTTGGATGTGTGAGCACTTTTACATAACCCAATTGGTCAGCTATAAGTCTTCTTTGAGACAGTTTCCATCCATCCATCCATCCCCATTTTTTGATGGACTGCTTATTTTTCATGATGTTAATATTTGCAGCTGTTTTGTATGTTTTGGATATTAATTTTTGTTAGATAATGTGGTGAGTGAATATTTTCTTCTAGTTGATTGGAAATCTTTTTATTATAGTCATTATTTTCTTTATAGTGTAGAGGCTTCTTAACTTAATGTAGTCTCATTTCTTAATTTTTACTTCTGTTTTCTTGGCCACTGCCATTGAGTCATTGAAGATGCCTCTAGAGTTCATATGGTGCAGAAACCTGCCCGTTTTATTCTGATGTAATTTATAGATTCAGGCCTAATGGCAGGACATTTAATCCATTTTGACTTAACTTCTGTGTATAGGTAAGATACAGATCTATGTTTATTTTTATCTGTATTTTTCATATGGGGAACAAGTTTTCCCGGCACCATATGCTAAAGAGGCTTTCCTTGCTTCACTTCATCCACTTAGACTCTTTGTTGAATATTAGCTATTATATACCTGAGGGTGTGTCTCTGGGCTCTAAACTTTATTAAGCTTAGAGTCTGCCCTTATTCCAGTACTGCAGAGTTTGGATTACCTTAGCCTTATATTATAATTTGAATTTCGGGAGAGAATAGCCTCTCTTTTTTCTCCAGGATTGCTTTGGCTATTTGGGGGATTTGGTCACTTCATGTAAATTTTAACAGCCTTTTGTCCATGTCCTTTTAAAAATGACATGGGTATTCTAATGGAGACATTGATTCTGTCTCATGCTTTGGGTTAGATAGTGGTTTTAACGGTGTTAATCCAATTCATAAACAAGGTGTTTCCATTTCCTTAGATTTTATATTTGTTTTAATTGTGATTTATAGTTTTCTTCATAATAAGTCTTTCATTTTAACTTAGTTCTTATGTATGTGATTTTTGGAGGGGAACGAGTGAATGAATTTTTTCCCCCACTTTCCTATTTTATTATTTTTGTATAAAAAATATGACAGACTTTGTATGTTGGTTTTGTAGTCTATCACTTAATAGCTAAGATGGAGTTGGTAAATATAAGTTGTTAATTTCCTAGTATATGAGTTTCTCCCCACTTTCACTTTTAAAGAATTATGGTCTTAGAAGATAGTTGATATGCTTTTTGTCTTCTTGATTTAATGAGACATGTTTTGTTCCAACTTGTGGTTCATTATTCATATGAATAATATTCCATGTGCTTTGGAGATTCTATACATGTCTATTAGACCCACCTCTTTCATTTTCTTTTTTAAATCTGGTGCTTCCTTACTGGTTTTTGCCTAGTTGGATCTTCCAGTACCTATAATTTTATTCTTGAACTCATGCTATAATTCTCTTGTATTTTCTGCTTTTCTTTTCAATTTTTCCCCTATCTTCTAGTATTTATCCATGGTTTCCTGCATCTTTGAACTCAATGATTTGTTAGCTCCGTCACTCTGTTATTAAGACATCTAGTGAAATTTTTAGTTCACCTAACAAAAATCTTGCAATTTTTTCATAGCCTCTCTTATAGTTCCTCTTTCTTTATTGTGGGCTTATACTGTTGTTTCTTTCCATTCATTTCATTAAATAGAGCCATAATGGTCTTTGCAGTTAATACTCACCTGAAATGTTACAGAGATGGGATCTTTCCAGGCTCTTATTTTCACCTATTAAGTTTGGTGGGCTCTGAAGTCTCTTCATTGTTTCTACAATGCAGTGAGGGCCATGGGTCTTGTTTTGTGTAGAACGGAGTAGCAATGTAAGTCTTGTGTTCACCCTTTCCAGACAGATCCTGTGTTGCTGTGTTTATGTTGCATTCAACTGCTGCTGATGTTGGTTTTTTTTTGTTGTTGTTGGGTTTTTTTTTTTTGTAAAATAGATTTTATTTGGCGGGTTTTTGAGGGGGAGAGAGCGAGAGAGAGAGAGAGAGAGAGAGAGAGAGAGAGAGAGAGAGAGAGGGAGGAAGGGAGGAAGGGAGGGAGGGAGGGAGGGAGGGAGAGAGGAGAGTAATGTGCTCAAGAGAGAATTCGAGCTTCTCCAAGAGCAGAGAAAGCCCCTAGACACATCCCAGCATTAGACATGAAAGCATAAAAGTACACATCTCAAGAGGGGAGATGCAGGCAACACGTGCTCGGGTACCACATGTTCTCAGTCATGTGGGCGCAAGCAGCACATGGGCTTGGGCAGCGTATGCACTGCTGCTGAGTTTTTGCTGCTCTAGATTTTACCAATCCCCCAGTGCAAATTTCCAGGAATTTTTCCTGGTCCTGTTGCTTCAATCCTTAGATAAAATAACATATCACAATCACAATCACGATATCCCATTAATCACCGATTTCTCGGGTGGGCTCAGTAACATCTCATTTCATCCTTTCCCTGAGATCTTAGAAGTCTATCTCAACTCAGCCCTCCTAATGATGTTGCACTGGGGGCTCTTCAGGGTCAGGGGAATGAGATCCAGCTTGTTACTGGATTTAGCATATGAATACACCATGGGAAGCTTGCAAGGCTGTCCCATGTGGGCAGGAAACTCTAAGAGGATTGCCAGTTTCTCCCAGAGGGAGAAGTAGGCTAAAGATATTTGCGGCTGTGTGCTTCTGGGAGCTTGCTTTTAAGTCTCTCTGGATGTTGGCCGTTGATGGGATTACACACACCTGGGTTCCTCTGCCGGTACCTTCATGCATGAGGCCTGTCCAGACGTGTGGAGAGGGGCCTCCAGCATGGCTGCAGCTAGGTTCCGGTGGTCTTCGGCCGCCTGGAGCTCTGCTCAGGGTGGGGAGGGAAGCTGGAGCCCATCCCCTCCAAGGAGCCCCGGGGAAGACAGCCAGGCGTGCGGGCAAGAGACATATAGAATATAAAAATATTCATATAATACTTAATGTATAATCAGATATTCGAGTTTTAGCATGCTCCAGTTTATACATTTATATTTTTATATTATAGTTTAAATAATATAACATGGTTTACATCCATGTTGAGATTTATGATTTTGATGTCCAGTTACCGCACCTCAGAACTTCCCAAGTGCTTAAGACTTTCTGCTGTTTTCTTTAGGTTACTTCTAATCTGTCTCTTCATTTATATTAAGATTATTTAAATGCTGTGTAGAGAATGGACAACAATGAATCAGGAACAGAAACAAAAAGACAGATTTCTTTGCTAGTATAATTGAGTGAGAAATGGTGTAAGATAGCCATGAAGGAAGTGAGAAGTCGCCAGATTCAGGATGTATTTTGTAGGTTGGCTGATAGTATAGGTGTGGAAGATGTAGGAAAGAGGGGACCTAAAGGTGGCAGGTAGTCTGGCAGTTGGGCCCGTGGAGATGCCATTGACTGAGATGTTTTTTACTCGATTTGCAATAAAACCGTACTCCTGGTCATTTATGTATCACACTGGTTCTGCTTACTTTTCTGTCTTACCTGTTGGACTTTTTGAAGGCTTGTGCGTTAACAGTATTTAACACTGTGATTAATAATAAGGTTTTAATTAAATATCAGTCATAAGTTTATCACTTGCAATAGCAGCTTCATTGTTTCCTTAGACTGGATCAGCATATAGTAAGTACTGTATAAACTTTGGATGAATGGGGATTTGGCTCTTCTGCATGAAAGGAGCTTTGCAGTGGATTTGAGGAGAGCACAGCAAAGCAGGTCTTCAACCACACTTGTGATTCTAAAGTACTTGCTAATGAAAAATGCTAATAGAAAGTCTTAAGAGCATTTGTAATGAAAAGGGGTTGGTATTGTTTTGCTAAGGTTTCTACAGATCAGGGCTGAGGCAACCCTGAATTGAATTTAACCAGGAATCCAGCATTGAAAGGCCTCTCCCAAAGGGAAGAAAGACAAAGAAGCCTGTAGGATACACAAGGTAGATCAGTTTGTTTAGAATGCAGGGGTATTGTTAATTAGCAGTTAAAAATGTTAAAATGTTGTGTATACTTTAGATGTATATTATTGACTATATTTAGCATTGGAATGAACTACTAATCGGTTGGAGGGGAATGCACAAAATACTTTTTTAAATATTTTATTCTGACTGTCCAATAGAGCTCTAATCCCTTTTGCTTCCATGTTTTTGATTCATTGATGTCAAAGCAACCAAGAAAATCCAAAGGCACTGAAGGGTGGGCTTGAAGTGCTGCTCTCAGAATGTGGGTATTTGTAGGATAACATAGCCTCAGTAGTTTAGGTTTATTGGGTTACTCCCGTTACAGTGCTCCTATTCCTCTTTGTTTATTTGTAGCTTCTTTCTTGGTGTTCTGTTGACTTGTAAATAATGTTTTTCTCTTCTCCTTGAGTCCTTTGCATAGTTTATTCAGAGCAAGTCCTTTTTGTATGGACACAGGAAGACTTAACAAATGTTATGCTTTTGTAACCTGGGAGTCATTTGACTCTACATGATATTTTCCTCCAGGGCATCTGTTCTCTTGACCTAAGCCTCAGCTGCCCTTACTTCCTAGCACCCCCAAAGCACGGTCCCGACGTGGGACAAGAAGGACCCAGGGCAAGCGGTGAGTTGTGTGCTACCCTGGCATTGAGATGGGCCTGGCCAAAGTGCCTAATGCTTAACTATAAGTTAAGAGCTTGATCATGGACAAATGCTGTCATGATCCAAACAGTGATAACTAGATTTGGACCCTGCTAGGGTGAGGAATGATTAATCTGGCCTGAGTGCTGTGGTCTGAGCCTGTGGCAAGATGTTGCCAGGAGAGCTGCCTTGCAAGCCTCAATGTATCCCTTGCTATGTCCATACAAAAATAACTAGTATTAAGATGTTAATAAGTTCCTGGACTAAGGAAAAGAAAAAAACCTTAAGAGTGAGGAAGGGCTTTGGAGTGCCCTGCCCTCAGGAAGGGCTTTCTTATGTTGATTTTGCGACCTGGCTGGTTGTAGCCTGGAGGGTAAGGTGGGAGAGACAAGTAAGTAGGAGGAGAGAGAGAAGCCAGAGAGAGAAGCAGCAGTTGAGCAGTAGATCCAGAGAGAGGCCGGAGCTGGGAGTGCGGGAGATGAGAAAGCTTGAAGATTGAATAAACGGTAACTAATCAGCAACCAGCTTGGTCCTCGTTCTTCCTTCGCCTGTCCTTGACCACCGGCTGTCCCGGTCCAGTCCACACACTGCGGTTCCAGAGCACCGAACGCGGGTGGTGAGACAGAGCCGCCCGGAGAGCCCGCGAGTGCTCACCCCCCCTCGGCGTTCTTTAGTTTTTTACAGGTATTCTTATATTCTCTGCTGGGGTCTGTGTCATTCTGACACCCTCATTAGGTCAGACAGTGCACATTGATCCGCTTCTGAAATCTTTATATCCTTTCTTCCTTTCCTTCCTGCCTTTCCTCTCTCCTTTCTGCCTTCTTCCCTCATTCCATTACTTCCTCCCTCTCTCACTCCATCGTCCTCACAGCTCTTTCTTTCTTTTTTTTCTTTTCAGGTCACACCCAGCGATGCTCAGGGGTTACTCCTGGCTCTACACTCAGGAATTACTCCTGGTGGTGCTGGGGGACCATATGGGATGCTGGGAATCGAACTCGGGTCTGCTGCGTGCAAAGCAAACGCCCTACCCGCTGTGCCATCACTCCAGCCCCAGCTTTTTCTTTTTTATTTAATATTCTTCACTTTGTTCTGCTTAGGACCAGGAATTTGGTGGAGCTTATGGAATTGGAACTGTAGCCAATGAAGATCTTGAAAAACAAGGCTGTCATCCTTTTTATGAATCTCTCATTTCCAATCCCTTTGTCACAGAGGTAAGGACAACGTGCCAAAAGATTTTAGTTCCATATTGTTATGGGCATGTTAGTGTTAAAAAAGCTGAAATTGTGGAGTATAAAATAACATAACACAAGACTAACACCCAAGGACAGTAGATAGAAGGGTCAGGAAGATTGCTCCATAGGTGGACGCCTGCCTTGTGAGGGGGTGGGGAGAAGTCAGCTGGAATAGAGAAGGGATCACTAAGAAAATGATAGTTGGAGGAATCGGTCAGGATGGGAGATGTGTGCCAAAAGTAGATAAAGGACCAAACATGATGAACTCTCAGTATCTGCATTGCAATCATAATGCCCAAAAGTAGAGAGAGAGTATGGGGAATATTGTCTGCCATGGAGGCAGGGGGAGGGTGGGAAAGGAGGGGGTATACCGGGGATATTGGTGGTGGGGAATGTGCACTGGTGGAGGGATGAGTGTTTGATCATTGTGTGCTTGTAACTCAGAATGAAAGCTTGTAACTCTATCTCACAGTGAATCAATAAAATTAGAAAAGAAAGCTGAAATTTTTCTTGAAATATACTTTTTTTGGCTTTCTTATTGTGTAATTCATTGATCTGGTAAGTATTATTTCATATGTGTTATATTTAAATACATATTTCACATGTATCACCACATATGATATGAGATTAAGATCTGTGTTTAATTCATTTAAAATTTTGCTTAAAGTAATTTGCTTTAGTAAGGAAGTTAAATTGAAGTCAGTAGAAAATATAAAATAATATAATTTTGTCTATGAATCACAGATATGTGAACAAATACACCATAATAAATTGGTAAAACTGTTTCCTTTGTCCAGTCTGAAGTTACTTATGACACCTGTCAACATGCCCCAGTAGAAAGCTTTGCAGAGGTGTTGCTGAGGACTGGAAAATTGGCAGAAACTAAAACTGAAGGAGAAGAAATATTTCCAACAACAGAAGGTATAAAGGAAGTTCAGTTCTTGACAATCTATCTCATATTATGAGGAAAATTTATAATAATGTGGCAGTGATTGAGAATTAGGAAAAATAGTAAGCTTTTCCTTAATTTTGAACAGCATAACACCGTCATGCATTCATGTTATGTATTTAAGTTGTTCAATTCTCGTGGTTTTCTAGCTACGTACTAATATTGAGCATTTTTAAAAAGATGAATATAGCAGAATTCCTATGTTTAAGTTGCTCATTATGTAAAGTGATTCTTCTAGTGAAAGCTGTATGCTACTAGTAAATACTTATCTCCTGCTTTTGGACCCGGCTGTGGAAGGAGCATGATGGAGGGGCCCGAGGGAGCGCCCTCGGACCCCAAACAGCCCACTGAACTAATTCCGGCATGGGACCAGAGACCCCACGGCGTGCGGAAGCTGTGGGACCCGGGCATCCCCCAATTCTTTTAACCTGTCTCTCTCTCAACTCCTCCCTCCCGAGCACAGCGCAGGGGCCGCGGTTTTCCTGAGCGCAAAACGGAGTCGCCGATTCAGCCAAAACAGGACGTGAGCGCGCTTGCGGGAGTCCCCAGGGGGCGGGGGCGGCGACCCCCGCCCACCGCAGTTAGATACTTAAACCCACCTCCCCCACGTGTGCTTCCTTTTGGACCCGGCTGTGGAAGGAGCATGATGGAGGGGCCCGAGGGAGCGCCCTCGGACCCCAAACAGCCCACTGAACTAATTCCGGCATGGGACCAGAGACCCCACGGCGTGCGGAAGCTGTGGGACCCGGGCATCCCCCAATTCTTTTAACCTGTCTCTCTCTCAACTCCTCCCTCCCGAGCACAGCGCAGGGGCCGCGGTTTTCCTGAGCGCAAAACGGAGACGCCGAGCCTCTCTCTAGGTTTCTCCATCTTATGAGCACCATAAAAGGGTAAAAGTTTATAGTGATGTTATTTCTGGTTGTACTTTCCCTGGACTTTATACAGAAACCCAAAACCGCGCGGCCGCTGCCGCGGCCGCGCGACTTAATGTCATCGTAGTATGAGCAATATGTAATGGTTCCTTTCTAATGGGGCGGACTTTTGTGGGAGATCCTAATAGTAAGTCTATTGCTGAAATATTGAAGGCAATCAAAGTGGTAGCCATCTCACTAGACTGAACTAAGCTATATCCCCACGCCGGCTGAGAAGAAATTTTCTTCTTTCTCGGGAAGAAACGCGGTGTGTCATCAACTACAGTGTGATGTCCATTAAGCAAACAGACCTGGTGGCGTGGGAATGGGATATAAGGGGAAAAATTATGTACAAGGAACAGCGGGACGCTGGTGGAATCTCGAGCCGGAGCCGACACCAGCGCAAGACCGTCGGTTCCAGAGACTGCTTGCAGATACTCTACAAGTCTATCAACTAAGCCAGAGCCCCACGCCTGCTGATGACGGGAAATAACCATCCTTTTCGGTTTTTTTTTCCCTTGTCAGGCAGCGTGGCGATTACTAAAACAGGCGTGAACTCGGTGGCGCGGGGCAAGGGGGAAAAAGAAAAACTATGTAACAAACAGCGGGACTTAATATCTCTATATTCTTAGCAATGGAGAACTATCAAATGCCTCCTTGGCAATAGGACTGCTTTTCTTTTTTGGGGGAAACCCCAACAACGGTAGTGAGTTGTGTGTTGAAACATGGAATGTAATCGAAATAAGGCGTAAACGAAGTGAAACATATCATGTGCAAGGGTTGGGACTGGGGAGGTGGGAGGGGGCGGCAGGTATACTGGGGGGGTTGGTGATGGAAGATGGGCACTGGTGAAGTGAAGGGTGTTTGAGAACTGTATAACCGACATAATCCTGAGAACTATGTAACCCTCCACATGGTGATTCAATAAAACTTAAAAAAAAAAAAAAAAAAAAATACTTATCTCCTGCTTTCATGGATTAAGGACTCTCAAATATTTATTTCATTACGTATGCATGTATATTTCATCTTCAGTCAGGGGAGATAGCTCAGGAGGTAGAGACATACTACCATATGTGAGTATGTCTGGACTGATTGAACCTGGGCTTGGTGTATAGCCTTAGAGGCCCCTAGCGCCAGAGGCTGAGCACAAACTCTCTGGCCACAGCTGGACTCAGCATCCCTAGTGGACCCTGTGAAAAACAAACCTAAGGATTTTCTGCATGGCTGCAGATCTCTTCATGTAAAATATCTTGAAAAAAGCAAAACATATGCGATTTCCTGAAGACAGCTTGCCACTGGGTACTTTTCCTCTCTCTAGTCTCCTTTCTTTTTCTTTCTGCTCTGCCATCCTGATTGAGCACCTTACGATTTAAAGGCTCCTGGAGCACCAGCTCTCCTGTCTATATTCCAGGCATTAGTAAGGAGGAACGCTGGGAGGAGTGTCCAGTAGAAGAATAGTGTTCAGTATTTCTCTAGCTTTCTGGACTGAGGTGGGCTGAAGAGCTTGGATGTTCTGTTACTCTAATGACGGTAATAGGACTTCTCTAGTAGGCCTTTTCTTTTTGTTTGCTATTTTTCATTTTGTTTTACTTTAATAAAGTTGTTCACAATGATTTATTACATTTAATATTCCAACACCAATCCCACCACCATTATACCTTCCCACCACCATATTTTGAATTGTTCCACCCCTACCCATAAAGCCTGCCCACAAAGCAGGACCTAAATAATTTATTTTATATTGCCTGTTATGAATGGTCCCCTAAAATGATCCAGAAACGTTTCCTTAGAGGAAAGTGTGTGAATATTGTTGTATCTCACCCTGGAGCCATTAAGCACCTGTATTAACATGTTGTTAAAGGTTGAGCCTTGTGGGCTTATGGGGGGAATGGGTGTGTGTGTGTGTGTGTGTGTGTGTGTGTGTTCTTTATACCCCATCAAATGTGGTGTGCTACTCTTGGTGCATCAGTGATGTAGAGTATGAGATGTTGCTCTAGGCATTCTAAAATTTTAAAGATGGTGATACAGTTGAGGTTAATTTAACTTTTGTTTGTAACTGGATAGTGATTTGAGGGGTCCGGAGACATCTCTGTGGCGTGCTGCTCTCTTCTGAGAGCTTTATTTGTGAGTCTCTGGATCATGGTCGTTAATGAGCTTATGTGCCGTCAGAGGCAATTTCTGGGCGTGACTGCCAGGCTACTGGAAACAGGGAGATGGGGGATGTGGCCTATTTCTGACTTTGTGTGAGCCTGGAGATTTTGCTCACAAGTCCCGCATACCTGGGATTTTCAGCAGATTTATGCATGAGTGAGGCTTGTCGGAGCCTGTGGACATGGTCCGTGTGCATGGTGGCAATTGAGTTCTGGGGGTTTTCAGCTGCTGGGGCTCTGTTGGGGCGGGAAGGGGAACTTGCCCAACCCCTCCATCTTTACCCAGTGAGATAGCCTGGTGTGGGAACGGAAGCATCTTTGAGGGTGGTCTTCTTGGGTTGCTCTCTTCCGAGAGTTTTGAGTCTCTAATGAGCCTTTTCTTAGACTAGTTACTGCCTGCATTAATTGCTATATCCAATTGTGATTTCGTTGGTCTTCATGACTGATTCTGTAGTTTTCTATCCAGGTTACACATTAAAATTATTTAGGAAGTTTTTAAGAAATGCTGAGATCTGCTGTGGGATTCATGGTGGACACTTTAATAAAAACAAAAAAAAAAGTATATGCCATGGGGGCCCATGTAGCAAATGTAAAGTTTTATAGTTCCTCGTGTGATTCACTTACAAAACTATGGGCCAGGCCCATTGGGTGGTTTTGTTATCTCTCTTCCTCAAACCCTGACACGTGTGCTTTCTAAGCTTCTCACCTGAGAAGCCAGGTGAAAATCTCGGATACTCTTTATGCTTATGTTTGATCCCTTCAACTTGAATCATGTGTGCCATA
Organism: Sorex araneus; assembly: GCF_027595985.1. Taxonomy (NCBI): domain Eukaryota; kingdom Metazoa; phylum Chordata; class Mammalia; order Eulipotyphla; family Soricidae; genus Sorex; species Sorex araneus. The sequence goes on along the minus strand of NC_073313.1, from coordinate 350,314,335 downwards.
TCTGCTTCTAACACTTATACCCAGGCTCTGAGGGTTTTAATCTGGTGGTTGTAAAAATCAGTGACTTTACAGCGATGTGCATCGGCTGAGTGTGTGCACAGCTCTTATTGGATAGGAATCGAGGATGCATTCTTGATCATTGAATACAGGCTCACAGGTTATGTAAGCGACTTTTAATCTGACCAGTGAGACTTCAGCAGCTTTGCAGGCATTTTCTATGACAGGTTCTTTTCGAATTAAACTTTTCTAGGGCCAGAGAGGTAATACAATGAGTAAGTTACTTGCCTTCCATTTTTCCATCCTTGGTTCAATCCCTGGTACCCCATATGGTCCCCTAAGCCTCTCTCACAGAATCAGGAGTAAGCGCTGAGAACCATGCAGTGTGGACCAAAAACAGAACCAAGCAAAAACTTTTGTAAGCTTTTCTGACATTAAGATTCTGATATTCCACCAAGGGAAAAATAAATATTCCCATATTATTGAATTGAATGAGAAACATTTTGTAATATTTCTTGTGTATGTATATTAAGAGTGGATAAAAAAAATCACAGATGTGATTTTACTAATTATTCCCATAATTTATATTTGGGTTTATAATTTATGAGCGGGTGAGATACTCTCAGTAGCTTGCTGGGCTCTCCGAGAAGGATGGAGAAATCGAAGTTGGGTTGGCCACGTGCAAGGCAAACTGCCATACCCGCCGTGCTATCGCAGTACAAGTCTCACAATGGAGACGTTACTGGTGCCCGCTCAAGCAAATCCATGAGCAACAGGATGATAGTGACAGTGACAGTGATAATTTATGAAACACTTTTGTATGCTATCATAGTTTATACTTTTGAAATACTAGTATATCTGAAATAGTTATCTTTGGTTATTTTATTAAATATTCAGGATTGTAAAGCGAAATAGGCCAAATTACTCAGATCGAAAATCCTGGTAAAAATGTGACTCTTGACTTTAGACTAGAAGTAGGTCATAATACAAATTAAGCTTCTTATCATGACCTGACATTCAACATTTTTTTAATAAAGTTGATGAAAAGCTTTTTATAGAGACTAGCTAGAGAAAATTGATCATTATTTATTTAGCTAAATGAATGATTTAATGGCTAATGATTTCCAAATCAATAAATGGGCAGCTTTCCTCTATAAATTTAGTTCTACCATTAAATTTATCAGAGCACTTTCTGGAGGTACTTATTTTGCACAGAATTAGAGCTTGAAGCCGTAGGCATAGATTTCCTCTGATTTGTGCTGTGTAACTAGTTTAGGAGATGCATTGTATTAAAAGTTTGAGGTTCAACGTTGCTAGTTAAATTAATATAGACTGTAAATGTAGAGAATATCATTGAATACACAGTAATTTATACAAGATAAAGACATAACTTAAATGGTAATGTCAGATCACTGACTCGGTCTGTAGCCAGTATATCTTGGACCCTAATTAAATACTGTGGGATTCATATTATCGTTTTTAATTTTGTCAGATATTGTTTCGGGTGGCTTGTGGATTCAGAGTGAAAGCCTTCCCATGTGTAAAACTTAATTTCCTTTTTGCAAGATTTGTTGAACCTCCGTAAAAGCTACTGAAAAATATTGGGGTGTGGGGTGCCTGAGTTTCGCCCAAGCTGTGCCCAGGGGCCCTCAGGTCTCTCCTGGTGATACTGGACCAGCTGCGACTGTAGTTCAGAGATAGGGCCTGGGGATGTGGTGTTGGGGATTGCCAGAACCTCACCCGCCGTGCCTTAGGGCCACTATGGCAGTGTTTCAGAGATGATGTGGTGTCGGGAGTGTACCTAAGTCCTCTCAAGAGCACTAACCACTGTGCTGTCTCCCATTCCGTGCTGATATTTCCATGCCCTAGGTAGAATTGGGACAAATATTATCTCCTCCAACCCCACAATATGTTGCCTTTTAATTTGGTTATATTCTAGAGGTGCTCTGGGCTCAGTCCCATAATTGTGGATATGAGTATGGATATGAGAGAAAACAGTGTCGTGAGGTAATTTCAGGAGCTATTGCTTTGGGGGTGAAAGAAGAAATGTGATCCTTTTCCTTTAAACTTGGGACAGTCAGTCATGTAGCGACAGGGAGGCCATAGGCTTTGTGTGGTCAGAAATTCAGCTCTTGATATTATGGTGGAGAGAAAGAGATGTGTATAATTTGCCCAGCGGTATCTTTTGGGAAACCCTCTTTGGGAAATAAGTGAGTAACAAGTTTCTTGGTTATTTGACCCAATGGTTGGAGAACTTTTTTTTTTTTTTTTGGTCGACACCCAGTGATATTCAGGGGTTACTCCTGGCTCATGCACTCAGGAGTTACTCCTGGTGGTGCTCAGGGGACCATATGGGATGCTGGGAATCAAACTCGGGTCAGCCGCGTGTAAGGCAAATGCCCTACCTGCTGTGCTTTCGATCCAACCCCCTCCCTTTTTTTTAAATTGAATCATTGTGAGATACAGTTACAAAGCTTTCATGTTTGAGTTTCAGTCATACAATGATCAAACACCCATCCCTCCACCAGTGCACATTCTCCACCACTAATGTCGCCACCCCCCCCACTTCCAACCCTCCCCCTGCCTCCATGGCAGATAATTTTCCCCATACTCTCTACTTTTGGGGATTATGGTTTGCAGTATAGATACTGAGAGGGTATCACATTTGGTCCTTTATCTACTTTCAGCACACATCTCCCATCCCGAACGATTCCTCCAACCATCATTGTCTTAGTGATCCCGTCTCTATTCCAGCTGCCTTTCCCCCAGCTCATGAGGCAGGCTTCCAACTATGGACAGTATTCCTGACCCTTGTGTCTACTGTCCTTGGGTGTTAGTCTCTACATTATGTTATTTTATATTCCACAAATGAGTGCAGTCATTCTATGTCTGTCCCTCTTTTTCTGACTCATTTCACTTAACATGATACTCTCCATGTCCATCCACTTCTAAGCAAATTTCATGACTTCATCTGTTCTAACAGCTGCATTGTATTCCATCGTGTAGATGTACCAAAGGTTTTTGGAGAATTTTTTTCTCTTTTCTTCCTCTAAATTAATTTTATTAAATTTTCTCTCTCTCTCTCTCTCACTCTCTCTCTCTCTCACACACACACACACACACTTTCAAATTTATTGTGTTTGCTTAAATTTTTCTTAAAATTTAAACACTTTTCTTATTCCTTCTGTTGAAGACACTGGTTTCTGAAAATTCCTAATTGTTTTCTTCCTCCCCTACTTTTGTAACTATATTGTTTTCTTGAGTGACTCATGGGGAAATGGCAGATTAGCACACGCTTTTGGTGTGCTGAGTAAAATCACAGCTGACTCTGAAGGACTTTTTGTCTTGAGAATGAAATCTTGTCTTACCTCCCATAGCTGCGCCTTGCCCCCTCGTACAGTCCTGCTCTCAAATAGCCACTTGTCAACCAGCATGCCACATCCCTCCACTGTCCCTAAAATGCAGAAAATTCCTAGGGAAATTCTCAGGTTTTAAAAATAGTTGAGAAGTTTGTACAGAGAATTCCTGTATCACCTTTACCTAGACTCTAGAAAGAATAAACATAATCCCTTCCTCTCTGTCTATTCACCAAATTATTTTTGATGCATTTCTATGTTAAAGACATCAGGATACTTCAGTTCTTGGCTGCTTCATCATCTATTTAACTGGAGTTAATATTTATTACCTTTTTTAGAAGATAATTTTTTTTTTTTTGCATTTTGGGTCACACCCAGCAATGCACAGGGGTTACTCCTGGCACTGCACTCAGGAATTAGCCCTGGCGGTGCTCAGGGGACCATATGGAACGCTGGGAATCGAACCCGGGTCGGCCGCATACAAGGCAAATGCCCTACCCACTATACTATTGCTCCAGCCCTTAGGAGATAAAATTTTTATTTAATGAAATCAAATATCTAATGTGCAGACTTAAGACTACCCGAGTACTGACATGTTCAAAACCTGTGTAATCTTTTATCCTACTAGTATACAAAACATTACTATTATCTCAGAGTCCATGCTTTTTCTCAGCAGCCATTCATTCCATACTGTGGAACAAGTACTTAGTGTTCTTTTTTCCCCTCACTTCTGATTAGTTTTGATTGTCTTAGAATTCATTCAGTGGAATCATTAAGTGGAATCTGGGATTGTACAATGTGTATTCATCTGTGTAAAACTAAAAATGAAAGGTTTCACTTATCTATGTTACATCTACCAATGCTTTTTCTTAATTACAGAGTAATAGGATGTTGTATGAATATATCACGGTTAATTCTGTTGAAGGACAGCAAGCTTGTTTTTTTTTTTTTTTTGTAGCTTTCTGCTATTATGGAAAAGCTGTGGTAAATACTCTTTTACAGTGTTTTGCAAACATATACTTTTGTCCCGGGTTAATTTCTAAGGCAGAATTGCTTAGTCAATTATTATATGTTTGTTTAGTTGTATAATAAACTACCAGACACCTCTTATATTCCACTGTTCTGGTTTTCATTTGGTTTCTGGTTCTTTTTTTTTGCTTTTTGGGTCACAGCTGGCGATGCAAAGGGGTTAACTCCTGGCTCTGCACTCAGAATTACTCCTGGTGGGACCATATGGGATGCTGGGAATCGAACCCGGGTTGGCCGTGTGCAAGGCAAACGCCCTACCCGCTGTGCTATCGCTCCAGCCCCAGAGTTCTGATTCTTGAAGAATTCATTCACTTCTGAGTTTTACCTGCCTGGAATGAACAGATATGAGTCTGCCTTCTAGATAGAACTGTGAGAATAGAGAATTCCCCAGTAGTGTTTGTTCTTCTGAATGGCAACATCCTCCAGTTTCTGTCTGTTGTTGGGACCCCTCTAGTGCCTGATAAAGGACATTTTGTATACTTTATCCAGAGTTTATAGTTTTCCTCTGTGCAGAGATTTTCAGTAAGATAACCCAGTTACAGGAGAATTTAAAAAAATAATTCTTTTGGATGTAATTGGGGTTCATCAGATGATTGTAGTGTTAAATTATGATCGATAATTTTTTCACTCAGAGAGAGAGAGAGAGGAAGAGGAGACAGAGACAAACAGAGAGAGGCAGAGGGGGAGAGAAAGAGAGGAAGAGGAGAGAGATAGAGAGAGAGAGAGAGAGAGGGAGGAAGGGAGAGAGAGAGGGAGAGAGAGAAGGAGGAGAGTGCTCATTTTAACCCTAAGTACCTTTGAAACGCCCTCTGAAATACTCTCACATTGAGAATTAGGGTTTCAACATATAAATTTTGGCCAAACAAAACTATTATGTTTGTTAACAGTGTCATTTCAGATTAACACACACACTCTCTCTCTCTCTCTCTCTCTCTCTCTCTCTCTCTCTCTCTCTCTCTCTCTCTCTCTCTCTGTATGTGTGTCTGTCTGTGTGTCTGTGTGTCTGTGTGTCTGTCTGAGACCACTGATTTGGTCTGAGACAGATCCAACTTGGTCTTAAGGTCTTAGGATTCCAGTATGGCCTTAAACAATAGCATTAGAAAAGTTTGACAGCATCAAGGTTAGTACTTAAAGGATTTGGCAATTGCACCAGGGCCCTAGGCTACATGTAGTATAAGTATCCGGTGTTTTGCAGCAGAAATGGTCTTACCTAGTTATTGGTGGTGCTGATGAATACCATATCACACACCCTGTGGTCTGTGCATGGTATCATTTCCTCTGAATTTTGAAGTACAACGTCATACAGTAAACAGTGGTGGATTTTAATTTTCATCCCAGAACTCTCTGGAATGAAAGAGATAATTTCTTTCCCAATGTGTTTTTAATTTTTATTTTGTATGCCAGAGTTTACTTACATTTATATAGATTGTTTTCCTTGCTTTTCAAAAATATATTGGGAGTTTGATATGGTAAGACACCCGAACATGGGAATGAATGTTATGAAGGAAGATGCTTATATTTAGATTCCTAGATTATGTTAGGTCATATCGGGATACCTTATGGTCTGTCTAGAGGCAGGAAATACAGGGAAAAATATGTCAGAGTTCTTATACTGGTTTTCATGCTTAGGATTAAAAATTGTACACAAACATTTACTTCAGATGAATAGTTTAAATAAGTTGGTGAAACCTGGGATATAGAAATAATCTTTAGTTGCCAAAACTCTGACCTTGGGGTGATAAGACCCAGAAATATTGCCTCCTCTGTGTGGAATCTACAAAGGAAGTGATCAAAAGTGTTTCCTCGGAATGATCTGGTTTATATATCACGCAGCAGGCAAGTTATTCCTTGTCTTTAGGAATTAACACTGGGAGTTGTGAGTTGTGATCTCTCAAAAATGAATGCAGACCTCCTAGTTGTCAAGGCATAAGAAAATACAGAAATGAAAGAAACAATTGATGCATTTTCTAAATCTGATGCATATGTAATATATAATATATTAGTGTACTATTGCCTATATTAGATAAAATCTCTTCTAGTTTTGCTTGGAATAGCCATTTGTATATTTATGTAATTATATGCACTACTTAGTAAAAATAACAATGAGAATCCTGTAGCCTTCTCTCTAGCAGTGATTTCTGGCACAAAGGTGATTTTAAATTCATAGAAATTAAATTTCTGTTCTCTTTTTCTGATTTTAAACTTCATTTTCAGTTATTTATGTTCAGGTCAGAGTCTGGTCATCTTGTGAGTTACAGCTATGAAATAATATACTTATAGAAAATGAAACTTATTTGAACTTTAGTGTTCACACGGAGATTCTCACACGGAGGTTCTCTCCCTATCTCCAGGGGAGTGTGCTTTTATTACAACTGTGCTATCATTGATTGTTTTTAAGAAAACCTTTTTTGTGTGTTGATTTGTTTCAGAATTCTCTTCAGTCTCTCTCACATATTATTTGGAATATCTTTACCAGTAACATTTTAATCCCTTACGGAAACCTGGGTTTTGGGAAATGGCCAAATACATATTAAATGATAGAAAGATCAGGTTGATAAGTTGCCAAGATTAGGTTTGATTGGAAGATAGAAATGGGCTTGATTTTCCCAGGTAGACCACAGATTGACCCAGTCACACTGTGTGAGAGAATGCCCTCTAGTAACTGGAGTGACAGGCAGATCTAAAGAAAGGACCATGGAGGAATTTCTTTGATGAGACAGGAGTAATTTTGTAAATGCTTTCAGATATGCTGGTTGGAAAATTGGTCTCTTTGTGCATAAGAATGGGCAATATCTGAAGAAAATTAAAATGGCAAGGGAAGGAAAGTAAGTGAAGTTGCCACTTTATGAGAAACTATATAAGAAAGAAAATTAAAAGGAAAGACTTATTAGTATGTGAAATGATTGAATTTTTCCTCTAACCTAAGTGTTTTTATTACAACGTTAAGCAGGTATTCAATTGTAGAATATAGACAAATACAGGGAAGTCAAAATGGTAGCCATGGGTTTATGTGTATGTGTGTGAGGTTTGTGATTTCTAGACTCTAAGCAATTTTTCATTCAAATAATTCAATATTTTAACCATATTGTATACTTTTTTCTTTTATTTATGATCTGGTATGCAAAATGTATTACTTAAGCCCATCGTTCCATTTTAAATGTCTGCAAGAATATATTCATCAGTATTGTACTTCTTCCTTGCTCTCATAATCGCACACACTTTAGGGTTTGTTGAATTGTCTGAGCAAACACTGTTTTTTTGTTGTTTTTAATTTAGAGACTTCTTGTTGGCATAATGTGATTTTTTTCCTCAAAGGCAGTCACTCTGATTCTTCTCCTGAGGCAGTGTTTGGTTCAGAGAGATTTGTTGTTGATAGTAGGTGAAGGAATGAATTTGAAAATGAGCCTAGAAAGGAATAGTTTTTGATTAGAAACATCTAAAACAGTATGATTCCCTGGGAGGCCTGAGGCTGACTGGTAAGCCAATCTGGTTCATTAGGTTTTGAGAAGACAAAGAAAATGAATATTTAAAGACCCGTTCTCTTTGTAGAGAATAGAGAAGGAAGCTCAGTAATCCCTGGGAATTATTCCAGGGAGATAGGAATTCTAGGTCACCTTCTGACACCACTTATTTGTGGGTTGCTCCTCATCTCACCCCTACCCCACTGCTCACATGTCAGCTGAACTCAGATTATACAAATGAATTAAATCTTGGTCCCAGTAAAACATACTTGAGAAGTTAGTTCTGGGGCCTGAGAGATTGTACAGTGATGAGGGCACTTGCCTTGCACACAGATGACCTGGGTTGTGTCCCTATCACCTGTATGCCCCCCCACCCCTACCCCGACTCCCATCAGGAATGATCCCTGAGTGCAGAGCCTGAAGTATGCCCTGAGTACAGCTGGGCGTGCTCTCACGCTATTGATCCTCCACTCCCGCCCCCCAAAAAAACGGGTAAATCTTCCATATCTGGGTCCCTGTGTTCTTCAAAGCTGAAATATTTATATTTTGATTACATATGATTACCTAAGTATGAAGATGAAATGTGTATAAACACAGACTTTAGTTTAGTCTCTTTTATTAGAAGTGTGACAGTGACAAATTATTGCTTGTATCAATATTTTTTGTGAAGAAGTTGTTAATGGTTTTGTGTGTATGTGTGTGTGTGTGTGTGTGTGTGTGTGTGTGTGTGTGTGTATGGGGGGGGTTGTTATGGAGTAAAAGTGCTGGGGTGAAAGGTATCTGCCTTGTATGCAAATAACCCTGATCGGATCCCTGGCATATGACATAGGATTCCTGAATACTGCCAGGAATGATGGACCTAAAAGGAGGGAGGGAGGGAGGGTAAGGAGGAGAGAGAGGGAGGGAAGGAGAAAGAGAGACAGACAGACAGACAGACAGACACAGAGAGACAGAGAGACAGAGATCTAAACCACAGAGCCATCAACCCTATAAGCCAACCTTGTAAGCATTAGAGAGAGAGAGAGAGATGGTGTATTTGTATACGTAAACCTCAGAGCTGCCAGTACTGTAAGCACTAAACTACAACAACCAAATTTTAAAATGTCCTTGTCAAGGAGGCAGGCTGGGGAGTGGGAGGGATCCTGGGGTGAGGGTGGGGAAATGGTGATGGTAGTGGTGCTGAAACATTGTATATCTGAAACTCAGCTAATGACTAACCTTTTAACTTGATGCCTTGTTACAAAATTAATTTTAAAAGATACCATACACTGGAAGGTAGCTACTATCTTTTTTGTGGAATGTGACCAAAGAGGACTATGAACAAACCATATTATCATCACTGTGGAAATAAAAGCATTAGTCTGAATTGGTATTTCCAAATCGTTTTGTTATTCTGAGTTTTAGTACTCAGATTATGATTGTTTCTTCATTGATATACATGTATATGTAAATGTGTACATATGGTCCTAGCAAGTATCACATATGTAAACATATATTGCAATCTTCGTATGTAAAACGTGCTAAGATTAGCTGAAGGAAATCATCCTCACCGATCCTTTTTGCACTTAGGTTTGCTGCTGTACTAACAAGATTTTCTTAAGTTTAAGTAACTAAACAGCAAAATTTGTTCAAGTTAAGGCAGGGTTCGTTGTCTGAGTTAAGGTAAGGTTATCATTTCCCTGAGTTTCATGTGTTACTTCAATATGCCAAATAGACTTTTATAAATCAGGGCATTTAGTAACTATAAATGTCATATGGATTCTTAAGTAAAATAATGTGTTTTCTTTCTGCATTTCTGCACAGTTCTCTTACAATTAGCAAGTGATGCTTTACCCAATGACATGACCTTGGCTCTCTCTTATCTTCTTGCTTTACCACAGGTAAGTTTACCCTTACCGATGAAGATCTTAAAAATGAACAAAGTCAAAATATGTACTAGGGAATTTTGCCATTAAATATCTGTGTTTCACTGCCTTCAATTGTTCTTGACTCCTCCACACTACAGTCAGTTTTGGAATAAATTCTGCAGTGTTAGCTGAAATGTTGATGTTTTTAAATCCACGTTTACATGCACGGGATCTGCCTTTATAGAGTCATCTGAATTTTAATGGAGTCATATAAAGCTGAGCTTGAATTGGTGATGGAAACTTGGAACCAAGCTTCTGCGGTAACCGCTAGAAATGTACTGGTTTGTGATGATCCTGTTAATTTCCTTTCAGCTCAGTTTCATTATGTTCCCTTTCAGGTGCTAGATGCGAATCGGTGCTTTGAAAAGCAGTCGCACTCTGCTTTGTCTCTTCAGCTAGCGGCCTACTACTACAGCCTGCAGATATACTCGAGACTGGCCCCGTGTTTCAGGGACGAGTGCCATCCTCTCTATAGGGTGAGTCTTCTGGGTCTCCACTTGGCTAATGAGCAAAGTGACAGCTGTTCTGAAAGAGCCACGCTTGTGTTTACCTCTTTGGAGGGAAGACTCGGCTTCGTATTCATTAAAGTGAGTGAATGCCCTTCCTTGGCTTTCTGGGCTAGACCTCCTCGTTTTCCCAGGTGGATTTTCTAATATTCAGAGTGAATGCTGATTCTTCCTCCAACTGTCCTGTCATTTACTGTGACAGGGATGTTTGGAAAAGCTAAAGTAGCAGAGAGAGTCTGTCTGTTAATTCACAGTCCCCGGGAGGATGCCGTCTCATTCAGGAAAGCAGGCAGTATAGTTTTTGTGCAGCACCACACTTATCATTATTGTTAATTTTTTGTGTAATGTGATTTATAACCCTGTTAATGGTCAGCCTTCATGCATACTGCATCTTAGCCCCACACCCTCCGACAGGGTCCCGCTTCCTCCTTCATGAGCTCAGTGCCCTTGCATTTCCTCAGTTAAGTAAGCATGGTCTGTTTCAGCAGATAGAGCATTGGTTAGCATGCTTGCTTGCTGTTAAGTTTCATGTAACTTTATGGTTAATCTCTGAGTGAAACTTATATGAAACCTCAGGCTCCTCGTGTCTTTTGTGATCACAAGAGTTTTACAGATACCACTGGAATATCAGAGTCCTTCTGTCTGCTAGTATAGGTTAGTTTCAATTACAATAACTGGGAAATAGTCTGCTTTTTGGTACTGGATCGTTTTTTTAGAGAAGCCCATAAATCAGGCTTTAATCCACTATATGTGTACAAATCCAGTGTTTACATTTTATAGAAACAGTTCTTGCTCTCCCAAATTAAAGCCAACTCTAGAGAAATAATTTTATGTTTGTTTGAAAGTTCCAGCTAAAT